>NW_027466843.1:2327500-2650000 GCF_046128005.1 Genypterus blacodes | reverse complement strand
TTATAAAAATGCAGCATCCATCAGTCTGAGTTTCACGTTTTACAAATGATATTAGCCTAATCTAATCAGTGACACTTAGCCTTACCATGAAGACATACCAGATGCTGCAAAGCCACTGCCTCCCCTACGAGAAAGAGAATCACTCACATGGAACATGATGGGATTGGTGGTGGTACAAGTCAAGTGGACAGTGCAGCAGATGAAGTTCCAACTATGATTCGAAATTCAAAATCACACCTGGATCAGAATTGTTTTATTAGAATTGATTTTGAGTATTTTCTTCTGTTACTAAATGATAAGCAGGATAAAGCCCTTAAGTATGAGAAAACATTTTTTTTCAGGATTTCTTTTTCTATTTTTAGAGTATTTTTACAATGTTCAATGTATAATTAAAACCTGGACTTGAAGCAACATGTATCTATGGCTGAATGATCAAAGCACAATAGCAGGTGTTCATTATATCAATTATATGTTCTTGTTCTTGTGCATACCGTGATATATGAGGTCAAAGTATCTTGCAGCAACCTGCTAATGCCTTTGATTGAATTCCAGCTGTCTAAACATGATGTCACATGTTTATGTTACCTCTGCACGGTTATATTCAGAACACAAAGACACACTCGCTCATACACACAACAGAAGAGAGAGAGAGAGAGAGAGAGAGAGAGAGAGAGAGAGAGAGAGAGAGAGAGAGAGAGACATTCAGTATTTTCCACCCTAAAACATCTGTGAGCAGCAGGGACAGCATGTGAAAAGAAAAAGTTTCATATTCATGTGTTGTGCATGGACCACAGCAAATGCAGATGTTATCGTTTGTGTAGCGGAGAGACAGAGTGACTAGAATCAGTAATTCCCTCATTAGAAAACGGATGGCAGAAATCTCATTAGTTTTGACCATTCCATAATTAGACAGGGGATTTATTATTAATCAGGTCATTAAGCATGGAAAGGCTCATTCATGTCCCATGTCCCCTCTACTTTCCACCCCACTACACCATTCACATGGGCTTGATTGGCAATGCCAGTGGTGTGACTGTATGAAAATGAGACTTTGCATGCAGGGAAATCCAGCGTCCTGTACAATGACAAAGAGCTCCAGAAAGTAGGGCTTAAAAAATATACAATCATCAGTCATCTTAGCCAGTATGTTTTAACGTCTTTACCTTAAAGCACATATTAGTCAACTATTAATAAAGCCAATTTGTTTACACAGATACGTAATCTGAATTGTAGTTTTTCTGCATATATCTTCTCTCACTGGTCTTGAAAAAGGTTTTAGAGAGAAAAAAGTAGAATCTGAGCCATTTCCAGAGTTGATAGATAGTAAAGCAAATTCTTTTTCATTTAAGAGCGCACATACTTTATTTGAGAGCTTACTAATGTCTAAGTGTTACAAAGCTATACGTCAGAGGGTTTCAGGAATGTATCAGTGTGTTATCTTATGTAATGAATGGAAGTTAAGACATTCTGGTCCCATTTTTCCCACTTGAGAGCAAAAATCTTATTTGTATCAGCTTCTCTCTCAGAATCTCCTCTTCGGCTTTGTAACTCTGCCTGTTGATTCTGACTCATATTTAACAATATTTAACATTTGATTTAAGAAACATAATCTTGCCGTTGTGTTTAGCGTCATCCTCTTACACACACACACACACACACACACACACACACACACACATACAGACCCACACAACGCCACAGGAAAGACCACATAACCTCATCACATCTACTGTCTGACTTGGATTAGTTATTGGAAGACTAAGGCGTGGGAACCACTTCCTCTCCCAGTGTTTTCACCCCGAAGTAGGTTCTCTATAGGGAAATGACATCAGTGCAGTTAAAAAAAAAGATCAAGAAAAAAGATCAGCGTTGAGACAAACGACTTGCAGCTCACGGATTTGCTGCTGGGGGGTTCCTAGAGCCACACCAAGATGGGGGTGCATGGATCTTCTCTGATGATTAAAAGGAGACTGCCAATAATCTCTAATGGGGCTGTGTAGGCGTTTGCAGTGTGCATATACTTGATCAATTCATCAATTGCAAAGTTGAGGTGTTACTGTGAGACCAGTTAAAGACATAGACGGTCAGAAGAAGAACAAGCAGATGTCCTTCACCGTACCATTGTGCGAGAGGGAAAATGAAACTTTCACAGCTGCTATTACTGTCCAACTTAAAGTCCAACAATTATTTACACAAAGCACCACCTAAGTTTCACTCCCGTCTGCTAAACTCAAGCCATTACCCTAACACCAGCCTTCCCTGGACCTCCCGCCTCCCCACCGAAGTAGCGTTAATGTTAGCAATTCCATCTCCATCGCCATTCATGATGATGATGTCATCCATTGACAATTCCATCTTCCATCTCCCGCTCCTATAATTTGCACAATTTGCTCATTGTAAATAAACCATAAAATAAAAATGTAAATTATATAAAGGGCACTTTCAAGACTGAATTGCACATGCTGGACCCCTGAACAATGTTTCTGCCAAGTTTGCAGGCAATTGGAGGAATGGTGCTCCATGCAATTCTCCATTATAGCACTAAGAAATGGTGATACATAGGAACTAAAACCACTTCGGGTAAAAATATCCAGTACACAATCACAATTCTTTGTAAAGAAACGGATTTCTATCCAGCCTTACATCCCGGTTACATCGTCTCTCCTCAACCTTTCAAAGGCATCTCTGCATTTTATCCCGAAGATTTTGTAATCTACTTTTAGAGGGATTCATGGCCTGTCTCCCTGCGTCCTTTCATCTTACCTCGGGTTAGCCATTTATAAAACACAAAGCTGATTCACTCTGTAATTCATCCGTGGTATTAAATCTGTTTTTTGTTTTGTTTTGTTAGTGATCAATAAATCTATATCTAAGGTGACTCAGTTGATTAGTCAGCTTAATTAAATGGCAAGTCGTCATCTGATCTACAGATCTGATATATTTTAGTCGCACTGCGGCTTTTACTTAAGTGTCTTCTTTAGTGTGTGTCTCTCTCTCTCTCGCTCACACACCACACACACTACCTAACTCCATCTGTGCACTGGGAGGTGTTTTGTCTGCAGCTCGATTTTTGCTCTGTCAGCATATAAAGCAATATAAAGTGCAGCTCTTAAATATGTGGCAGCTCCTCTTTTTATTCTACCTGTGCCAGACTTTACAACAGCCTGTAATAAGATACCGGCTGACTCGGTGATTCAAGTGGACAAAAAACACGTGCCAGCAGACAACTCCTCTTATTCACATGTTGCAGTGTGTATCGCTGAACATTGAGAACTACATTTTTTTAATTTTACTGTGAGATAATTATTTTGTTAAAAATCAATGTCCTTATTTTTTTAAGGTGACGAAAATTTATTCAATAGTTAAATATTTAATGTAGTTTTTATGTGAAGCAATACCTTCAAAGAGCATTTAAAAAAATGATGTGTCTTATTTTTCCTTAAGCACATTGTAACTTTTGGAAACAGCAGACGAGTTTAGTTTAATATTTAACTGTAACAAATTCAGCAAGCACTTGGCGCTTTTGGCAAGGACAGTTATTGTTCAGATAAGATGTTTGACATCTCAGCAGTGCATCTCAGCTGCTGCAGTTGTAGGTTAGTTAAATTCAGCTACATGTACAACATAAAACTACACATAAAACGTTTTAACTGCCCCTTGAAAGAAACTGTTTGATTACACCTTGGCAGTTTATGAGCTGGTTCAGGTCAACACGCTCAGCTTATTCAAAATTTCATGGCAAGTTACATAAATTGTATTAGATTCAAGGTATGGGGGACAGACAGTGTCAGAGTGGTTAGAGATGCAAAAATCAATGAAAGAACTGGAGAAGCATATCAGAGGAAATAGAGTGAGAAAGCAAGATATGGGTCACAAAAGAGAAAAGACCAAGAAAGATGTAATAACAGAAGTGTAGCACTGTCCCAGTTTTGAGTAGACCGTGGAGGAACCTGATCTATTGATCAACCCTCTGACGAGTCCCTCAGTGGAACGGAGATTATCAGAAGAGCAAACAGGCAGAAGATTTAGCGATAGCCAGTCATTTCTGAGGGCGTGTAGAGCAAAAACAGAGGAGTGCCATTCTCACTGTGTCCTCGTCCACAGGCTGTCATTGCAGCTCTCGACTGGCAAACATTTAAAGGATCAAATACTGACCGCACAGTTGATGACAGGAGTTTTACCATGTGGCTTTGCAGCCAGTTTCTGTAATATTTGTGGAAATGTGCTTATATATTTTACCTACACTCGATACGATCATAATAATGAAGACAATGAAGAGAGCAATGTTTAATTTCACTGCATAAAATAACAAATCTGGGGAGTTTTCCGACCTGCACTCAACACAGAAATCAAACCTCCTACTGTGAGAAATGCTTTGGAACGACCTTTTGGAATTCAGGAGGAGTTCAAGTCCAAACTTCTCAACAAGGAGGGTTTTGTTAACAGAGAATCCGTCCAGAGGAATACATCAAAATCCAACAAGCAAGAATAGCATAAGGTAAAATCCACAATACAGTCTGAGATCAGAAAATACAAGGAAGCAAACATTTAACAATATGACAAAGTAACAAAGACAAACTGGCACAAAGGGAGGAAAACACACAGACTAGATACACTAGGGAACGAGGGATGATGGAGAACTGGTGAGGTAAATCAGAAACAGGGGAAACTAATGGAAGCACGACGGGACACCACATGTTGTCCGTATGAAGTGAACTCACAATCTTGCCAAACAAACATAAACTTCTTATAGAGACCTCATCAATGTGTAATGATGGTAAAATATATAAAACATGAACACATCACAATATACCTGCCGCGTGTGAATGTACAGGACAATGGAGGGTACACACTGTTTGTCTATGAAGCATGTAAGGCTGGAAGGAAACATACTGCTCTCCGTGTTTAACCAGGCGTCACGGAAATGTCCCATGTCTCCTATCGTGGTGGTCGTTTGTGGGCAATGTTCTGGTGATAATAACTGACTCAACAAGGGGAGGAAATTGAGGGTGAAGTGCAGGATACTTCTAACATCTTTATTATTTCTAATCTGTGTAAATGGATCATTCAGCAACAGACCACATGCTGTAATGTGTGCTGTTTCTATGCAACCACAGCCAAACTAAAAGAAAATCATGTTGTTTTGTCCACTTCTATGCTGTAAGCCTTCACTCATTCATCAGATTTCATGGTGATGTCATTGCTGGAACAACCACCTCCTTATTACTATAAACCTAAATCTAATTAGCCATGCTACATCAAAGTATAAGTCGGTATATCAGTGCAGTTAAGAACACAGCGGTGTAACGGCTCATTACACCGCTGTGTTCTTAACTTGCTTTAGATTAAGCGTGGGTTGAGAAGATGAGAGATGTGAGAGGAGAGACACAGGCAGTTAATTTTGTGAAGCAGAGTTGTCCCCTCTTAATAACCTCATATCAAACACAATGTCACAGAGTAAAATGCTTTGCTCTTGGCTCATTAAAAAAATAAATAAGCGCAGGTCTTACTAAAATCCACTCGGATGGAAGTCGCACAGTTTCAGTCACTCCATCCATCGTCGTGTGGCGAACGGCAGCAATCAGCCTGGATCGGTCTCCAGCATATCGCAGGACCCCATGACTAACAGTGTGAGTGTAAATATAATGTCCATACTGCCTGCAATTATCTTATTGTGTTGTTCATTCGGCCAGCGGGTGTAAATCTGAAGTGTACAGATTACATTCACAGCGTAGACAATGAAGTCATTTCATAAACTCTAATGATTCCACAAGCTGTGCAAGGGAGTAATTTAATGTAAAAGAACACGATTCTTTTCATCACATTCTTCTTATACAATTACACTTATCCTCTCCGGTCCACAGATGCTTTGCATGGACATTAATGTTGGAATTTACACTGTATGCAGGATCTAACTCAGTAAACGGAAGCATGAATAGGAACATAGGGGCATAAATAAGCAAACGAAACACGCGCGCACACGTTTCATGAACTAGGAAACTATTGCAGAATACGTGTTGTTTCACTATCAAGCTACTTCCTGTTTACAGACATATTTCTAACATGTAAACATTTGATGGTGTGGAAATAGGTTTGATGATGTTGAGCTGATTATATTAATGATGTCACAACACCACCCCTGCTAATACGCATAATTAGTGTGCTGTGATGTCGCTCCTTTCTGTCTCGTCTCTCTTGGCACAATAATCACAACAATGGAAACTAATTAACGAATTAATCAAAGCACCTAGGTGCATCTGTCAGAGACTGTTACCACTGTAAACTCAGTTATGTATAAGACCAATCGAATAGTTTCATTGAAAGAATATCATAAACTCTGTAAGTAAGTTAATACAACTACTCAGGTATGTTATTCGCTGACCTTGAGGAGCAAACGTCTTATGAACCTGTCTGACTGGAGATATCACATATGGATCGCAGAAAGTCCCTCCAGGGGAGTGTGAGCCTCAATACAGAGTGTCTGCCTCATCATAACTTTGGGCATGAGTTCCCTCACAGTAAATCAGATAAAGACTCCTGCATTCGACCCTGAAGTGATGAGCGCTGTTCACATGGCAACAGAGGGATAATAAGCTCTCTCAATAATCTGGACCGAAATAAGGAGATGTGGCACATCTGCACCAGCCTGGCTCACCTGGATTTAAGGCCCATGCTCTCTCTCTCTCTCTCTCTCTCTCTCTCTCTCTCTCTCTCTCCCTCTCTCACTCTCTCTCTCTCCCGCTCTCTCTCTTGCTCTCTCTCTCGCTCTCTCATCGTGCTGCACCCAGTGAACACAGCGCTCCACTTTTATATTCATCTTTGATTTTGCACATAGAGCTCATGGTACACTATTATTATTATTTACTATAATATACTATTGTTTGAGTAGTCTGTAAGGTTTGCTGAATGTAAAACAGCTTTTAGAGTCTGGCTTACTTGTCAAGTGTCATAGGTCAGGTATTCTGCTTTACTGTCATAACATTGGTCCATCATTCATATTTATCTTCAGATATGTTTCACACAGTCATTGTTTCTACATTGATTTTACATTTTAATGAAATGGTAAACATGTCCTGTGGTGTGTGCATTAAGAGACAAGACTGCCACAGGCCAGTGGCAGAAGACGTTTTCACCGCAGGGCCATCTGATTGTGTATGTGTCTGCTGCCGTTGCTGTTTTGATTTATGTCACAATGAGTTGTGCAAATTTCTGTGAGATGAGACGTTCTGACGTTGGAGGAGTCAGCAGGATAATCCCAATTATAATGTGTGGAAGCACATCATTGCCTAATCTATTTCTGTGAGTGTATCTATAACTAACAGACAAAATCAATGACATCACACTTTCAATGACACATGGACCCCACAGTGCATCCAGCATTTTATGTTGCCTTCATTTAAATTCATTCAGTTTGATGTACAGACATTAAGCCCTTAAATAGTATAGTAGAAATAGGATTTCAGTGCACATTCCATAAATAATATTTACCCTTATTCGGCGCAACAGGAAGGAATAATGGAAACTGAATTTGACGTGAGAAATTTTAAAGTAAAATATCAGTAAATAGGAAGAAATTGTGGGGCAATTTACCTGGAAATTGATCTGAACTTAAATTTGGTTTGTAAGAGAACAAGACATTTGTAAAACATTTGTAATTTGTAATCAAAATAAGGCAGAAAGATGGTTTCATGTAGCTCAATGACATGAAATAATTATAAATGTCAAGGGGATCTTATAGCGTCATGTAATTCAAATTACAAGTCAGTGTGATTAGCAAAACCTGCTGTGATGACATAGAGTAACAAGACGCCTTGTGGAGTATGTGACATACCTGAGAACTAATGCTACTGTGCAACATGAAAATACATCCTGGTTTCTGTACATACATGAAGAGAGGACTTGATAGGGTTTTGGTGGATTAAGCTACTTTGATGACCACTTGTATTCATCCAGCTTTATCAATGTGAGCAAAAATGGTCATGTTCACAGGTGGGCAGATGTCTTTGACTCCACACCATTGCCTCCTACTGGTTGGTCAGGGCACCACATTTCTTATTTGCTGTGTGAACAAATGTCATCCCATCTCGTCTCATCTCATCTCATCTCACTACTATAATTGAAGAGTGCACGTGTGTGTGTAAGAGGGGAGTAAAACTGAAAATGTGACTGTATTAGCTCCGCCAGATCTGTCACTTATGCAGCCTTGCACATATATTATACATCACTGTGTTCAGAAAAGCTGGATGCCCCCCACAGTAAAAAGATGTCAGCAATCTGTTATTGGAATATGAAGATTTGTTATGGGTGCAACAGTTCTATGAGTGAGGCTGGAAGATACAATTCATACCTGAGGCAGTATTTCTGACCAAAAACATCTGGATCCGGATCCAGATCCCGGTCATTATCCAGGTCCAGATAGATTTGGTTTTATGGTTTTATTCTGATGTATAAGTTGAAAAATATAAATGAAATTGACCAAAAAGTTTTTCTAAAATTTCCTTTATTACAATGATAACGAAACCCCCAAAATACTCTTTCAGAGAACTACCTCATGACTGATTTGGTTCCACAAATGCTAGAGGAAGGTCTGCTCTTATAAGCAAACGTTTCTCTGCACCCTCCCACCTGTCAGACACGTTGTAGTGATATTCTGTAACACTGATAATCCGGCAATTGGTTACATGAATGCTCCCTTTCAGGTGCATCCCGTCTTTGCACTTCTCATCACCAGATTCCAGAAATACACTTGACCCCAATTTACCACTTCACCTTGTAATTGAAACCTTTTCACAAGGCGCATCCAGAAAACTGAGCGTGTAAGGATAAATTTGGAATCAAGTTTCCTTAAGGTGCTGGAGGAGGAAGTTGAAACATCCAGCATGTGTGTAGCTTTTAAGACTTACCCCCCATTGAAGTATAATTGGTGCCGTGACCTATATTTCGAACAATTTAGCTGTGAGATTAAGTATCGTACACTTCAAAGGAACTGAATGTGCGGCCTTGGTGCCTTGAGCAGTATTACACCCCTCCACCTCAAAGTTGGTGGCTAAGCAACTCACTTGTTTCTCTGGGAACAGTGAAGATAACAGTCAGATGGGAGAATCGTCTTGACCGCAGTTAATTGTTTTGGATGATTGTTGGGTTTGTGTGATGGCCGTCCTTTGCCGTCCTTTCACATGTTTGCTTTCACATTCTAACTCAGCCCACTATCATTTTCTTTCCCTCTATCTACTCTGTCGCTTCCCATTCACCTCTCTGTTTTCTCACTACCTTCATCTTGATCTCCCTCTCCTACTCTCCCTCCATACCAGATGACACAATCCCTATAGGGGCATTCATGTGATGTGAAAACGGACTGAATCAAGGGTGACCTCTCTGCGAGGGCTGCCAAGGTTAGAAACAAGTGGGTGGTTTAACTATGAGAACTGCATGTTTCGCTCATGTGTGTCCGTGTACGTCGTGTGCATTCGCGAGTGTGTGTGTGTGTGTGTGTGTGAGGGGGTGGAGAAACTAAATGCAAACATCCAACCGAGATAGCAGTGTGTCAAGAAGCTCCAGCATGGTGCTCAGTCAGACGCAGGGATGCTGTCACTTCTTATCCTCCTCAGCGCTGGTGTCTCTGCACCGTGAGACAGGGAGGTCGACAAGACATCACAGAGATGTAGATGTAAATGCAACACCACCTAATCTACACCCTCTTCATCAATCCGTACGCAGCACTCAGAATTATTGGAAGGGACATTTCAAATGGCATCAATACAGCTACTAACATGATGGATTGTCAGAATATTTACGATAAGATACTAATAGTTATTGAAAAAGTACTCATATTCTCTGTGAGTCTCCCTGGTGGTTTGGTCTCTCATCCTTGTTCTTTTTTCTCATGAACTTATTAACCTAGTAGAAGTTGTATCACTTTTAAAAATGGACAAAGCGACAGTCACGCTCACTTCTTGCAGCAATTGGCCGTACGCGTTGAGCTATGAAGGCAGCTTTTCATTTTGTTCTCGCGCTTTCTTATTTCTCTCTTCACATAAGCACTCTGTCATTGTCCGCGCTTACAACCCTGTGCCACGCCACGGATACCTTCAAGGAGAGACTGAGCGCGTGCTCCATTACCCCTGTTTATATGATTAATCGCAGCACGATTACAAAGACACACACACACACACATACTTTGTTAATAACCTCGCTCTTTGATGGTGAGCCTTTCCTGAGCAGGTATAAACACGGCTCCTTTCTCTACTCATACATCCTGATCCTTTTGAAGTACCTTTTTTTTTTTTAAGCTATCAGTGTTTCTGTTGTGGTTACAGATGAATCAATGTCAGCAGGTCTCACACTGACAGAAGCCTCATTGTAAATCGTCCCAGAATGCAGATATGCTAATTAACTTCTATCGCAGGGACATTGTACATTCAACAAGAGTCATTAAATTGTCGTTCTTTCCAGGCAGAACACTTGGGCACATTCCGCTGTTGTTTTTCTTCTCCCATGCCCCTAAATCACACACACATACACACATCACCAAACTCTTACAAATGTAGAGAAAGTGCCGTGGCCCCCTCGCTCAGGCCGGTTTAGTGAAGTCCAGAGGTCATTACTCTCCTTATCCTGTCCCGGGGTGTGTCTTTCTTTTTCCTCTGCAGAGATCCAATCTTTCATAATCATCATTCAACAAAATTTCAATTTTTGGAACTGGAGTCGGAAATGTATCATCATTTACTGGCTTGAAGTAATTTCAGTTAATTTCATCACAAAGCTCAAGGGCATGTGTGTTTCTTGGATGAGACTCCCCAACATTAAAGTCAAACCGAAGTCTTTCATGTTGTTTTCCCTCTCTCACTCTTGCACATGTATGTTGGGCCGTCTACACACAGAATATGCAAACTTTTGACCTCTCTTTGAGCAGCCTGTTTCGCCCTCTTGTGGTTTGTACCTGTTGTTGAATTTTAATGACTCGTACTGCCTGATGCCACACAATCCCATCAGCTGATTGGCATCTCCATAACCTCAGGGAGCCTCAGTGCTAGCAAAACACAAGATGTAATAGACAGGGAAATGTGATGAGTGTTGCATTATGTAACGTATTCATTCATTCATTCACTCCAATTTGCAATTTTTTTTCTAGTACTCAGTTGTATTGTTGCACTTTAGATAAGCTCTTTACTTTTATTAATTTGCACTATCCACTTTGCTGCTGTAACTTGTGAATTTCCCCTTTGTGGGACCAATAAAGGATTATCTTATCTTATTATGCAGATATCTAAACAACGCAGAAAAAGTTGAAGCCCATAATTAGCTGTGTTATGGAACCATCAACGTTATTTATTATTTTCATTGCAAATCTACCTTCAGATCAGTGGTGTGCGCGTGCATGTGTGTGTGTGAGTAATCCCAGTAAAGGCCCGTTTTTCTGTGTCATTTGTTAGAGCAGATCAATGAACTGCTCCTGCTTCTTTCCAAGTTCAGGCACCTCCGCTCCTGCCAGCCATTGATTAGAGATGTGCCCAAAGATTCAAATAATAGCACAGGAAAAGAGCACGCAATTCATCACCACTCATGTCATTTTGTTGTCAGGCAGTGACCCCTGCAGGCATGCCCGCTTAATCATCTTATGACGTTATGGATGGGGTCATTTGTGTCTATGTCATGCTATGATTACTACTTTGTTCCTATTGATCTTTGTGACCTCAATGGGATTCCGAAAGTGGCTAAGAGGATTCTTTGTTTCATTCTAATCAAACTTTGCTCATTATGATTCCAGCCGCATGAGTTGTGAAGAGGAAGAAGAAAATCAAGTCCCCCCAGACATATTGGACAAGATTCAGGCAGAAAAGGTATCAAACGCTTAATGTGACAATTCATTTGAAACAGATATTTAACACATATATAGGCATAAATGACAATGATGTTAAAATAGGTTAAAACAAGCACAAGCACTTTGTATATCGCTCATATATTGTTTATTTGTTTGGTTGGACAGGTTTAGCATTAAAGCAGAACACTTGGTTATACTTGACTGTAGTCTGGCTACATTTCTGCGGCTCCTTTCAAAACTTTAAGCCAACGATGTATGTTTGAAAAAAGATGAATTTGGCTTTGACTTATTTAAAAGGTGAAATGGTGTCGACAGCTTTCAGAGCTGACATGTGGATGTGTGGCCATTTGGAGGATGGGCCTACCAACATTGTAACCCCTACCAATAAATCTGCCCTCACACACTTGATTAGATCTCAAAACAAGAAAGTAGGCAGAACGGTGTGGATGAAAAATGCACATTCAGCAAACTACATCATTTGACTTGGCCTTGAACTTAGATTCAGACAGATACTCATTCATAGATACACACAGTGCAAGTGCTGTAAAAAAAAAGGACGGCTGTTACAGATCTGTGCAGATGAATAGTTTGACTTGTTTTCACTTAAAAAAGCTGCTTTCAAAATCATGTTCTAAAAGCAAATGATTCTTAATTTGTTGCTGCTGAAGAAGAGTTTGATTTTGGCGCATTGTGATTCTGCTCCTTCCTGAATAGCACCAATTCTCACACAATGATTTGCTTTTGTAATTACGATAACCACTCTTCATTTCCTCACCAACAGATTAGGAAAAGCACTCCAATATTGTAGGAGAAGTCAAATACAGGTGACAAAGATGCCAAGATGTTCCGGCCTTAAGTCTGGGGGCTTCTCTTTTCCAGTTTGATCCAGATTCCTTTCTCTGGCCGGAGGATGATCTCTCCGACTGGCCGCAGCTCTTCACGTTTCTGACACGCTTCAACGCTGAAGTTGCGCAGAATGTTTGCCAGAACCACCTTCTCTTCCATGAGCGCAAAACGCTGGCCTGAAGAGAATTTCACAAGGAGAATTTCAAAACACAGCTTTGTTTTGAACATACACTCACACACACACACACACACACACACACACAGAGGGTGTTATCATCATAATCATTATTTTCTTTTGGATTCTACATTTATTAGGAGATAATGAATAAATAATCCATAAACTAAGTACTGCATCTAAGCATTATAAGCACGGCTCCACTGTAATCAACTGATTTGAAAATGTATAAATGAAGAGACACAGAATAAGTAGAAATTAGTACATTCAAAAATGAAATTGTAATCTGGATGAAGTGTACAACATTTGTACAAGCAACATTCAATAGCTTCACACACAGGAAACAAAGAAACTACAAAAGTAAATCTCCAGTAAACTCCAAATAATAATTAATCATTGCAAAGTGCACCATATCTTTTGTTACCTATGCAGTTGCGTAACCCAGCAGAGAAAGGTATGTACGCATACGGGGGCCTTCCGACGGAATTCTCAGGCAGAAAGCGCTCAGGTCGAAACTCTTCCGGCTCAGGGAAGTAGCGCACGTCCCGGTGCAGAGAGTAGGTGATGATGATGGCATTGGCACCTTTAGGCACCTTGAACCCATCTATGGATTAAAAAAACAACCTGTATAGCTGTTGAGGGGAGAGGGGGCACACACACACACACACACACACTCACATACACCTTCTAAACAGAATCATGACTTTCACAACCTCAGCGTACGTCAACACCAATCATGACACATGAAGGAGACAAATCTGAATGAATGTAGGCTCGCATTTGATCACGCAGCTCCTCGGGGTTCAGAGCAGACGAGTGCATCACGCGTGTGTCACCGCTCATGTGTAACTCACTGATGTGGCAGTCTTCGCCAATGCTGCGGGCAAAGAAGGGCACGGAGGGATACAATCGCAGGGACTCTTTGATCACACACTCCAGGTATTTCAGCTTCTTCAGGTCGTCCATGTTGATCGACCGCTCAGATGCACCTACGCACAGGAAAAGCACATACATATACAAATTGTTGACTTTTCTCTAAATTGTCCCAATTCATAAGAGATAAGAGTTCTACAGTATCCTAGTGTTATGCAAGCTACACACCCAGTGTGTGTGTTGTGTGTAAGAGTCAAATTAATACGTGGCCCATTTGTCAGGAGCATATCTGACAAGTGTTGATAGCGGAACAGATGTTAAAAATCAAGCAAAATGATTTAATAACCACTCAAGTGTGTAATGATAATGAAATGTGTGCTTGCATTAGTTTATAGGACAGAATGAAAGCTTCTGAAGGACAAATGTGGGTCGCTATGTCTCCACTATGATTTGGACTGATGCAAACTTTGCTTAAGTACAGTTACGAGGTCATCTAGGACCTAGATGACCTCGTAACTAGGTGACGTCATGGAAACACACAGGGCCTTTGCAAATCCACACAGCAGAGAAAATAATTCAATTATTCTGTGTGTGTGTTTTGGCAAGGATTTTTATGGCTTAAACTCTCTCTGACTTGTGAAGAACAAATGAGTCCGAACAAAGATGAGTCAAGAGGCCCCGCAGGCAGGAAAACACATGATGTCATGAAAGTGAGAAGCTGGGTGGCGACAGGGCGAGCGAGCGAGCGTGTTGCTGTTACCGAAAACCTCCTGAAGCTCTTGTTGAACTTTGCGGTGCACCTCGGGGTGGGAGCCCAGCAGATGCAGGGCCCAGTTCATAGAAGCTGCTGTGGTGTCATGACCCTGCAAAGACAGGCAATTAAAACACAGTTTAGGCCAAAGTGTGATCATCGTTTAAGTCATACTCTCTCTCTCTCTCTCTCTCTCTCTCTCACATATACACACACACACACACACACACACGCACACTCAGGTGATCAACTGATGTTCTAGTGAAATTGTTAATGATTATTAGGACATCATTTTGTCAAGAAGCAAAGGCAGTGTATATAAACTTTAACAGCTAAAAATCACCAAATAAATAAAAGTTACGAAAAAATAAGCATAAATATGGAATGTGTTACTAATTTTGTGGATCTTCTCCTTTTTTGTCATATTACTCACCACTAACCTCAAACATGAAAGTGTCCACTTCCTCTTGGATATCCTGGTGGCTCATCTTGTTGCCTTCCTCGTCCGTTGTCTTCAGCAGCATGTCCAAGAAGGCCTGTCTCTTCTTTGTGCCTCGGTCAGAGTCGCTGTCTGATTGAGTATGAGAAATGTTCTCGCTTCTTTCCTGTATCACCTGAGTAGAATTAGAGCTAGAATGTATTTTGTATATGTTTCCTAAAGGAGATTGATTCATTTTGTGAATCAGGTAAATGCATTTCACATAATCCAAATGAACACCGGTGCCACACATCATACATCATGACAGATATCTCATGTCTCTGATGTTATCACTCACTTTTTTTGTGAAAGAATGGAGGATCTTCAGCGTCTTATCGTGCTCTCGTCCATCACCAAAGCAGTTGTACATGAAGTTGGGCCAAAACCAGGGTGTCCTCTGTCTGCGGCTGACGATGTCACTCATTCTGAGCACACATCAAACAAATAGTGTCAAATCATGTTTACTTTCTGTGTGGATGACTACAGTATGTACAATCCCAAAAAGTAGAGAGAGGTTTGAAAGAACTCACTTGTACACACTCTGAACGTACGTTGAGTCAGAATTGTTCTGGGCGTAAACCTTTTTTCCCATTGCAGTTTCTTCAAAAAGGATATATTGTTTAGAGTATATTGTGTGTCAGTTGGATTTTCAGATCGTTCCAATCAATATTACATGATAGAGATTTGATAATCGAACATCCAACCATGTATTCGGAGTATTTTTGAGTTATTTCACATTTCTTTCAGAAAGAAAATTCTAAATGTCACATGTGTATTATGTTAAAGCAATGATAAGTGACACACAGACACATGTGTGTGATAAATGGCTCAGTGCCACTCTCTGTAGATAGATTATGGCATTTCATATCTTATCTTAAAGGTATACCATAAGTCACAATGATGTAGGTAAAAGGTGAAAGAATGAATACATGTTGATCAGAGGCAATCTCACCTCTATCCTTTAGGTAAATTGTCAATGCACACACACACACACACACACACACATTCTTTATCCTCACCACAGATAATGTCTAAAGCACAGAGGGTGACGTGGCTGAAGCAGTTGAAGGAGCCTTTGCCTGCCTTCTCCCTCAGCTTCTCCACCAGAATCTCTGCCTGCTCATTCATCACCTCCAAGAAATCTGTCAGGATAGAGAAGTGGAAGGTGGGAGTCAGCATCTTCCTCCTTCGACGCCACTTAAGCCCAGTGCTGATCAAAAAAGGAGGGACACAGGGGAATGAGCCACCAGAGTAAATAATAAATATTGAAGAGAAGTAAATCAGGACAGTGTAACTGTACACGATCAATGAATCTGGAATCATTAAACATTACAGTAAGAACAATGGACCACTCAAAGAATAGATCTGAAGAATTATTGCTCATGTACTTCAAACTACAGATTAAAAACAAAAACCTTCTTAACACCTTGGATAGTAACATTATTATAAAGGAATGGGATAAATGGACAAGTTAAGTGTAATATCTATAGAGAAGATAAACAAGTACTAGTGAAACTTTCAGTGAACTATACACCTGATTGATTCACATGATCACTATATGAATGTTCCACACAGCATGAACCCTGGTGACTATTGAGTCCATGTGCTGCTCTCAAGTGCCTCACTGAGGTCAAACTGTACATTTTACACAGAAACATTTTTTTAATTAAAGAATTTCTAATGTGTTTTGGATGGCAATATCCCTCCAAATTTAAATTTAAGTCATTGACATGAGTACCATTGTCTTGATGTACATTAATAATCCTGACTGTGAAGATTAGCACATATTGTGGCATGGTGTGTAGAATAAAATGAGATCTAAAGTGTGTTTGCATACCTAGTCAGTAGGCCAGTTCCAAGCCAAGGGTGAAGGAAACTGTATACATAAGATTTTTCCATGTGAACGGTGTTATTCAGAATAGTCTAGGAAACATAGAAAACAAATGCGTGTCAACAAATGGCAGTGTAAAGTTTCAAATTATTTTCATCCAACAAAGGTGGTACAAATTTGAAACACAAATGTATTATAATAACCAGAATGTAGTATATAGCTGCTAGGAAATTCAAACTGTTTATGTGGCTTGTAAACTTGTATATCGGATTTCATTAGTCTGGAATAGTTAACATACTTCAACATTTTCAGCGTGAAACAGAATCACAGCAGGGAGTGGACCGATCCAGAGCTTCAGCAGCGGTGCATCACGGAACTCATTAGTATAATCAACAATTTGACAAAAGAACTCTGAAACAGAAAAAGCTAGACTATTATTCCCAAGTTCCCACCAATCAAAATTGTTATTAAATGTGTATTAACCATCCAACAACAAAGCATGCTGATATGTGCAACAGTCTGCTTACCTCCTGCATTGGTTTTGAACTGCAGTGCATTTCCGATGATGGGATATGTTCCTTCTATCTCAGGGATTGGCTTCATCTGAAACCATTTGTGCAAGAAATCCTTCAGCAGTTTGTAGGTGATGTAGGTCAGAGCAGCAATGAAAAAACTCACTCCAACTAAAGACATTGTGTAGGTACTTAGTAAAATTGCCATTTTGCTCTGTGTGTATGTGTGTGCAGGACGAGAGTGTGTATGCACGTGTGTGTTTACTGGTGCCACCTCTCTCTTTAACTGCTACAGGCTCTGACGTCAGATATTTGGTCCAACCCTCCACAGCTGTCACTCAACTGAAAACACACTAGATTAACGTGTAACTATCTGTTTATCAATTTATGAAAATCCTTATCAATATATTTACCTATGTATGGGGATCATCTAAGGCTACAATTTCACAAATATATGTAAAAGGACATTTGGTACACGTGTTATCAAGCTGTTCAATGATTTACCGAATGGCCCTGACAGAGACCTTTATACCTCTTGGACTCTTTGCTTGGATTTCTGCAAATATCATTTCTTGTCATGTTGTGTTGTTGATGAATGGAGTGAAACTTCACTCTTTATGTGGAGCTGCTGTGACCTACAAAATTGTTTATCATGAACAATAACTTTAAATCCAACATTAAGAAGATGTAGTGAATGGCCTATCAGACTCTGCCTTGTTTCATTAATGTGATGTAATGATGAATCACTCATTACGCTGCAACAAAAACAGTTCATACATTTATTTTCTATTATGTTTTATTTATGTTGCAATATTAGTGATGACACAATTGACCAGCAATACCAATCCTAGTAGGATTTCAATTTGTGGTATCCATTTCAGTTGTTCTCACTCTCACTATCCCCATATCCTGTTGTTGCGGGCCAGCCAATATTGACACACACACTCACACACACACCTATACACGTCCCATAAATGTGAAAAGATTAAAGGGCAATGTCATCATAGCCTAATTTCCTGGAGAGGCCAATGTTCTCCTTAGTTATTCTTTATTTCAGATAAAGTAATAACAAATTGCTCTTTGGTATCAAAAATATAAATTATTTGCAATCATCTTCAAATGGCAAAGCTTATTACAATGTCCTGTGTGTGAATGTCATAAGGATCTAGTGAACAATGGACATGTTATATTATATAACTTAACAGCATTAGTTTTAGAATCCTTACAAATACAAAAAATACAAATGTCCAAAAGTAAAGGTGCACAAATGTGGTAGTTCATTCTTACAGCCACTAGATGTCGCGTTAGCATAAGAGCATTTCTGCTTAAATCAGTAGGAGTGAACACAGTTTGATACTAATTACTAAGTACTGCATATTAGTGCTTAATTGTCAGTGGTAAAATGCTGCTTTCAACTACATTTTAGCCATAACACCATACTATATATCTAGTATATTATCATCATGTTATGTCAAACAACTTATGTGTATAACAATAGACATTGTATATCAATGTTTACACTGTAAAGGTAGTTCAATGATAAGGGAATACGGTCACTCCTGCAAATGATTAGTCATGCCAAGTGCAATGAGGAGTTTCTGGCGAAATGCAGGTACTCTCTCTCTCTGAACAGGCCAGTGGAGGATACAGCAAGGACGCAGCATGCCTCTGCGAAGGAAGAGCGAGCGAGATAACTTGTAGTCATGCACATCCTGCAGGAAGACCAAAACCACAGAGTCCCTGCTGGCTTCAATAACCTGGTGAAGGGCATGATGGGCTAAAAATCTGGAGAGGAAAGATGAGGAGTGAAAGTGTATTCCAATACCCATACAGCCCTGATAAGTATACTGCACGTCATCAATGTTTTACATGAATATAATCAATGAAAGAATGTACGTAATTACCGTCCACACCAGGGATCAATGAGAAGTCGTTCAGTGACCACAAACAGGATTTTTCTGGAGTTTCTCATATTATTCACAATGGACTGGAGCTGTGGCACGCCAGGGACAGCATCCCGATCCTCCAGACAAAACTTGCAGTTGTCATTCTCCAGAGGAACCATCCTTCTCTCTACCCAGTTGAAATCTTCCTCTGCATGTATGATATAAGCATCATACTGATATTGTCTGCCCTCTTCAACGTTAGCATCACTAAAACCTAATGTGCGTTTGATGAGAATGTTCCAATAAAACTGAATCCTCCAACCATGGAACCTTAACAGAAGTGCAGTTGCCATTAGGATCATAACAGCTGTGCTGCTCACTATATAAAGAGCCTGAAATGGGGTCATATCTTTGCAAGAGAGTGTGTCAAAGTCCATGACAGAGCGGTTGAAGTAAAGAAGTGGAGTGTTGCACATATACTGCTGCCTGAGACCGGGAACAGAGGTATTTGTACTATTCAGCCATGTCACAAACCAAAAGATGCTCTCACAGGTACAGTCAAATGGGTTTCTGTCCATTGTCAGAAGGCTGAGGTTGCTCATGGGATTCATGAACACTTCTGGCCTCACAGCTGTGATCAGGTTCTTCTGTAAACGTAAAACCCGCAGTGAGTGCAGATCATCAAAAGCTGGTTCCTTCAGACGGTTTAGGAGATTGTTGCCGAGGTTTAATTCCGTGAGGTTATTCAGTCCTCTCATTGCCTCCACTGGGATCTCATCCAGCCCATTGTAGTCCAATTCCAGACTCATTAAGTTTGGAGCCCCTGTGAGAAACAACACTGGCCCACCTAGGTTGGCACTCTTCCACACCCGGGCTAAGTTATTGTGTTGGAGCTTCAGGACCTGCAGGTTGACAAGTCCATGTAACATGCCTTCCCTAATGTTAGCCACATTGTTGTTACTGAGGTCTAGGTGGGTGAGCTTGGACAGGGGCCTGAATGGAGAGAGTTCTAAATCTAAGCTGGTGGATGTCAGGCTTTTTCCCAGTGTTAGAACCTTAAGACTGGGCACATGCATGAAGGATTTGGAACTTAGCTTGATTGTCTGGTGATTATTGTACAGGTGGATCTCTTGTATATGATCCAGGCCTTCAAACTCTTGTCCGGTTAGAGTTTGCTTGATGAAATTAAAATCTAGACAAAGAACAGTGAGGTTCCGTACAGCAGCGAAGGCTCCAGGGCCAATCTGTTTTATGTCTGTTCCTGTCAGATTAAGATGCCTGAGAGGCGACATCGCCAGTGAGGCAAAGGTTTTGCTAGTGATGCTTTGGAACGACGGGTAAGCGCTCCAGCTTATGTCAAGCTCACGCAGACTTGTCAAGCCTGTAAAGGTGTGCTCTGTGATGTCACGAACTAAAGTCCTCTGTAGTACTAAGCTCTCCAGCGCACTTAAAGGTTGGAAAGAGAAATCGTCGATAATGGGGGTGGAGGAGGTCCGACCTTTCACCATGGCTCTTCTCAGGTTGAGCATTTTCAAACTGCTGAGCCCTTTAAACGTAGCCTTGAACACATGTTTGATGTTGTTTTCTTCCAGGATTAGAATCTCCAGTCGAGACAGCCAGTGAAATGAACCATCTTCAATTTTACCCATGCCATTACCGGATAGATCCAGAGAGGTTAGATTTGTTGTCTCCAGTCCTCTAAAGGTCGTATTTGTTAGTGTAACGATGTTGGTCCTGTGAAGAGACAGGCCATTAATGGCTGTCACTGACAACTCTGAGCAGAGTTCGGAGGTGACCACAGTGCCCAGATTGCTCCCGTCCATGATTACAGTGTGTATGGTGGAAATGGATTGGAAGCAACCGTGCTCAAACTGCAGAAAAAAAACACAACAGGACAAATGATGGAACTGAAAGAGGAAACAAAACATGCAACTGAAAGAGAGCGGGAGCTACACTAACCCGAAAGTGACCAAAAGGTCTTATTTCTCATTTCTTGGTAAGTTTCTCACCGTTTTTAGAGGCACAGACGACAGGTTGAGGATTTGTAGAGATGAATTTTTAAGACAGTAAAAGTCCTCTTTCTTCAGAGTTGAGATGGCATTAAATGCCAGGCTGAGGGTCAGCAGGTCAGGCAGCTGCAGCAGAGAGCCCAGCTTGGCTGACCTCAGACTGTTTTGGGATATATCCAGAAAATTCAGCCGCTGTAAATTATGAACAGAGCAAAACAATTTGAGAAATATAATGCCAGATAAAAACATTTCAAACAGGACATCACTTTCAACAATTTCATTTACACAAATTCCATACACACACATTTCACAAATCTCTTTAGGCCTGCAAATACAGATTAATATTAATCAGCTAATGTTTCCATTAATAATTGGATGACATCTGTTTTCGTTCATTTCATCCGTTTTAAAATATATAAAATGCAAAATGCAAACAGATAATGTCCTGGATTTACCTGATAAATGTGTGATATGTGTTTAATCTAAATAAGTGTTTATTTTCTGCCTATAGATTTATAAATTAATCATTTCTACAGGACACCAACTATAGTTTTCGTAGCGGAACAGTAGTGAGATTTATCATCGCTTCCAGGAGACAATACAGGACAAAGACTGTATAGAATCTGCTTGGATATAGACAAAACCATTATGTACAATGCTGTTTATTAAAAAATCATTATTATCATTCTCATGAGCTTGTCTCTTCAGCTGTAAATGATGCATGGGTATATTACAAATAGCCGTACCTGTAGGCCAGAGAAGGGCTCCCCCTGTAACTTCACCCTGTTACTCGCCATGTTCAGTCGTATTAGAGAAGTACAGTGGCTCAGATCCTTTTCTGTCAGCAAATGCACCTGATTGTGTTCGACATTCAGTGTCTGCAGCAGAGCCAGAGTCTGACACAAACCCTTGTCAAGCGTTTTGATGCTGTTGTAGCCCACGTTAAGATGAATGAGCCCTGGGTACAGAGTCAGCGAGGCAGGAGGAAGCTCAACCAACATGTTGTGGGAGACATCCAGGCTGGTGATATTCCTGGGAAGGGTTGCAGGGATCGCCCTCAGCATGAGGCGGCTGCAGTCTGCTCGGCCATCCTTAACCTGGCAAGCCGTCTTCTTCTGGAAGGTTTCACAATGGCATGGCCGCATGATGGCATCACACAACATGATGACCCAGAGCAGGAGTGAGAATCCAGGAGGAGGACACATCACTGCAAAGACCTTATAATAGATTTTTTTTTAAATCAAACAAGGCCCAGTTAATAACTAAACAAACACTGTCGGCGTACTTGTTACTACGTGTTTCTGCCTGGATGACTGAGATGAACTTTCACAGCAAAAACCCTGCTTACAGTTCCTACGAATCAAACTATCTTCCATGCGGCATTTTCACGATGTAGGAATAACAGTTACAATAGAAAACATTTAGTTTCAATACACTATAAAATTTCATTTTCCTGAAACATGTCAACACAGCTATTTTGATTGTCAAAGCGCAAATATTTTGACAGTCAAAACGCTATGACAGTCTTTCATTCGTTTACACAACTACTATTAAGACAGTCAAAACGCGTATATTTATTATTTAAGATACTTGTAGAGTTCTTACCAGACTTCTCCTGTGCGTGATTATGTGTTGATGTCTAAGCAGGTTTGGCACACACGCACACACTCGAACCACAACGGCTGCAACGAAAACGAGGAAGTGAGAGACGGGCAGCCAAGTTTCATTTCCCGCCCGGAGTGAAGGGTCGCTGCACAAGACTTAACACTTTTATACAAATTGTAAGCACTTTATCAAGTACAGTACTCAAGAGGTGTCGAGTGGCGCAGGAACGTCTCTACTTTGAAAATAAACGTCCCGGGAAAAAGCTGCATTCAAGATCAGCATGCTTGGTTTTTTAACCATCTCACGACAATCCGGCTTGGGCGCTGTTTTGTCATGGCTCGGTGTTCAGACTGGTAAATGCGGGTAATAACAACACGCCCTGAAATGCCACGTAAGGGGAAGAAATAAGGAGGACAAATAAAGATCTGCTGAAGAGGATTGCCGTAAATTAACGAATAAACACGCAAGATTGTTTCAGTTGCGTTACTACAGGCTTCAAGTTCAAAGCTGCTTAGCTCGAAGTAAAGTATCGAACACTGCCTCTGAAAACACTGCAAAGAAGGTTAAATAAACCTTAACTTACTCAATGCAGACAACCTCCACCTTAGTAACAAACTTTCACAGCTGCTAAGTATTCAGTGTATATGCGTAGATAAATTATGGAGGTTGCTGAGGGGTACTGCAATTCATACATGGCAAAGAGATGAAGTTGTCTCCTCTAGTGGTGCGTTAAATGACCACTAGGGGGCATTAAAACGTTATTTATTGTGGCACCAGCAACATTTTAGGCCAATATAGCTTAACATTTTATTTGTGTTAATGTGGGTAAATATAAACGTTTTAATTCAGTAAGACTTTGTGGAGAAGTTGCTCTGTACAAATAGTTCTCTAACCCAAGGCCAGAGTTGGACCCTAAATGACTTTAAATGACAAAAGTATTTTACGGCCATTCTCAATGATACCATGTATTCAACTGTGGAGGCGCACTGTATTTATATAGAATGTGTCATTAGGTGTACCTAATAAAACAAGGCGTTGTTATTGTGTGAACAAATCTAAGACGAGATTTGTGGCAAATTCAGCACAGTAAACTTGTTTTTCACAGCTGGCTGAGGCTTAAATTGAGTGTTGGGCTTTCTCACTGAATGGATTTTTCTTTCTGAGGTGCAGAAGAGGCTGTTTCATCTTCACCTCTGTTTTGCTCCTTTCAGAGGCCAAAAGCACAACTGCCCCATTTATTATTGTAATGAAGCAACATGGCTTAGTCCTTCCAATGAAGTTACAAGTACAGAATAAGATGAAGCATAGGGCCATATGTGGGTGTTTACATGTTATCAAGTAGCCAAATGAGATTTTGATCAGTGCTTTTGAATATACAGGAACAGTGCCGGCTTTATTGTTTTCACTAGCTTGACTCACTCAGTGAGTCAGAGCTCTCAAACTCATAAACTCTGACTTTGCAAAAAAAAAGTATTGACAGACATTCAAGGCTGTCTGAGCATAGATGTGATTCATTCAGTTGATAAATTTGGTCATGTTTAATGTAACATATTTTTTATGTACATACTTTCATTTCAAAATGATTATGTTCCTTTGATACGGCCAACAGCTGCTGAAAGAATAAACAAGACTGCATCGTGGTCATAATAGAAGTACCTTCTATGGTAAAATTCTATTTTACTTTGACCATGATAAATAATTCAACATCCGAAATCTCTTTATGAAGGAGTAGATAGTAATGTTACAGTCCCAACAGCAATGTATATTAAGATAGACACTCGGCCAACTTCATTTGAAAAGGTCAATGGAAATGGCAAAGCAGAAGTGAGTCCCTACCCACACAGTGGATCAAGTAATGCCTGAATTTCTGAAAATGTCACATCTCTCATCATAGCCTACTGTTTTCCATGGTCTTTTCTATTTAAGTGAGTTGAACTTCACATAGAACACATTTTTTCTTGATTGCATTTCAGAGACAGAATATTACTTGCTGCAATATCTTTCATGTCTTTTCAAATCTTTTATCTTGTCATATCCATTAGCCCTCTGAACCGCACTGTGTAATTAGCTTGACCTCAGCTTTCATGGGTCAGAAAACACAAGTCACAACATTCCTTAGAACGCCATTCACCCAAACCATTACTGACAAGTTTCAAAGTTGGGCTGCGTCAGGGCGCTGTTAAAATCAACTATTCATGCCACTGAAATCCTCAAAGAACTTTGGTTCAATAACTGCCAAGCAGCCTTGGAGAAATCGCCAGATTTATTCTAACTTTGAACTTGTGCAATCATGTTTTCAAGTGAAACATGTGCATTAAGGTGATGTTCTGTATGGACACTGGTATTTCAGAAATTGTCTAACATGTGCCCAATTTGCTCAACCTCTGTATTAAATGTTTTATTCAAGAAGTGGTAACTTGCTTTGCTGAAGAATTTAATGCACTAACTCTGTTCCAGACACCAGGACCTCTTTCCCTCTATTTACATCTGTATATGCTTGCACAGTAGATTGCCCATGTGGAGATATTAAAGTCAGTGTCCTTATAATATAATTTACTAACCTTTTATTGACCTTTTGGATTACTGACTGTGCCTTTATGGAGGGAAGAGACTGACCTTTTGTTGACCTTTCATCGCCATGTGTTTACTAACTGGATTAATACAAAGACTTAAAGCAATTCTGTTTCAAGGCCATGTTGGGGTTTTTCTAAAGTCATGATACAAAAATACTGTGTAAACGGGATGTTTCTCCAATATCACACACATACAAAACACCTTTTCCCCTTTACCTTTGTATCCATTCTCTGATTACCGCTGCAGGTCCTTCCTGGGCTAGACCAGACCACCTGATTGGTTTAGCCCAATGCTAAGCCAAGGCAGCTTACACGGCTTTGTGCCAATTGTCGAATTGCTGATTGAACAACTGTAAACTGATTGAAGAGCCAATGTGTTTAGCAGTGGGGCAGAGGTCAGCACAGCAGAAAAACAGAGATATGAGTTTTTGCAGGATATAAAATAGACAAGAAGGGCATGTGGGGATAGAAAGAGTGATGATGATCAGAGCAAATTGCGCAGCAGGGAATTGCACCATTCTGCTGTGACAATGGCTAAATCATGGGTTGCACTGTCAACGACTCAGGGGGGAGGAGGGTAGCAGAGACATGAAAGCTGACAGGAATCCGGTACAGATTCCCAAATCAGACACAACTTTGCACTGAAAGAAGGGATTAAGTGCAAGAAAAACACCTATCTTGGACACTGCCTACATGTTTCACGTACACTGAGAGTGGCTTGTGCATGACATGCGTACGTGTGATGGAGTGCATTCATGCAGAAGGGATAAATGAGGGGTGGCTGCTCCATCAATGGGAGTGTGTGCCACATTCCCCCTCTCAACGGCTTTGGTAAATCTCCTCTCCCTCATTTGCAGATTGAATCCTCTGGTGTGTTGGAATGTCTCAAATTTAAAGGTGAGTTTCTCCTCCAGGCTTTTAATATAGCGATGTTAACCTGCAATATAACTTCAACATGTTCATTAAGGTTCCCTTGCGAGCTGTGAACACTACAGTGATTGTGTGCTTGTATATTTACACCCTTAACTTCTGAATGTGTGACACGTTAAGGGTTAAAACTTAAGCATGAGGAAAAGCAGCAGAGCAGTGAAAATTGAAGACATTGTTCACTTGGCGTTGCACTGATTGTCGAAGAGTGTATGAAGGGTGACTGCAGATGAAACCGGGAGAAGCGGCTCTGTGGCACGGGCTGGGGACTTGGAGAGTAGATAATGTGCAGACAGAGGTGTGGAGGAAGGAAAAGGGGAGTGGCAGGCAGCAGTAGCAATGTTGGAGCATGTTTTTCTCTGGCCTCTGCAGAAAAAAAGACACTGCAGTATATCTCCCCCTCCCCAGGTTGCTGACCAATGATGTTTAGAGGTCAGCCTCCGAGCATTGATGACACCGGTGTCAGCTGTGGGGCTCTAACATGCAGCGTGTGTAACAACACAGCAGTTGTTACACTGCAAACGACAGGAGAGGCATTTAATCAAGATGGATAAAAAGCAATATAAATTGTATTTGTTTATTACAGCCACATGCAGGAAATGATACAGAGAAGCTCAGTGAGCTTCTTCATTAGTCTGTGTCCTTCATGAAGGACACAAATACACTCTACACACAGATCACATGTGACAGCTTTATTAGATACGGGAGAATGGGTCATTGATGCTATTTCATTCCTGATGAAGATGTAGAGAATCGTATCACTGCCTCTGAAAAATGGAACCCATATGACAAAGACAGGCTCGTTCTGGTTCTGATATGGAGATTTTTTGCTTATCATGAACAAAAACATACAGTGTCAGCTACAACTGTTGAAATGCAGAGATGCATAGTCACTGCAATTTTTTTTATTGTTTCAGATTAGCTGATAGTATGTGCTTCTCATCACAGGCTAGTGCTCAGTAAGTGCTGACTCAGGTGTCTTCTCACTATAAGTGGTCCCCAGGGGTGACAGGATATCAATACTGAACTGGAATCTGCAACATGGACCCAGTACTGTACTGTTAACTCTGCACTGCAGCTCAGTCAGATGCAATAAGAGAGAGAGACTTGAACTTGGTGTGTACTGATTGTACTGATGGATATGTGTGCAATACAGTACTGAGTATGTGAATACATACATACTGCAACATGAAGGATTATTTAAATAAAATTGTGTACTTACATCGTGCTTCACACACTCTGCTTTGATTACTTCCTCTTTCCTAGCCCAAACGTAATGCATGAAGACGAGGAGAGATTTGTGCTGGCACCTAGAGCTTAGTCTCAAGCCAGGAACTGCCAACGGTCTGTGATGATAAGCAGATGGGGCTTAATATCTGTTTGAGTAAAGGCATATGGCCTGTTGGAGTGTTACTGAAGGTGTTTGGTGGTATCTGTAAAATACATATTGAAATAATAAACTCTATGCCAGCAGTTTCAATCAAATCAATCAACTGAAGTGCTCCTGTTCACATTGTCATCTGTCATCAATGTTGTGGCGTCTCTATTTTATTGTCAAACATCGTTGCTTGTGTTTTCACACAGTATTCACATCTCATATGTGCGTTGCTTTGGATAAAAGCATCTGCTAAATGACCAAATGTAATGTAAATGTGTAACACAGCATGGTATCTCCAAACCAATTTCCCATGTTCCCATCTAAGTAGTGAGTTTTTGACATTTTTGCAGCAAAGATAGACAAAACATTTTCTTGAGACATTTCCCTCCCTTATCTTCACTTCGGTAATTTGCAGTAATTTGTTGTGATTGAGATCTTTTGATGGAGCAGAGCCGCACTATTGCCAAAGAAGGAAGTGGCAGATACAGGGTTCACATTCCTCTTTCCAAAATATTTGAGCCTGAACAGAGTGCTTCACCCCAAAGAGCCATTTAGTGCATCTGGTGTAATTCCAATTCCTCGTACGTGTTACAACACTGTTTACTGGAAATGATTCTTTAATCAGGTTTTCTGAAAACAAAGGCAACGCAATGTGAGGTCCAAATCGCATTAACAGTTTGCTATGTTGCTGCTCATGCAATGAAGAAGGAACAAGTAAAATGCAATAAAGTGTGATATTTATTAAAAAAAATTCCAATTCTGAGACATGTGTGAGAGGAAAGTATGACGTTCGCCTGGTTTGATTGACCGATGAGCCTCATCAGCACTACATTCTGTCTGTGACTCTCTCTGCACTGGCAGTCCTTAGTTTGTTTATTCATTCATTCATTCATTCATTTGTTATGGTTGTTTCCATTTGGACACTCTGTTTGTTTGTTTTTTGTTGTTTTGTCTTTTGTGTTTCAGTGGTATGAAATAAAAGCTCTCATATCTCATTTCAGAACTATGTCACCTTATGTCAGAAAGGTCAGCATGTTTGTGAGAAGAGACCACTCCAAACTGTGCGCACAATACTGCACCATGTAATACTCTCTGTGTTAGCTGCCTCCTGTTGGCTGTTAATAAATGGCTCTGCTCTCCACTCTAGCAATGCAGATTTGATAGGATTAATTGACCCATTACTTAATTACTGCCCCAAGAAATAGCTACAAATCTATGAGGGGGATTTAAAGGTTTAATAATAAATCCAAAAGACAATTGTGAAGCAGATTTTTTCATAAACACTTTCCACCACCAAGTACAGACAGGAAATCACTGTTATACAGCTGATTCTGCCAGTGTTGTCTAAGGCTGCTCCAGCTGGTTTGCCTGTTCGTCATGTTACCATATGGCGCCTAAGTATTCAATAATCATTGTATGTATGAGTGTATGTGTGCATGAAAAGATGAACAAAAGTTTATCTTGTTAATGCATTGAAGTAGGATATGTTCTTTAATTTTCTTTTTAATTTTTCTTTACCAGCAATTTTACCTTGTTGATAAAGACGACATGCAATTACCTTTGAGCTACACACAACGGTAGCATATTTGAGACTGTGCACACTTTCAATAATCAGCAAACACATGTCAGCAGTGAATGTATGAATGTGTGCTCCCTTATGAAAAACATGAGAAGAAGTGACAGCATGTGAATACGCCAACTGGCACATCCACTAGGGCGTCATGTTCTGTTGGAGGTGTTCTTGCACTGTCACATTACTTTTCATTGTTCTCTTCATATCATTTGCATTGATAACATCAGGATAATGTCTCATCTGACTTCCTCATTGTCCATTTTTGGCCTTTTCCATAACCTTCTCTTCTACTATTCATGTTCTTCGGGCATTTTGTGGTGTGTATTTTATGTTGGCGTTGTCTCATCTTCCCTGCTGAAGTCTATCACACCTCTTCTGGCAGACATTACATCACTATGCACCATTTCATCAGCCGCAACACCACTTATCAGTCCACTTAGCAGCCGTAGGCCTGCGTTACCAACAAGCCAACAGCGTTAATGTGGAGTGTGGTGTAATATTAGATTTATTTATCAGAGAGACTGTTATCAGTAATTCTGTTTGGAAGACGCACATGGGAAACATGATGAAGTGGTTTGTTGCATAAGGAGCATGGGCAGTTCTGCTTTCTCTTCATGCCCTGATAAGGAAAAGAAAAGAGGTGTGTAAGCTTGTGAACTCCAAGAGTGCGATTTGATGTTCCAATAGAATGGCGATGGTGATGAATAATGTGTAACAGTGGCACAATGGTTACAGTATTGTTGTGATTCACTTACAACAATGACATTGTTATAGTATCAGCAATTTGGCAGACTAACTGGTATTGTCATCTTGAAGACATAAAAAGGACAATCTATTGGTAATGAGTAACTGTAAACAAATCGCTCAACACCATACTGTTAAAATGGAATCTGTGTCTATGACAACATTGCATTAATGCTGTATAGAGGCGTTTGTGTTGTGTTATGACTCTCCATGCTGCTCAGATAAAGGTGTTCCCCTTAAAATATACATGTTCACTTAATATGTTTGAACTGGAACAGGATGGTAGAAAGTATTGACCCATGTGGAGCATCAGAGGTGAGAGTTGGAAGAGATCATTTCTTTAATCGAATAGTTTTCTCACATTCTCTGGCATTCCACCTGGTCAACTCTTTCACATCAAAGCTACTTTGGAATGTTAGTGGAAGTGGCATGATGTCATTTCCAGATAAAGTCCACGTGTCCCCGTGTGTCACTGCCACTGTGCTCTTTTAACATTGGCCAGACAAGTGAACTTTAATATCAGCTGTTCCAAATATGGATATCTTTGGAAACCAACAGTGGAAACATGTGAGTGCCAGTGCTGAGATAAGAGTTATTTTCTCAGATCTAAGCGTCTGCTCTCTGTGATTGTGCACTATTCTAAGACAGGCCACACACTGGGTGTGGCAGTGTTGTATGACAGGGCTTGGCCATTAGATAATTGCAAACATGATGGGTGAATGAGTGTAGTGACTGTAAGCGACTGAAGCGTTCTCCAATTGCAAATCAGGGGTACTGGCAGCAAGTTCATAAGATCAAAACCCCCATAACGTGATGCTGTCACTACCTGGTAAGGGTTTTTGTTGGAATCCTAAAAAAGAAGTAGTGGTACGCATTTCTATTTGGACGGCCTGGCACAGTTTCAGCAGAGGTTTAAATTGTAGTGCATTTTTTTCAGCCCAGACATGTCCAAGGTCAGCTTTGGACTTGCATTCATATCAATAGTCTTTGTCATGTATGCTTAAAGCCCATTTTGGCTCTCACAGGAGATTGGTAGGGATTTCTGTGACTCCATGAACAGGCACACAACCACAACGCCCAAGCTACCGTGGTTGGCTTTTTCTATACATTCCATTGTGGTGTAATGTCTATCCTGACGTTCTGCCCTTAGTCTATCTGCAGCTATATCACCCGCATATCTCTGCATACCAGACATAATGTATCATCATCATCTTCCCTGGCCTTGTCAAAATGGATACGGGAGACTGTCGGTGGATAACATACCACCTATAAAAAGGCACCTACTTCACATCAGACTCAGTCCTGCATATACATAAGAGCTGGTGATAAAGACTGAACAGATTACACACACATGCACAATCACAGAAATGCACACATGCACACTTGTTGACACTTCATAAAGGTCAACTATCAATAACAGTCTAAATTTGTGCACCTTTGATGTGACAGAGGAAAGGATAAGGTGTCATTATAGCTGAGATAATTCTGTCATTAACCACCGTACTTTTTTTTTTGCATTTAACCATAAATGCTGTGACTGTAATTTATAGGAGCAGATATGGACATTTGAACACTTATTTAAAAGCATATAATGTATATATTGCAAAAACATATGAACACCATAATAACCTGAACACAGTGGTTGAGCACCTTAAGATCCAAAGTTAATTTCCCATAAGAAGGGTTTGTTTCCTTTGGATACGGTGGGGTGAAGCTTTTGGCTCAATATACTCACCAGACTGTCTCTAACAACCGTCTTTTGGGAGAAGGCTTTAAGCATTCATGAGTAATGGCACGTTTGCTTTCAATGTCTCACACTCCAGTCCAGCGATTTATGCCATTGATGTAACACTGGATTCATCACCACTTTTTAGGGGTTTGATTTGCCCATCCAGCACAACTTCCTCATACGTAAAGTGTGTTAAAACAAAATAAAAAAAGGAAATGTCCTTTTGCTTTAGACAAGGAATCACGGTGGCTTCGGGGCCCTCAGCAGGCACTTAGCCCATTTATGTATTGTCCCATGAGACTTACCTGGCCTCATTTTACTCAGCCTTTTGTTTTGCCTGTTTGTTGATCCAGCCCAGATGAAAAGGAAAGCTACAATGAATGAGATATTGCTTAAATTACCAAAACAAAAACAAAAAGCATGCCGGGTGAGTAGTGTTTTTCTGCCTTGGTTACAAAATACCAAGCACAAACTACCAACCACCATCCAGTCTGTAAATAATTTAACAGATGTGTGGACAAACACAGAGAGAAAGAGAGAGAAAGGGCGAGAGTGTGTGTTTGTGGGGGGGAGGCAGCCATTGCATCTGTGCTGCAAAGATGTCACAGGTAAACTATATTTCCATGTAAAAAAACAAAACATCACCATACAAGTGTTGATGAATATACACCGGGTTGCAGGGTTACATTACCACTTTTTGAACAGTCACCAGCAACAACTAAATCTGCTCTCAACACCAATCATTGTCTTAAAAATCAACACTTGTAAACCCTGAAAGGTTTACAGATTAGAGCGCCGCAGTAATGATTAATGACTAAATACACACACCCACACACATACACACACACACACACACACACACACACAAAATCCAATTCACACATTCACCAAGCAATTTACTTAGCTGTATTTCTTCTGTTCGGATTATTGTCGAGGACTTGAGTTGTGTTTTTTAAGATATTCAAAATCATTATTGTGTATATACACTGACTTTTCAGAGACCGTTTTGATGTACTTTGCATTCTGCACTGGTTCCTTACAAATACATCTTGTTATTCAATTGTCGATACATACATGCATAGTTTGAAAAGACAAAAGAAATTGGATTCAACAAATATTTAAGGGAAACACTGGGACTTGAAGCGCCAACCTTTAATCTCATCATGGCACACGCACTGAGTGTGCAATCGAACTACTCACGAAACTCCACAATGTTTGTAGTTTGCTGCCTGTTTGTACTTCAAGATTTCCCCTGGCACAACTTGCTGACAAAATGAGGATACACTCCCAGGGGGGGTAGCTGCTATTTCTCACAGCAGCCAGCCAGCCAGTTTATTGCCAACATAGGCTGATGTTTCAATTAACCCCGTCAGTGTTGCCACCGTGTTTTAACAACTAACAAACTGTAGCCTTGGAATCAAAAACCGTCCAGGTCAGGCTTTTGTGCGTTTGTAATGCAGATAAAAGGTAAATGTCACATTCCCATTAGTGGCACACACACACACACACGCACACAAGCACACACACACACACACACGCACACACACACACACACACACACACACACACACACACACACACACACACAGGCCCACTGTGTCCTCTGCAGATACTGATTGAACCGCGGGCGTTGCCATGGATACACGACGACCCAATGAGAAGCTCGCGGCAGACCTAGGCTGAATGAAAATAACAGAAGCCATTTTGCTCACGGCAGCACGCTATCATTGAATTTTAACACAAGTAGGAAACGGCATTGTTGTTGTTGTTTTTTGGATAGATGTAGGGGCGGTTATTCCACCGCCTCTTCGGAGCTCTGGTGCCGGGAGGGACGACAGCTTCACCGCACTTGCTCTCTACCCGATAGGAGGAGGGTGCTGCCTTCACGGACCGACCGGGCGGCAACATCCATGCGCGTTTGTTCCCCACCCCCCGAACGTCGAGAAACAGGTGTGCGGTTTCATCACACGGACAAACCGGCAGGGAAAGAGTGCTGTGCCCGCTTGGACTTCAACGTGTGGTTCGTTCTAATGGAGGAGGCAGATTATTTCACGATGTGTCGCGGAATCGGTGGAGTGACGCGGCTTTGGTTTTAGCTAAGGTAGGTAAAATGTTCCATGGCTATTAGTTGACATCAGCAGCGACAGAAGATGACTCGGGGTTGATTTCGTGACGTTTCAAAAGCTGAACATTTAACAGGCTGCAATCTCTGTGAGTATGTTGTTGTTGTTAGGCTAAAACCAGGCAGATAAACCAGCTCGGATGCGGTAAAGTCGCCCTCTTTCCCCCACTAATCCATCGCATTGCTATTCCCAGAACATTGTAGAAAGATGGGGCCGGTCTATCTACTGCACTCCGGCTGTCAACGGGTTTCCAGACAGGATGTTTAAAAGTGAACTCAGGCTTTTAGCGTGTGGCAAAATGGAATATTGATTCACGCAACACCGTCAGCATAAAGCCATTCTCGTACAAGTATCCATCTACAACAGCCGACTAAACGTGAGTGCGTGAGATTCACCTATATTCTACTTTCCAAAATGTCCACATTGCCTCTTTGTTGTATTTTCAGTGTATATTGCAAATATGCTGTGTGAGAATGTTACTCCATAGTTTTTTACCAGTTAGATTATCTTGATTTCAGATATATTGTGTTACAAATACATATCCTACACATTTAGACGATTATCTATTATAAAAATCAGTGCTTCACAGAGATCCAATGTGCTGTGCAAAGAGATTATAGAGGTTTTACCAGTCCAGATTCCAGAACGCAGGTGGTTGTCAGTCATACCAGGTGCATTCATTCACCTGCCTTAAAAGTCAACCAGACCAGCTCATTAGAGATCTATAATGTAAACCACTGGGGCTCTTAAATCCTGATTACTCCCGCTGTAATATAGCTTATGTCATTGTTAGAATAATCAGTGTTGTCCTGTTTAGTTGCAAATCCCAGTTCTGAGAGAACATTTTTGGGTTTTGTTCTTGATACAGGTAGATATGATGATGTAATGAAGGGGAATGAGAATGAAAGGCCAGTAGCCATGGCTAGTTACTGCAAGACCCATTTAAATGCTCAGTGAACAGGGAGCGGTGGTGTCCATGATGCACAAAGTGTAACACTATCACGCCGGGAACCTCATACCACTGAGTGTGGCCTACCTGGCTACTGCTCTGTGTGTGTGTGTGTGTGTGTGTGTGTGTGTGTGTGTGTGTGTGTGTGCTGCATACCTGTGTCTAGGGGAGAGGAAATGACACAGTGGGATGCACTGTGAGAAGCAGTTGGCTGTTATCAATCTAAAGAGGTGTTTTTGTACCAATAAGACTCTCATTTGCGTTTAAACACATAATGGTGTGGCAGATAAGATAGAAAGTATGTGTCGGTTAGTGGCTGAACCAGCCAGTATCGAATCAGTAAGAGTGTTGTGTGTGTGTGTGTGTGAGAGAAAGGGAAAGACGAAGGAAGAGAGGAGGAGAGAGGATGAAGTAGGCCGTTGGGGATTTGGAAAATGTGATCTCGAGAAAGTAAAGAGTGCAACAGGGGTTTCTCCTCACACACTTTTTTATTACCCTGTTGTGTACATTGTACCTGTTACTTATTTTCATCCATCATCTTCCCCTCCTCTCTGCCTTTGTGTCATGGCTGTGAGAAGCTGCCTTTATTCTTTGGGCCTTGCTATTGTTCATGTGTACTGACAGTGGAGAAATGGTAACAGAACATCTCTATAGATTGTTTTCACCTTTGACTACAGTAAACATAATAGCATAATGTTGCAATTCCTGTAATATCAAAAAAATAGGCTAAAGGACTTGAGTAGAGACGATAACCCATTATTATATGCTGTCAATGGGTCTGGGAATTCTTGAAGGCTCCGCTCAGTGACACACCCTCTGTGCTGCAGCAGCCACTGTGGTCTTCTCTGTCTCGTTACTTGATGAAAGAGGTGAGCTACTAAAGAAAGCCTGCTCATCCCCAAACCTTACACCGGTGAAGGCTTCGCAAATCCCTGGACTGACATAGACTAAGCCAGAATGCCTGGACACCACAGCCAGCAGGTAGATCTTGTTACTCTTCAAAGAAGTTGGGCCGCTTCTTGTGAGAGCTGGACTGGACTGTCTTAATGAAGTTATGTAAAATGTGTCCATCTTTGGGTGATATAGTAAGTGAGAGTTTTTCGTTGGATGGATGGATGGATGCTTATTTGTTGTAATCGACTTTGGAGGCTGTAGTATTCCTGTTTGACACCAGGTGCCTACAACATTTACATCACAAAATGCACAACAGTTCCTGGCCGGCATCCAATGCTGTTCCAAAGGGAATAAACATCAGCGCTGTCTCTTACAAAAAAGTATTTTTCCTGGCATATTTTTTTTCATTTCTGATCCACTCCCAGGTCTAAGTGTTTTCCAGAAAGTGACACTTACATTTATTTATGAACAGCTCTTCTGCTTTTTATATCCTGACACTCACTTAAGTGGGAATAGCGGGGCCTTGCTGGAGCTGATAATGAATTAGGTGTTGAAACTGCACTGGTGAGATCATGTCGACGCGGGCACTGTAGTCCAGAGTAGCTCATAGGTCAAAGTGTCAGTGTGTTTGTATGTGAGCGAGTGTCAGGCATTATAAAAATAGTTTGCTCTGGTGCCTTAATGAGACCATTCCTGAGCTGCTACTGTGTTACATAAGTTGAATTGTTCTTTATAAATCATCCCTTCACATGCAAAAACTTTGATGGACGTGCTCAACATGTCACTGTTGAGTTCGAAAGCAAGAGGGCGCTGATCCCATCAGTCAAAAGTCACAAAGTTTGGCGCGGTAGATGATGAAATACTGATGGTGATGTTGTGATGTGTGTCAAGTTGGCTTTATTTAGGTTAAAGTATCGTGTCAATGTTCATTTCGTAAGAACTATAAAAATCCAGTGATTGTACAGTTATTTGTTTTGTTTGAAAGACCTAAATGTCCTCGTCCCTTTTGTACTTTGTCAGTCCCCTGATACTCCCCTACTTCTGTCCCCAAGGTTACATCATTAGCACCTGTCATTTGTCAGCTTTTCACCATACCTCAGTGATCCTTGGCACGTGACCAGAAGATTGTGGAAGCCAGCTGCTGTTTGATCGCGTCCGGCTGACACACCAATCACCGTAGTGGGCTGTGGGAACCCCGAGGTCCCCTGAAGCGCCGGGTGTGCCGGGGACCTTACAGGAATGCTGTCCGATGGCTCAGTGCTCCGCTTATCACTGCAGCCATCTGTGCCTTTGTATCAGGGATTATTACATTACCACTTCATCAATGACACGATGACAGCAGACACACATTAGCTTGATCCTGGACAACTCAACTAATACCTCCACACTTGATTTAAAGGATGGTGAAATTGTCGACACGGTGTTGAATTGGTGTACGATCTTAGCGTTGCTTAGTTACACTTACTTCACATTGGTGTCTAACTCAAAGTGTAATCTATGGCGAATTTGTACCTTTGATATTATTGCAGCGTTGATGACTCTATGCCTTGCAGTAAATTGGTCTGAAGTGCTCGACAGTACATGGCTAGATCTGTAACTGACGCCAAAAAGAGCAATTTTTCTGCCTCCTTATCAAACACAGTCCACATGTACCATCATTTCAATTCAGCAGTGTGCAGGAAATGAAGGAAACACCTCGGACTCAATGATGCAATTAAAAGTACCACGATACTATTAGTAGAGGATCGCTGGCATACTGCACAAAGCAACATGTATTACACTATCTGTGTATTATTTGTCCCATGACTTTTAAAATGTATGCCTGCCTTGTTCTCAGTTAATTGCACACCAATTAAAGGAAGGCAGTGAACTAATTCAACATCAACTCACCACTTCAGAAAGTCAATTGCATATTTGGAGAGGTCATTAAAGGAGGCATTAAAGTTCACAGTAGATTATTTTTTATTATGCCGAGTAATTAATCACCATCATCACCACGAGTTAAGGAATTTCCTGTGCACTGCTTAGCTTTTCCTGAGCCCTTCTTTGCTAAATGAGGAATTCTTCTGCCCGTTTTCCTTATTTATTATTGAGCGCGAGTGTCAAGGGAAAGAGGTGGAAGTGATCCAAATAGTATATTACACAGTAGCTGCCTGAGTGGTTTTAGGTGACCAGGTTCTAAATATGAGATGCTAATAGCAGTCGTTACATCATCATTCTGGGAATAGCAGGGAGTCTGGGGTCTAGAGGTGGTTCTGGCTGACCTCTCTCCTGTGTATATTCAGCCTGTCTATGTGTGTGGTCATTTCCAAATATATATTCCCTCATGGATTACAAAGATTATTAATGTCACAGGTGAGGTGAACACTTCATTTGACTGGATGTGTTTACAGCTACATGTGAGGCTGAGAGACACTTTGGGGCGGCGGCTCTGCGAGAACGATGGGAAGCATTTGGGCGCGAGGGCATTTGCATCGCATCTCTCAGCCTCCGCTCGCGCCTTTTGACAGACCAGCCGAGTGTCAGCAGCGGGAAGTGAAAGAAAATGTGGTGTAAGAAGAATGCGGCACTCGTGTCAATTTCAGTGGTGGAGTAGAGGCCACTTTACATAGCCCCACGCTGTCGACACACACTGGCTGGTGTGTAACATTAAAGCGTGGGAGGAGAGGTGGGTGTGTGCTGAGTCTCCGACACCCCCGTCTGTCTGCTCACGCCCACCACTCTTCTTGCGCTATTCCGTTAAACCGTGCTGCATAATGTGTCAGAGGTGTACTCAGCTGGTGAAAGCAGTGCCTGGGGATGACAATGTGTATGATCGTGCGTTGTCGTCGGTGTGAATGTGTGTGTACATGCCTGTGTGTGCGCGTGTATCTAGCGCACGCGCAAACATGTGCATATGTGTTTGTGTGGTAAAAGAGAGATAGTCAGCCCTGTCACTTAGCCCCCCACCCGTGTACACCGGGGGGTAACTTTCCAGTCTCATAGACGAGCATGCCTGTCTGAAAATAGCCCTATCTGAGCGCTGCTTCACCCAAACAGGGAACTCTCTTTCCCTCTCTTTCCCTCTCACTCCCTCTCTTTGGCTCTCTCACTTTCTCCTTGTTCTGTTGTCTCTGTCCACCGAGAGTCTGAACAGGGCAAGGTCTGAACATTTTGCTTGACGAGAGAGTAGAGTAAACCTGGGCAGCAGGCCGAAGAAAACAATTGTGGGGGATAGAAGAAGAGAAAGAAAGAGGAAGAAACAGGCAGGCGGTACATCTGTACCTGACTACCTTTTAGCAAGTCTCCAGCCTTTTGGGTTTATGACGGTAAGAGTAATCCTTTTCTGCCTGATGGATAGTTTCACCTGCTTCCTCGTGGCTGACAGGTCAGGATTTAACGGATAAATGTCACAAAAGACGGAATAACTTCAAAATAGTTTATGAATTTCTCTGCCTGCCACACTGTAGAAACACATTTGTACAAATTCCACAAACTCCAATGACAAGTTTTCAGAATCAAACTGAAGACTGCACTTTAAATGCAGTGTTATGGGCTGAATATTCAGTGTTTTATAAAACAAACCAACAGGAAAATAAAGCTGTACATGTAATATTTTATGACAATCACACGTACCATATACTGCATACACACAATATGCCTATAAAACCTGTATCTTATACATAATGTGCCTTACGAAGTACTCTAATGTCTATATATTTACTTGCACTGTACACATCAATACATCAAAGAAAACATTCTTCAAAAAAAGTTCAAAAGCTGACTTATTAACCAAACGCCAAAAGGGATTTGTCTTAATTTGTTCTGCCAAACCCCATAATTAGAGCCGAAGGGTAGAACTTTGGCTTTTGTGTCAGTGGATGGCAGAGATGGTGTCGAATAAAACAGGTTTTTACCCCAGCCAGCCCAGAAATAGCATCAGAAAATATGTTACATTTCAGCATCTGACATTTTTGACGTTTGAAATGTTTTGATGCACAATCGCCACCACAGGTAAGGTGCCGTGTGGGGGGGAAACTATTGCCTTGGAGAATAATTGAATTAGTTAAAACATTAAACCAAATGTATATATAACAACTAGTTAGACAATATGATTAGTTATATTTATATAATAGGTATGTTACATGTTGTTGAACGTTACAGAGATTAAGCTATTGATATATTTATTCATTCATATACTTGGAAAACATTTTTTTTTCCAATCCTCCAAAGCATCCCTGTCCTCATTCCCTTCATCATTCACCTTCTCTCTGTCATCTTGCCCCAGAATCCAATTTCCCTCCCTCTGGCCTGTTTACATACTTCCATCTCTGGTTACAGCACTTTTCATGTTCTCTCCCTTCCCACTCAACAATAGCCATGCACCAATCCCTCCATTAGAGCAGTCTCAGAGGTGTTGTGGAATGTCACCTTGACCCCTTGGGTACACAGTAAGGGGCGGTTCCCAGCCTGGGTTCTTGGTGTGGTTCGCTCGGTTCCCTTCCTCCCAAACGGACGCGCAGAGACACTTTCTTTGTTTCCTGTAAAAGTCACAGATCATCCTTTTTTTTCATCTAAAAACAATGAATCTCTCCCTAAAATGTTTTTGTATAGCATGTCAAAATAATTCTTCACTTCCTAAAACATTTTTCAAAGTGTCATAACTTGCAGGAGAGAGACTGAAGTTTCCCTTATAATTGTGAGCTTAACAGGAATGTCCTCAACTTTTTCAGAACTTTAACAACTTGAATTCCTTTGTTTTTGTCCCTCTTTCTGTTTTCCCTTCCTCTTTCTCATTCCTACCTGATATACAGGTTAGTTGTTTAAAAGCTGATGTACAAAGGGACAAAGATGTTCAAAAGTTGCCTTTTTTCAGCACACCAGCAAAAACAAGGATTGTATTTCAGAGTCATGTGAGAGAGTGAAAGCCTCATGGGGACCAGGCTTCATTCTCGCACAATCTGACAAGCATATCACCTCTGTATTTACACAGGCACATGTTCCTTCACAGTTGCTGCCACTGTTCTGTCACTTTGCTCCTTATAATCAACAGTGATGGAGCTTTACAGGAGAATGGAGTTGTTGTTTAGCAAATATCAGTGTTTTCCATTGTCCCCCATTAGAAAAAGTTATCTAGGTTTGCCTGGAACTGTTCGGATTTTGTGGTCGAAGCCAAAAACAAACACCAACGTCGAATGAAAAGTGTGCCCGAGACCACCTTAGAGAGCGAGTATCCTGTCTAATGGCAGTAAATATAGCACCCTTGCTAATCAAGTTCCTCTTATCTTCATGCTCGACACTTAACACCGGTACCTGGGGAATCCAGACTATGTTTGGGGAATGTAATCTTAGCTACAAGATAGCCACAGCCTCCTTAATGCATCCATCCCTTCCAACGACATGCTGTATATCTAACAAATACATTGTTGATGCTCTTTATTCCTCAGTTTGATTTCAATTTGACTCAACTTGCTAAATAGGATGTAATTTACAGTTAATATTTTATTGTTTTGTATGTTATAAAGTCACTGTATATGATAGGCAAATTGCTCCACCCACATATTGGAACCAGATTATTTATTTTGATTGAAATTGCAGTGGTAGAGGGATAAAGCGAGGACATTTCACTGTCCTGCTACATTTAACAGTAAATAGACTTCATGTGTTTCATTACATCTTTGGTGTTTCACCATTCTTCCTCATCTCTGCATATTAAATTACACTGTTAGTGAAAAATATCAGTCCTGGTTCAGGAGGCCAGTCTGGGAACCAACCCATCCCACACTGGCCTCCTATTTCATTCATGGGCATTTATTACCTTCAATGCTGCACCTTTCTGAAGTCAAGATCTCAATGTTGAGCATGGATTCATTCATTCTTTCAAGTTTCAGTTTTTAAAGGATGTTTACTCAGTTTAAGAACTCAGTGTTGCTGGTCTTTAGACTAGTCAGAGGAGAATTTGCCAATCATCCTGAATAGATCAAAGGAGCATGATTTGGAAAACTCAAATATTGCAAAGCTCTTATAAGCTCAGTGTTATTTACAATGTTTTACATCTATGCCCTGTTTGGTTCGGGACTCTTCTCAGAGGTTTGCTATTGATTTGTTGGAGGTTATTTCTGTGGTTTCTTAACCTTCATCAGCCACAAATGTCAGCTCTGCTCCCTGATGGGGAACACACTCGTGAGTATCATCGCTACTACCACACCATCTAAAGGAACAGCTGTCTTTTGACGTTTATGATCAAAATGCGGTGCGATTAAAAGTTGGTCTTGAGTTTCAGTAGCTTTAAGGCACTGAGTGTAAGGCATCACAGTATAAACAGTATGAGCCTCGGATTCTGAGGTGACCGACCTCTCCCTTCACTCAACAATTTGAGAAGCCATTGCTGGGGCCCGGCTAGTATACCAGTCAAAATGGCAAGTCAGGAAAAGCTCAAACTTCAGCTTTGAAATTGGCTTTGGCTTTCAGCTCCATATGCAGTGTTCTTCCATTAGTACACCTAATTCATTTATTAAAACTTGTACCCATATGTTATATGCATTGTTTTTGTCTGAGGGTGAAGCCTTGGGTTACTCTCATGTAGTAATCGTTAGTGATTAGTGTGTGTTCTATGTGCAGTACTCTCCCAATTGAAAAACAGAAATGGCTTTATTTTGTATTTAAAAGCTTACAGTACATAAAGGCACATGCTGATTCCAGCTTTGTTCTCTCCTGAACCTTGTGCTTTTATAGTTTGTCTGTTTGTTTGCTTTTGTTTTTGCAATCTGGCCACACAGTCTATATTCTGTGTTCATTTTTATTCCTCATCTGCCTTTTTCTTTAATTCCTGTCTGTGCTATTCCTCTCTTTCTCCCCATGCAAAACATAGCAGCATACAGTTGTCACATCCAATTCATTCCCCTCTCATAGACCTGATTTGCAGTATACTGTAGGCCCTTTTGTTGCGTAATTGCATTAGTGTTTCAGGCCAATGCCATTGCTCATTAGTGGGGTTGTGATGCAATCTGTAGAACACACAGGGCTCTGTTATTTGCAGTATGAGCAGTGAGCTGGCACGCAGGGTCAGTATATTGACCCCCGCCGTCCATTCATACAGCCAGAAGGGGGTCCGCTAATGAGTGGCGAGGTTGAACAAACACAGCTGATAATAGAGAGGCTGTTGGACGGGGCTCTTTATCAAAAAGCGGCAGTGATGTGATGGCGGCACAGTTAAATTGGCATCGTAAAGGTTGAACAAAAATGAGAGCCGACATACTTACGTGAAGGAGAAGTTCAGAAGCGTGCTTAGCTTTGCTCATGAGTCCCCTTATGTATAATATTTGAACTGTCAGCTTAAACTGCTTAATACACAGAGTTAGGTTAATATTCATTCACTGTAAACATGATGATGAGAAATAGTACAAACCCAATAAACACATAGGAATGCCCAATCTTCCAATCATAACCTTTTTTGTGTTTTCACAACAATCACAATGCTTTTCTTTTTAAAGAAAATGTTTGTCTATTTTGGCAAATTACGATCATCTAAGCAGGATAATCTGTGTTAAGCACCTCTTCATGGATTAGATCTTTCAGCATTTCTTTAATTCATTATGTTAATTATGCTCTCATAATTTCTATGGAATCAATTCTATAGAAGAAGACCATCACCATGGTGTAATGTTGTAAGGTTTGTATGTTGTAATCTTTATTCCTACTTCTTCCAACATTTTCTATTTCTATTTATGCCATCATATTATTTGGAGCATCTGTGTAGATAATCAGGGAAGCTGTTAATATTCATACTGTCTAGCTGAATCGCTATACTCTATTATTCTGTGCTCTCAGTTGAATGCTTGCGAATATTAGTATATTAATATTGCTGGATTGACCTGTGTTTCTCTGTATGCTTACTGAATGACTCACTTACAACGTGTGTAACAAAACATTCTATTATATTTCAATCTACATGTTTATTTAGATTAAGCTGATGTCATAAATGAATACAGGAGCTGGAACTGGAAGTAGCTGCAAAATACTGTCTACTGAAGGCACGATGGGCAAAGCTTGATGGCGAGACTCTTATTTTGATTCCCAAGCCTTCCTTTTTTCCTACCACTCTTTTTTTACACTCTTCACATATTTGTCGCAAAAATGCACCCCTAAAATAACTCTAAATTCTGCCTTTTTTGGAATAATCATTTCCCCTGTCGATTGGGGTTCAGGCTGACATTTAGCCTCTGTTGGACATCCAGGGATATTCTATTCCCCTGTGGAAAGAGATTTATTTTTGTGTGATTCCTACAGTCAAACTCCACACAAAATCATAAGACTCAGTGCTTCAGTTTCATCTCTGTTACATTACTGTGTTCAGGCTGAAACTAGTGTTCACTGGTAAAGTAGAGTGGTAAAGTTCCGTGAACAGAGATTCATAGAAAAGGTCCATCGGTTGACTTTTTCGTTTAGGTCTTAAAATAGATTTGCTAAGGAGCTTAATCTGTTGACATCCTGTACGTGCGGCCCTTGTCTCAGTGACCACTCTATGGTCAGGCACACTGAGGCCATAGTCGGCTTATCTTCAGCGACTCATTTGCTCCTGCTGTTTTCACATCCATGCAAAGGGAGTTAAAAGATGAACATATATGCAAAACTAGGATTAACTAAGAAACTGAACCCAACATCAAGCTGCTGTTGAAAATGTGAAAGGTAGAGAACTAAGTTGGATGAGGTGGCCAAGTTGAAAAATAAATAAATAAAAGATTATTGGTGACAGACATGATTGCCATCTTTGGTCCTAGATCGGAACATTCTCACTGACATCAAACCACAAGTGATGTTCAGGTCAAGTGCTGAAGCATCAAGGGACAAGGAGACAAATCGGGAGCTGGAAGAAAATATCTTGCCCATTATTTTTGTTAAGACCTCTTGCCAAAACGGATTCAGCACTCAGACAGAAAATCATGGACCATACACACTAAATTATACTCCACGGCATATCAACCTCTCAAAATAAAGAAATAATGCAGTCAATATTGTCCAAAGCCGTTCTGAGCTGTCTCAAGCTTATAGGAGGGGTCTGCGTTCAGATCTGCAGACCCAGGGGTTTGATCAGTATGAAACAATGTGACACAGCCACCACAAACTATCCACAATAATTTCAAGAAGCTCGTGAAATTCAAAGCTATTGCTTCAGAGAGTTATTTTTGTTCTCTTTCGAAAGACATCTCTGCACACGTTTGATCCGTGCCAACACAGACTGCCAATGACAGGTTAAAGCTCTGAGGACACATTTGGTGTTTCCTTTGCTTATGTTAGTTGCACTTCCCATTCCTCTTTCAGTAGTCTTGTTTTAGAAGAAGGAACTGTTTCAAATCTCTTTTCTCATATCAATTCAAATGTACTCCTATACTTTGAGCCTACTCCCTCACTGTGAGAGCTGCTTTGTAAACAAACTCTAATATTACCTGATCATTTAAATAGCGCACACCCATATAACCTCTGTGACTTTACCCTCTTTACAGTTGAACGTGTTTCATCAGTGTTATAGGTCTTATAGTATTAAAGCAGCAGGCCTTCCAGTGGAGAAAAATAAACAGCTCATAACATGAAAAGGGGGGGATTTCCTCAATACGAATGCTCCTATAAAAAGACTACGTAGAAGGATGAGCGTCCTATCATAGTCACTACAGTATCTTACATTTCAAAAGCATTGAAAACCTAAACCCCTATTTGCGTTGAGTGTTGCAATCCCCTGATAGGAGCTAAATGAGTCCCAGTGGGTCATTCAGTAGACTAATGAAACTTGATGGTCATGTACAGTTGGACATCATGGCTTTCTGCAGCTTAGAAACTGATAGCGCTGACGTATGTGTTTGCAGTCCCACAGCAATTACACTCAGTAATTATATACACACTTATCTCCACAGTGGCGTAAATTACAGTCAATGGATAAACCTCGGAAAATAGGAAATTAAGTAACTTGAAACAAACATACATACCAAATGTTTTGCCAATTTTTATCACAGCCTCATTTCTCCTTTTATTATATATATATATATATATATATATATATATATATATATATATATATATATATATATGTGTGTGTGTTATATATATATATATATATATATAACATTCTACAGAAGGAGTGACTGACTTAAAAAAAATTTAACCAACATTGAAGTCCATCACCACTAAAAATGTTTAATTCTTAAATGCACAAACAGGTAATGATCTATCATTGGCTTTAAAGATTGCTGTTGATTTGTCTTCAAAACCTTAAAAAGGCCTAGCAGAAAAGTCAGAAATGATGTGGAGGTGTAGAGCCTGGTGGGTTTCCTTCCAGTGTCCAGCCATAACATTACACCACGGCCACAGCTGCTGTGTCGCCGCTGATCTGTCCCCTAGAAACATGAGCCTGTTTATAATCTGACCATCATTTGGACGCCGACAGCCCGCGACGCCAGACTCATGATTTACCCCTGCGTGTGTGCCCGTGTGTGTCTGTGCGTGTGTGTTTCTTAGAGATAGATTTACGAGGTCTTATAGTTTGCGGGTGGGGATTAGGTCTTGAGGGATTGAAAGTATCTCACGGTGCCTGGCTTGATGTAGTTCCACAACTAATAACATTTCCTCTTCAGCCGTGGTTACGTTTGGCTTGTATGTGAGTTATGTTGTAATTATACACGCTATATTATAAATGGATGATATATAGCCTTAGCTACACTTGTTCCTTATATTTCATGTCTACCACTGGAGAAATATGGTAATATCATGTGTATTAGCTCATACTTCCATTCATAACAAACCTGATATTGATACTTCGACTGCCTGTTGCATCGATGGTTTTTAAGATATTGAGGTAGATGTAATGTTTCTGAGTTGGTAAAGTGTTCTGTAGCCATCCACATTTGCATTTAACCGCTGCACAATATACTGTATGTCCAGAACAACAACAGTCTCTCTTTGTATATATGGTGAGATTACACTTGTGTATGTTACAGTTATGTACATACCAGACATGTTTGATCCCTGCTGCAGCCACTGTACAGTGTCACTTGTAGGATCTGTCAGATACACTAAGTCCCATGATGACACACACACACACACACACACACACACACACACACACACACATATTCACACAGTGGTGCAACAGTCGCAGTTGCGTTTCAGCTTTTGAAGTCTATCGCGTCCGTATCAGTCATGCACCCAACCGCAACACTTCCAAGAAAATGTCTCCATATAGCAAGAAATGGGTGGAAGGATTTTAATGTGAAGTTCTGTATCATTTATCCATGCCGTCTACTAACATAGAAGTGGATTTTGGGTTGAGATTTTAGTGTGGAGTTTTAGCATTCAAATGTTGTGTGGGCAGGCACTTGTGTTTATTTTATTTAGATATGGGGCTTTTAGTTAAATGGATAGTGTTATGATATAAAATATGACAGCTTTGCTTGTTCTCATACCTATTAGCAAGTCAGCAGCTCTTACGGGAAGACATCAACAAGATTTATTCTTATTTCTGTACCATTTTATGCCTGATTCAGAGGTGCAGTAAATTCTTTACTTTCATCAGATCTTCCTCACATTTCATGTCCACAAATATATGCACATCATCACTTTGGTGTTCTCAAAAAAGGTGTAATAAAATGTGTAGTCTCTATGTTATAAAACCGTCCGGCACCGGCATTAATTAACTGCAATTAACTCTGTTCACTGTGATATAAAGTCATATAAAATAATTGTGGCATATGTTCACAAGTTACTTTGTGATTGCATCAGCATAAGGCATTGAGATTTGTTGTGACTGGTAAATGTCATTGCAGGAAATTTTGCTGTTCCATCACTTGTTTATTCATACTCACATAAGAGTTTCTGTGGAAAATCTAATCCTTTTCCTCATATTTTGCTTTCTTTACAGGAAAGTGTCGATTTCCAGTAGATCAGTAAGGAGTGCTCTTCAAGATGAATACAGGTATACTATCTCACTCTCTCTCTCTCTCTCTCTCTCTCTCTCTCTCTCTCTCTCTCTCTCTCTCTCTCTCTCTCTCTCTCTCTCTCTCTCTCTCTCTCTCTCTCTCTCTCTCTCTCCCCCCAACCCCCTCTCTCACTCTCACACACACACATACAATGTGTATTTTATTTTACACGACCGCTCTTGTATGTTTAGATTGAACAAAACGAATGAAATACAACGTTTGATACACGTTTCAACCTTTCATCCAATTTACCTTAAGTTTCTACGGGCGCTGTAGTGTTTTTCTGACACAAGCATTACCCTGTAACTCTAACTCTAACCCTGACCCTGTCTATTTTGGTGTTAGTCCATTTTGGGCCTAGGTCATTGTGGTTAGAAGCATTAATAAGCATAGTAAGCCTGTTGCTTTTACTACAGTGACATATTCCTCACCCATGAACACACTTCCAAAGTTCTGCCCTGAACTTGGCAGTCATCCCAAGCTGAAGTGTGTATTTCAACCAGAGAATCAATGATGAGTAATCCGTCATTCAGCCCTCCGTATACACACTACACACACCACTCTGTCTTCTTGTCAACGGTAGCTCAACTCTTCTAGGTAGTTTGCCTGTATTTACACTATAGACTACAACTTAAAACAACTTTGTTATATTGCAAATAACAGGGATACAGTAATACCAGGATCAAAATAACCAAAAATGATGCTGTATATCACAAATTTGATTAGTAGTTTTGCAATGATACATCTTAATCATCGAAATACTGAATTCCTGCCTGTTCTAAACGAGCTGTCACCTGATCTGATCATGACACAAACGGGCTGTTGTAAATGCATGTGCTTTGCCTCTTCTTGTTTTGGATTATGTTTCTGGGCCGCATGCATGTGCTGTGTGTGTCTCCGTGTCTTTCTATGCTTGTGCATGTGTGCTGCGGGCTAGTGCCTCTGTGGTCACCCGCCTGGCTGTGATTTCTCAGATAGCGGAGGATGCATTCGCAAAAGTGTGGCCTTGTCACTCACACTCTCTCCCATGAAGAGGGTCCAGAGCTCACCAAATCTAGCCACAGGTACTAACACTCACAAATACACTACAAATGAGCATGTCCCATCGAGAAAAGCAGACTTTTGTAAATAAATTCAGTTACTGACCAGGCCGAAGTGGCAGTTAAAGAACAAGGTAAGTCTTCTCCGATTAAATCATGTTTGTGCTTCATCAACCTGATATGGCTTGATATCATATTTTCAATACTATCGCTTATGCTTCAGCAGTTGTTTTGACTGGGATGCTGTTTATTCTCAGTTTAGTACATGACTATTTTAGGATACAATCCCATCATCCAGCCTTGGGCTCCTTTGCTCCCTGCATTAGACATCCCCTCTGGTGCTGTTGATCTTTCTTCCCTTTTTTTTTTTTAATAGCTTTAATATGTCATGCTCTTTGACTTTCCATCTGTGTATGTGAACTTTACTCCCTTTTCTTTTAAGCGCTGCCTTTTCTTTCGCTGTCATTTTCTATTACTTCTTTAGCTAAGTGAGCCGCCTAAACTTTTCCGTTTTGGTTAAACATGACACAGCTCTGATGACTCTAAAGGGCTTGGGGGAAATTTTGGAAATGTTTATTGATGAGGGTGTGTGTTGATTCCACTAAATGCTTATGGACTAAATGTTCAGCTTAATGCTCACTAAATGTTGCACTATTTATACATAAGCCCCCACCTAAAATGCATGTTGTCTTTTCTCAGATAATTTGCACTACCAAAACTCGTAACATAGCACACAGAATTTTGTTTGTATAGTGGGTGAGATTTTGATTACTTTGGTTGTAGTAGCTTTTATGATTTTGAGATACTTTTAGGGTTTCTGAGCACAAATCCCATCAGTGTGGCTTTTTAATTATTGATTTCTGGGGGGGATTTGTGCAAAAAAACAAGTCTGGATCATGTCCAACATGCCCACCACGTTATTTAGAAATCAGTTGATAACCTTTTGAGTATTCCTGCAACAACCACAAAAAAGGACGACAGATTAATCGACTGGTGAGAAAACGTAATTACTGTACGCTGTCATGAATGAGCTGATACAGGGAGCTTTATCACTTTATCACATATTGAATGGTCTGAGGTACTTGCTGCACTGTCAGCAGCCTTTTTGTACAGCCTACATGGATTCTTATGAGAGAACCTTATCAGAATCTGTGGATTTTTTTTTAGGCCTTACTTTAACCTGTGTTGCCTTTATTATTAAGAGGGATTGAATTTGTTTGTTCATCGTCCTTTTTCCCTCTAAACATAAACAGTAGGCCAAGTAGCTGCCGTGGTTCTCTGCAAATCCTTTATGATTTTGAGGTCTAGTGTGGCGTATGTGTGTTTCTGTGTGTGTCATGTCAGAGCTGTGCATGGATGCGGATTGATCTCCATGTCAGGATGTTAATTATGACTCACCTTGATAATGTGTAAAGGATCCACTCCATCCAGATCCAGTTTGTTTGTTTGTTGTCTTTTCATCAACATCTTCCAACTCATCCCCCCAGCCCCTACACCTACTTTCAATTCTTTGTCTCTGTCGGCAACATGAAGCGAACGCAGCAGTATTTTATAACTACCTCAGATACATACATACACATGCAGTCATTTATTCAAGATTGTCGTTGAATTAATAGCTTTTGTCTCTTGCATTGTCTTTACCACAGGGAGTGATTCTCACTCATCAGACTTGGGTAGGTTTTTGTCCCTTTCTCGGTTGCTTTTCCGTGTGTGAGTAAATTCCCTGAAGGCCACTGATATGCTGCTGCTGAGTGAATTACGCTATGATGAAGGAGCAGCTACATACATCATGAAGAGAGGTAGTGTGTCGCTTTAACAATATTAACTCTCTCCCCAGATGCGTGGCGTTCACGTAGTGCAACAGACGGCCTAAGGAACGGAGACGCCAGCAGCTCATCTCTTGCTGCCAAAGGATTCCGCAGTGTCAGACCCAACCTGCAAGAGAAAAAATCACCTACACAGGTACAATCTCTACCGCTCACACACACTCACAATAGATTTATAACTGCATTCATTAGAGTTGACTGGTAACATTTTACATTTACACATTTACATTTAGCGATTAATGTTAATGTTAAGGTGCTAAACTGCTGTGTGTGAAAAGTTATATTATCACGTATCCATACTCTGTGATTTCTGGAACAGCTTGATGAATTTGTATCAAGATTTACACTGATGTCATTTTGTTGTTGCTCCTTGAACGTCTCCTGGCTTTTGCATTCTCACTGGCCACTAAGGATTTAAATCACGTGCCATCCCCACCCCCCAGGAAAGACAGTTTCCACTTTCCACTCGCTGGTTCTGATCCACCAGCCTACAACTCCCTTCTAACCCTGGCTGATGGTGTGATGCCTGGAACACTATTCACTCAGAATGAGAGAGCAGTTTTGAAGGAGTCCTTCACTGTTAGTAGCACGTCTTCTTACTCGTACTCTGAGTCAGGAACAAATGCAAACCCCTCTACTTCTGCACCGCCACCATTTCAACAGGTAGACCAGTCCATTAGCCCACATGACATTAGCAACTGTAGTACAACATCTACAACTAATACTCGGATCCAGGAACGTAAGGTATCTTCCCTCAAAATAACTCCTGTCACCATACCAGACCCCCCTGCTCACCTCAATTCTAACCCTGACCACAAGCCTGAGTCCCCGACCTCAGGTTATCCCGCATCCGCTTCCCAACCTCCGCAAAGGAGTGCTACCCTCTCTGAGTCCCTGATGCAGCCAGCCTCATCCCCTGAGAACCAGAACCATCTAGAGCCTCTGTCCTCAAATCCCACCGTGGAAGTCAACACCCCAGAATCCCCACTTCTAAGCCAAACTCCAGCTTCTCTCCATGTGGAGATGGCGAGAACTCCTCCTGCAGTTCCACCAAGACCTTCTCCTGCAGCGCTGTTGGTACATAAGTGACTACATACAACAAAGGCAGAGCAACAATGATGTATATACAGTAAATATGTCACTATAACCCAACAACACTGTGTTTAATTGGGGGCGACACCGAGTTTGGCAGTCTTGATGTTGACATCCAACCAAACCAAACTAACTATGATTCTGCAAAGAGTATGTGTGGACTTGTATGTGTGTCGACCAAATGCTTCATTGTAGCGGTGTTACTGTCAAAACGTTTGCTGCCTTCCTCTGAGTTTGAACTAACAAAGCCTTTTCAATTCACAGAACTTCTCGTGTCATGTGAAGTGTGGTTTCACAGCAGCATTTCGCCTTCTGTTATGCTCAACTGTTGCTTCCACACATCCTTTGTGACAACATGGCTAATCAGTGATAACACTAAGCAGTCTCCATCTTTCCTCCTTTTCCAACCAACCCTCTCCCCTCCCTCCCACACTAGGGGCCTCCCTCCCCCGACCCCACAGCACGGCATTCCCCCTATCGCTGCCGCAGTTCTGATTCCCTCGACTACCTGTCAGATCTAATACCCAAGGCGCTATCACCCACCCCCTATGTCCCCATTGGAGCTGGCAGCGCAGCTGGTGCACTCAGTGGACTGAACCTTACTACCGCCAGCAGTGTCGGCATCAGTGGCTACGTGTCCCCCTCAGCCTCCCCCGTGACGGTGTCAGCACTGAGCCACTACTCTTCGTCTACGGCGGGTCTACTGGATGAGCTGCAGATCTGTAGCCTGGACTCGCCCAGTGCCTCACCCACGCCGTCGCCCACCCTGAGCCTTGTCTCTGCCTACACATCCACTGCTGGCCCTGATGATGTGCTAACAACCTCTCTGGCCTCCACTGCTGCAGCAGCCACTGTCACTAACGTAATTATCCCAACAAGTCACTGCTGTAACACACATTATTGCCAAAACAAGTGGTTCCCTCCCTCCCCATTTTCCCCGCATCTGGAAGGCTGAACACAACCTGTTATTTCTATCGATTTCTACTTTTCACTAACAATCACCTACAGCATTAAATTCAGCTCGCTTACACTCCCCTATTATGTCTGTACTCATTAGCTCTCTCTATGTTTGTGTGGTTCTTTATGTGGCACTGTTACAACTTTCTGGCAATTCTGTCACTGAAGGCCGGTTCATAGCAAAAATTTCACGAGGACAGAATGTTTCTGAGAGATGTTGTAGGGGAGTTTGGGAGTAATCAGAGCTTTCCCAATGCGGTGGGCTGATTTAAATCATCTTCTGCTTAAAGGAATGAGAATGATCTTGTTGGAAGTAGTAATTAGTTGCTTGGTTGAAAGCAACTTAAAAGAGTTGATAGAGCTTTGTAATATAATGTTTGTCAGGGAAAGAGTTATATTTCTGTAAACAATCAGCTTGTTATACTTTTCTCGTAATCCTTCTCTCTAACTTTGGTTTCTGATGTCATTTACATCTTTGGAAGCAGTAAGCAATTGTAGGATCCCAGTTGTAGGAACACATGGACACAATAGAAATGGGTCTTGTTTTTATGAGGAAGTGGCAAATTTTAGACCTTCTCATACTGTATGGAATTTTTTGATCTTATCTGGCTTCTTAATCACAATAGAATAACTTAAAATCTTCTTTATATTATTCGCTAGAATGTGAATGGGAGAGCCTTCTTTAGAAGAGCTTACCAATATTGGGATTTGTGCTCAGTAACCCAATATTGCTTTGGCCTGTCCACTGTCTTTTATATGTCACAATCATAATTAATTTATAATTTAATATGTTTAAACCTGATAGAAATGTCTGTGTTTACTGTCAGTGTTGTCATCTCTTCTGTCTGTTTTGAAGTGAAGTGAAGTGATTCGATTTGTGCCTCGCTCCCCCACTAACTATTCTTGCATTATTTAGCTATTTCAGATTCAGCACTTCCTCGCGAATTACATTTGACTCAATATCTGTACAGTAGATCCATTCTTTCATCAGATATGGATCCTGAAGTTCAATTGAATTCCTAGTGAAGTGCTAATCGTTGTTTTTTAACATTTACACCCAACCTACTGATGTTTGTCAGAACTATAAGGTTGCTTAGTGTAGTTCATGCAAAAAGAAAATACATTTTGCTGTCATTTTTGTATTGGTACCTGACTGTCTCTGTTTCTGGACTCCAAAGGGCCAGGTCCTCTCACATGCTATGAACGGTAGTAGCAGCCATCCACAAAGGCCCCTCTCTCCACCATCATATCCTCCTCCCCCCACCTCGCTTCACACTGGGCTCCAGAGACAGAGCAGGAGTTCAGGTAGAGTCCACTGTTAATTTTGTTTGCCAAGTTGTTTGGTGGAAATTCATTGTAATGTCATTGCTCACTATTGTCACATGTGTAAACACTTATTCAGAACATACTGTACATGATTGCACGTTTCTTATAGTATCAAGTACAATCAAATAGAAGTTGTCAAAATGATTGCAATTTGAAGTAAGTGTAAATCTGCTAAGCTCCATTATTTATTGTGTCTAAGCACCAGTCTTAAACTTTTATCAATTAACCTCAGAGTTGACAATAATTATTCCCTATTATTAGTTTATTGCATGATTGTTTTTAAGGAATGCATTGGTCAGACAGATACATGCTTGTCAAGATGCATTGTCAAGCACAGTCAGACATTAACTTGTTCAAATAGCCTTAACCTGTTTGAATTGGCTACTAGTTTCTGAACTTAAATGTGTGGATATTTTTATCTTCATCTCATTTCTCTTCTTCTAGAGGGCAGTGAATCGGTTACCAGGGAGTTGGTGGTGTCGGGCCGCACCAGTGTCTGCAACACTGTGCCAATTGCTCGCTTCTCTGAAGAAGAGAAAAGGGTGTCCGTCCTCAAAGCCCCGCACTATGAGGGTATTGGCCCTGTGGATGAGTCTGGCATCCCCATTGCAATCCGCACGGTGAGGCCAGACATTAAGTACAGTTTTGCTTTGCAGAGAGACTGAGGATGTTAGGGGTTACACAGCGGCATTACACAGCAATATGAAGTGTCTTCTGACCCATCTTTGTTGTCTGACATGTGATCAGGCCCATAAGAGGGGATTACTCTCAGCTGTCAGTAGCATTTCGGCCCGTGTTAGAAAGCCTTTCTCTCTCTTACTTTCACCACCTCGTAATCTCTTCCACTCTCTCCCTGTGTGCAAGTTATAATAATGAGCTCAGACAAGGTCTTTGCTATGTTTAGTACTGCTTGATCCTTGTCGTTTGCTTGTCAGTGTCAAGGTGTCTTGTTTGTTATTTTCAACTGGGGCCCTTTGTATATCACTACGTAATTCAGTAATCTTATTATTTAAAGGTGATTTAAAAGGCATACAAGCAAAACTAAAGAATAACAGCGCTAAACACAGCCTGTAAAAATCCAGACAAGGTGAAAAGGAAAGAAATCAAGAGAAAGAGGAAAAACAGATGTGCCGTGTTGTGAGCAGACAAACATTTTTGTGGCCCCAGTAGCTCGTAACCATGGTGAGGGAAGTGGTAATTGGTTTGTCTCTTAGCCAGTCCTGTGCTAGATGCCTGGTCATACACACTGCCTGCCTGTGGAGCCAAACTACCTCTTAGTCAGAGCCTAGACACAGTGTTAAGTGCTACTGAATAAAGAAAGGATTAAATACTTCTGTCCTTTGGTAATGCTTTTTTGAAGTGGCTGATGGATACATCCATTCAAAGACACACACCGGGGTTTCCAAGAGTTTCAAGGCATAAAACTAAGAACTCCAGATTGGTCTCTGAGCCCAAGAGCTTACTCATCCAAGCCTATTGGCATTGATGTCTGTGGGACTAACACCACTGCTGTGGTTTTTTATGGCATTGTTCACCAAATGTTTGGATATAATGGTACATTGTGTTCTGAATCATCTTGAAAGTATGCCAAAGGTGTTTGTCATGTTTTAAACTGTTTCACCTTGTTAACGTATGCAATGGCAATATCACTTAAGATGACATTGGCCTGAAGTGTAAGATTGTGTGTAGTCGTGAACAGTAATGTTCCCCAAAATTGCACTTTTAAAACTCTTTCTAGTGTCTAACATTAGCCATCCAGTTTATGTTTAATTTTACAGCACATAAAGCATTCTTTTATCTCTCTCCACAGACAGTGGATAGACCAAAGGATTGGTACAAAACTATGTTCAAACAGATCCACAAGGTTCACAAAGCAGGTAGGTCTATACTCTATACACTGACTGAAAAGCTGTGTGTGTGTGTTTCTTGTGTGTCGGGTCATGTTAATCCAATGGGCCACAAGAACCTCAGAGTCAGAACTCATTACATGAGGGTGAGAGAGAGTGAGAGAGACAGAAAGAGAGAGGGAGTATAGAGAGGAGTAGGAAATGGAACAAACCTCTAATAAACAAAGAGCTGCACTGGGAATTCGGCTCTGGTTTTTGTGGGCTTGACTGAATCATAGTCAACACAAGGATTATTTGTTCTCAACTGCTCAGGCTTTTTTGGAGCAAGCACACACACAGACACTCGATTTTCCATGATTGTGTGTGCCTGAAAACATCAAGATGCCTGTGATTATTGTCATCTCTTCAGTCATCAAATATTTACACAGGCTCTGTGGATTTTGATTGGTTGTAACCAGAACAAAAGATCAAGCAAGTTTACAAAAAAAAGAATTAACAAAGGGCTGCACTCGGCACAGATTAGCACAGTTTCACCATATGTGTGTGCATGTGTCTCAGCAAGTCTGTCCTTTCCCCTCCAGATGACGACTATACTGACACATACAATGCAGCATATGCTGTCATAAACAATGGTGAGACCTGCTTAAGATGTGAAGTTGTGTCATGATATAATTTATTTTTCAAATCATGTTTCCCCCTCTGGCTCACTCTGCCTCACTACCTTTCCTTCCTATGTGTCCTCCATCCTGTCCTAAACAGATGACTACAGTCTGCCTTCCAGTGCCACCTTGGCCCACCCTGCTCCCCGGACCCATACGTACAGGCCAATGTCAAAGAGCCCCTCGGATAATGGAGGGCTCCTTAAACCTAGGGAACCTTCGCCCTCCCCTGTACCCCCGCCACCGCCACCCATGCCCTCCCTACTCCAGCTGAGGGCCAGAGACAGCGACCGCGACAAAGACTTCCAAGACCCGTAAGAGGAAATTGGTCTCTTATAACATCTCACTAAATGGATTTTTTACTTAACTTGGTGTGTCACATTTCTGAAATGTGATGGCATTTTGTAACTACTACAGATTGTTGTGTCTTTGTTTTCTTTGTCGCAGAAATGAATGGGGTCCTCCTGATAGGAAAGTGGACACACGAAAGTACCGTGCGGAACCCAAGAGTATTTTTGAATACGAACCAGGGAAGTCCTCTATTTTGGAACAGGAAAGACCAGTGAGTATTTGTTTAAACTGAGATTCATTTGATTGTGTACATGTATGTTTTTTGAGCTGTAATCCACTGAAAGGCTATTTGTCAAATACATCACGTTACTTTCCCCTACACCTTTGACTACAGTTGACCTGAAAGACCTGTAATCAACCTTCTGCATATAGGATAATATCACATGGGAAAAAGTCTCAACCTCATTTACTACAAAATCCATGTCTGTTTTCCACTGTTTGTCATTAAGTCAGTTTTTCATCTATTCATGCTACTGTATAATGTCATCTGTCATCTCTTCCCTTGATATAAATGTGGAGGATGAAAAGTGTTCACTTTGTGTGTGAGGGAATGACAGAGCAGGCAGAAATAATTATTTTTCAGTAGCACGGCATAGAAATACAGTATCGTCATGCAGTATGAGAGAGGAGAACAGCTGGATGGCTTTCCTGTGGTGAAGAGATGACTGTATTATGCAGGAACAAGGAAGGGGAAAGCTTTCTGTGAAGGTTTGGCAGATGATTCACATGCTGACTGCAGAGAAGTCTTTCAGTAACGCGTGAGTCAGTCCCCAATAGAGAGAGACAGAGGCAGTAGAAGCAGAAAGCCGTCGGAATCCATGCTGACGAGAATTCTCGCTGGCTAATTTGCTATCTTCGACACCTTATGTTCACATATGTCCCAAACTCTTCTGATTAAGAGCCAGTGTTGATTTAGGATTTTACCAGCCATACCAAGCAATATACTGTATGTGGTTCAGTCCATCTCTTGTTTCTTCTTTTTATCTTATCTATTTATTGTACTCTTGTGATTGGCAAGCTCTACTCCAGGCCTCACTTTTTACACTCACTCTAAGGTGAATCTTCTGAATTCCTTTCATGTAGCCACTTGTTTAAGAACAGTTTCACACAGAAGAAGACCATTGCATCATGTTAGTTATGCTGCTGTGTAAATACACTGCAAATAAGTAGAAATACGGGAGTCTGCACAAAGAAACACACCTTTCACACGTTAAAGATACAACAGAAAGAAAAGCAGGTGATGAATACACAGTTGGGACCAGTGTGTGGACTTAGCAGTTTCACTACATGTAAATATGTATATCCTAGCTGAGACAGTTTATTGTGGTTGGATGATGTGAAATTCCAGGAAGAGCTCAGTATTGTTATCCATGATGTGAGTCAATGACATAACTTAATGTGACCTTTCCATTCACTGTCCTCTATCCTTTCTGTGTTTGCTGAACATGCTTGGAGGAAACATGTTTTTACAGCTTCTAATATTTTGTTACGCAACCATGTTGAACGGCAGGTCATAAACATTATGATTGGTGATAACTACACCCCAGGGGGGGCATGACATTTTTTGTGATACATTTAGCATTGATGTTTTGTATAGAATTCTTTAAACTTGTAACCGCACAAAATACCTATTTGTATTGTTACACTCATCGGGTAATTCATGTTTAGGATTCCAAACTCTTTTGGGACATCGATTGAGTTATGGTAATGTGTGGCACTTGAGTTGACACCATGTCCCCTCCAGTGTAGAGGTGAAACTTAACACCCACCTGAATAACTTGCCAAGAAAATTTCTCAAACTAATGCTGTGACCTTTTTCTTAAAGTGTGATGTATTTTTTCTGGTAATGGCTGTATCTGCCAACCCCCACAGTCTTTGGCATCCAGTAAATTGAGCTTTAACTGCCTCAATAAAGCAGTCCATAATAAAGATGTTATGAGCAACATGCTGATTTGCATTACCTGTCACCTGTGCTGTGGCTTAGAAAAAGGCAGTGGTATGAAAAAAATGAATATGAAATTTGATGATAATGAAAAAACTGTAATGTTGACCTGAAACAAAAGAGGCATTTAGTTAAATTTGACCATCCTTCCATCTCCTATCAGTGGATTATTTTGTCATTTTCTTTGCTTCACTAGTCGTATTCCTATGAGCCAATATCTTTCCATTCTGGTTCATTCTTTGCTCATCTCCCTGTGCCACGTTTGCCCATTCATAACCATGAGGTTCATTTCTCTCTTTGTGTGTGACTTCTCTCTACACTGCCTTTCTTCTGTCTTTCTTGTACCTCCTCTGTCTGTTGCTGTCACACTTTCTCAGACCTATGATGACATAGAGTTAGAGAACGAGCCTTGGTATAAGTTCTTTTCCGAGCTGGAGTTTGGGCGGCCGGTAAGTCAGGGCCTAGCTACTTCCTCAACCACAACCTTGTTATAGGCATACACCCACTCTCTCCACCCCACCCAAGAGTTCATGTCTCCACCAATAGACTGGGTGGGGCTAGTTGTTTGGGCATGTGGTACTGCTGGATGCTGTGACCCTCCACCCCCCCCCCCCTCCCTTTGTGACAGGCTGTGTATATGTTTCTGCATTGCTGAGTTTTTGGTTTAGTGGCTGGCAATGTTCATACTCTGCTAAAAGGTGACAGATATCAGAAATATACTAAGTAGAATATTTGTAGCTCATGCTAGTGTGTATATTTTTGTTTATGTAATTATCAATTTTTGTTCATTTTAATCAAATGTTTGCAGTAGTTATGTTTTGATACTTACAGTGCATTGCTGTTCAAAATACTTGGAGACGCTTTGTATAAGCACAAGCTAAATGATTTGAGCGCCATCTAGTGGTTGTTGGTGGCAACTGTGGCACAGGCATGGGATTGTCTTTTGAATCTTTTGCTACTTGATTGATTTACAAAGTGTCATGATGACTGGCATCTGCCTCTGCCAGAGCATGACATCAGGTGATGACTGGCAGAGTTCATTCAAAATGCAGGTGGAAATCTACAGCAGCCATGACTTTGTATTTTCTGATGATGTGTTAGTCTGAATTGTTAGATTTCTACCTGCAATATTCTGAATGCTACTCAGCACTGAATAAGCTTAGAATGTAGATGATTTATCAACACATATTGACTGGTCAGCTACGACAGAACTTCACAATATGATCGGTGTTGATTGAGATGTCAAGTCACAGGCAGGTTATTTTAGCTGGACTCACTGTAAACAAGTACTAAATCACAGCTATAACACACTCTCAACTAAACACCACACTGTAGCTTGTGCTTCACGCTGCTTTGCTTACAGCTTGCTCTCACAGTTTATGTAAATGTGTGCGTGCATGTGTGACGTAAAGGTTGGTGTGATAGTTCCGATTCTTTTCAGTGCAGCCACGGTACAAATATAGATATATTTAGTTCATTCATTAAACCTATTTCAGCATCAGCCAAAATATCAATATATACTGCTAAAATGTGTATAAGAGTGCACCTTACATGTGGGTGTGTGCATGGGCGTGTCTGTGCGTTGTGTGTTTGTGTATAGACTGTGCACATGTGTGCATCGCACATGCAGACCACATGTGCAGTGTTTGTGAAGTAGTTTGTCTCTGGATACTCAGTTTCTCTAACGGGTGTCACTCTCTCCACATTTCTTATTTTTGGTTCTCCCCATGGTGTCACCACTGCCTCTCCTCCTCCACCTCATCTTCACCTTCCTCTTATTCCTCCTCCTCCTCCTCCTCTCCTCCTCCTGCTCACTGCTGCTGCTTTGACCTGAAGCCTCCTAAAAAACGGCTTGATTATAATCCAGACATCTCCTCTCGCCAGCGCATTGAGGTAATATCACATTCACAAATGTTCCAGCTCCAATTATCCAACTATAATCATATAGATTCACTAAAGGGAATTCACTTGTTGTAAAATAAAACTGTCAAGTCAGGTTGGCTTTAAAAGTGAACAATGCAGAGTAGCAGTCAGTGGTATTACCATGTGACATCATGTCAACACCATGGTCAGCCATCCATCAGACAGTAAACCACAATCCTTTGAGTGTGATGACAGTGTTTGGTTATAATTGTTGTACTTAGAGATGTAAATTGTAGTTCATTTGTTTTACATTGTTGTACAAATAATTGTTTCTCCTAACAATCTCTTAATTTAATAATTAATTATTTTCGAGATCTTCTTCTTTCTCTTTCAAAATACTGAAATAGAGCTCTCTTAAAAGCCTGTGCAGATCACACACACAGTTTAACATAGGGTGGAATGAATGCACCCATATGACCCATTTTCTTGGAGAGACATCTATTCTTTACCACTCAGATCCATTCCAGCTAATCCATACCAGGTTTTCCAGGGTATCATTTGGCCCCTGAGCTCAGCATCAAACATCCTTCGCTATTTCACCTTTGCCTTCATCCTTCAGAGGATTCCTAGACAACAGAGAGCGAAAAATTTGTCTTTGCCACACTCAGGAGCCAGGCCTCTTTATCTGTCAGGTGTGTGTGGAACCCACATCCGTCAGCCTTTATGCAGGGGGAGCGTTTTGAGTGTGGCACAGCAACGACTGGAAGCAGGCTATGCATTGTGAGCTGCTTTGCAGAGTCTTTGTTCTTTCAGCGCTCACTTTTCTCTTTTGTCGGCTGCCCTGTTTCAGACATCCCTGCACATTGCTCCTGCTGACAAAGCACCAGAGAGACCTGCGAGGTAACTGCCGTTTCTTTTACTCTCCTCCGCACCCCCACCCCCCACTCCCTCCCCCCCATTTGCTTAACAGCAGGGGCCTTGTCATGCTGCATGGCATCAAGGCTGCTCTTTGCCACACTCTCTTCATTGTAAATATCCTGTGTCTGCTATTTGTAAGGATTCAGGGGTTAGTTTTAGTGTTAATCTGATTTGCTTTTTTCACTGGAGGCAGGATGCTTTCCATGTCTGTCTTACTAGCTGAGCCAAAAGAAATTAACCCAGCAAACCTATTGATTCTGTCCATCCCCCACCCACCCACCCCCTTCCCTCCACTTGTCCCTCTCCCTTTCACCCGTGCCCCGGTTATTCATTTGTGTTCTCCTCCGTGAATTGAAAGGAGGATGTTATGAATAGGCTATGTAATCCATGTAAGTAACACAAAGTATTTCTTGTCCTGAATAAAAAAGAGTCTTTAGACATTTGGAGTAATAAACAAAGACAGGACACAGAATCACAGGGACCAAAATACCCTTATTGTAGCAAAGATGTGACTGTTTGACATCCAAGAGACAATGTTTACTAGTATAAAAGGGTAAACTAAAAGCATTTCTATTGAATTATCTCAACATTCAAAGAACCATGACATCTATTTGAATTTACCTACTGCACAACAGTATGCAGGTTGTACACAATACTTATCAAGGGTGATCTTCTTGGTTCTGTTGCAGTGCTGCCAGTGACTACAGGAAGAGAAGGAAGTCTGAGCCAACAAGCTCCCAAACCAATCAGAGCAGAACAGTAACTTCCCCTAAACCAGTGGATGCCTACAGACCCAGCAGCAGCCTGAAGAAACCTATCATCCGTTCCTCACCATCCTCACCTTCCAGAGCCAAAGGTACACACACGCATACATGAGAGACAAGATGTCATCTCATTTTCACTCTGTTTTTTCCCTTTCGATCAATGCTTTTCCCTCTCTCTATCCTTACCCTAACCTTAACTTTTCATGTGTATTGTGTTTACTGCATCAGCAGTCATTAACATAATCAAATTGCCGCAGTTCCCTTTCTGCTTTTATGACAAAGTCTTATCCCAGGAGGCGATAGAGAAGCAGATCAGTATCTGGTCGGAGCATTTGGAAATTGTTTGGATCACAGAGGGTATACTGTGATTTCTTGTATTTTAATGTGCGTTGTTCTGTCCGTGACATTACTTGGTTGATGTTCATGGAGGTATAAAATCCAATTTCTTTTCTCTCCTGATGCTTTTCCCTTTCCTAGGCTCTTCAATCTTGTTGCTGTTCTTTATTGCTTATTATACTTTCCTTCCTCTTGTCTTTCACCACGCTGCTCTCTTTTGGACATCTCTAAGGTGGGGACGCATGCAACATGTATTCACCCCAATTGACCTCCCAAGGTCCCTATGTGCGACCCTGTTTGCCCCCTGTGTCCTCTGACTCTGTCGACTGCCATGAGGACGACAGCCAGGAAGGCAGCTCCTCCTCCAAGCAATCTGTTTGTTGTAAGAACAGTTGGAAGACAAAACAGCAGGATACAGAGGCATGGAGCAGTGCAGAGGAAGTGCCTCCCTCTACTGGCAAGATTAGGTCACGCAGCTGTGATGACTTATTGAATGACAGCTGTCCTAGCTCAGGCGGGCACAATGCCGCCCGCTCAGAAAGTGTGGGGTCACTGCTGTGTGACGGGAATGCCTCAGGTCCTACTGGATCTACTTCTACCCGCTCCTTGCCTCGCCCCCACCGGCGAAGGGCACACGATTCACCTGGCTTTCTTCAGCTTTACCGTAAAATGCACCACATAGACCGAGCACAGCTCATTCCATCTGAAGTAATTCGCTCTGTCCGTGCACGCATCTTGGAGCTAGAGGGCCAGCCTCACCTACACCGACATCGCCTCTCCCCTTGGACAGCCTCATGGGGAATGGAGGTGCCTCGTGACACGGTGCCAACCCGCATTTCTGAATATGAGCGTCTCATTCAGAAGTCCAAGTCCATGCCTAACTTGGGTGATGGTGAAATGCCATCGGGCACCACTACACCAGGCGGGTCATCATCTCGAGCTAGCAGTGGTGGGGGTGGAACACCTAATTTTCCCAAACGTCGCTTTTCTATTGAGTCTTTATTAGAGGAGGACAATAATGGTAACAGTGGAACGGTTCCACACTCCATGGATCACTTGCGTCGACCTCGTAGCCCACCTGAGGGTCAGCCTCGTGTTGGCCCAGAGCCCAGCCACTCCTTTGCTGCTCCTCCTGTGCCAGCCAACCCAGAATACTCTGACAGTGAGCAAGACGCTATTGCGTCAGACCTCAGTGACTTCGTCCAAGTTGAAGGCTCCTCTTTTTGCAGTGAAAGCGATTTTGACCATTGCTCTCTAACCTCTTCTGAGAGCTTATATGGCTCCTCAGCCCTCCACCATCACCACCTTCGTCATCACCACCATCAGCACTACCACCACCCTAATCACCAAAGTCTAGGCCGCAGCCAGGGCTACCAACACCGCCATCTCATCAGCACTTGTAAAGGCCGCTGCCCGGCCTCCTACACCCGTTTCACAACCATGCTTCGTCATGAGAGAGAACGGGCACGCCAGGAGCACCAGAGACCGTCACAGCAGAGCCGCAGCAGCCATTCCCAAATCCAGACCTCACAGTCCCAGCAAGCAATGTCCAAGCTGGCCTTTTTGGTCAGCCCAGTGCCTTTCCGCAGGAAAAAGGGCTCACCACCTACCACCAGAAGGAGCAGTGCTGGTGGAGGTAGGGGCAGCAGACCCAAATCCAAGCAGGCCATTTATGAAGCATTAGATGCTGCTTTGAGAGATATATATGAGCACATCCAAACAGAGAGAGGCCACAGAGGCACCAGGCCACCTAACGATAGCATTCTGCAGAGGATTCTGGCTGAACTGCTCCCAAACGTGCCTGAACGAAGCTCCTCATTGAGGGGGAGAAGGGGGTGCTGGCATGGGGGTCACTCCTCTACATCGTTGTACCCAGACGGGCATCCTACTGGGTGCGCTTCATACGGAGGAGAACCCTCTACACCACGGATACAGTCACCAATCAGTGCCTGCTATGGACACCATTCAGACACCTCAAACAATAATGGTTATCGAGAGGAGCAGGGCAATGGAAATACTCTTTGTTACTCAGGTGGAGATAATACACTAATCGCACAACAGACATACACATATACATGTAATCATATAACGGTAATACTCACATACATTACACATACTGAAACGTACATTCAGTGGATGTTACATCATGTTAACATCATAACAAAAATATGAATATCTCTCTGACATTCAGTCCACAAAAGTGATTGTAAGTTTCACATCCATGCATGGTCACACACTACGCTATATTCATTTGTTGTACATCCACATACAGTTCATTTACTGTTGATTGCTTTCTCTATGTTCAGTCCATCCAGTACTGCCTTTTCTCACCACCCCACTCCCCTCAGTGGTCAGTTGGCATATTCATTACTGTGATGTTCCGTACTTGATGTAAAATGAAAATCTGTTTATCTTACTCTGGTCGGAGTAAATAAATGTGAATACTCTTCTTTATTTGTTTATTCATTTAATTATTGTTTGGGGAATATGGTTGTTCTGCTTGCAATCGTTCTTCATATCAGCCTGCAGTCATTTCCGTTGTGTATGAGTTTCTAGCTGTATTACCCTTGTTTCATTCTGTTTCAGACTGCATGTGCCTTTTGTGTCAAACTGTGGGAAAACCTGCCGCCTTTTCCCAATGAAATTCAAATAAAACACTTCTTTTTTTTATCCCCAAGCTTTCATTCACTCATTTCCCCTGTTGGAATGGCATCATCACCATAACATTTAGTTCTGTCCCATACCACATGATCCCTGTCACTGCGGTTACTCCTATGACTCTCATCGTGTATCTCTGCTCATTACAGACCAGGATGTGTCCAGGAGTTATTCCACCATGGATGGACGCCACACACCCCAGAGCAGAAGACCCACTCCGGACAGAGAGGTAGAACACTGCAGTAGTATGCTCAACTCACTACTCATTTTGTGTGGTGAATATGGCGGATATTAATCTTATCACATGCACTCTCCACATAAGAAATCTGTATTATATAATACCAGGTAATGCTTGTTGGCTTTTTGTCTCTCATCCTCTTCTAGGTGTCCCATAAACAGATGACACAACTTATTCTGTTCTCTCTCCTCCATCAGAAACAGCCCGCAAGAGCCATTTATGATTTTAAGGCACAAACAGCAAAGTGAGTACAAAAATAGGACGTGCATGAGAAGACTAAACTATGCACGTCTAACTGTACAAGAATGCTTTTGAGTTCTCATCATAAGGTTTACCCTTCACCCCCAGATGGCTTTAAAAGATTTGTCATTGTCAGTGTTCAGTGTCTGCATGAATAAAGTTGGACTCCATTCTGCTTGATCTTAGTTAAGCTTGCGTCCTGAGCTGACATTGTTGATGTTGACACGAGTCTTATCACTACACGTCTTCACTCCGGTATGTTGGTGCAGTGCAAAGACTCTTGAGTGCCTCTGTTGCAGGGAGCTGACTTTTAAGAAAGGCGACGCAGTGAATATCATCCGGCAGATAGACACCAACTGGTACGAAGGAGAACACAGAGGACGGGTGGGGATATTTCCCATATCTTATGTGGAGGTAAGACTCAGAAAGAGTGCAGTGTAAATGTGTGTTGTACAGTATATCTGTGTGTGTCTCTCTCATTATTGTCTTTATCACACACACTATCACAATAACACACCTTCCCAAACAGAAGATGCCATCAACAGAGAAGCAGCAGCCGATCCGGCCTCCTCCGCCAGCACACGTCAGAGAGATCGGAGAGGCGGTGGCTCGCTACAACTTCAATGCTGATACTAATGTAGAGCTGTCTCTCAGAAAGGTAGTCATTGTGGAGCTGCATGCTGATAGCGCACATTATTCCAGGGTTGAAACATTCTATCCCTCGAGGAATCGAGGTTATTTGAAAGCCTACAGCAGTACTGGTTGTGTAATATATTGTATATGTACTGTTTGAATAGTTATTTAAATACAAAGGTTCGCAAAATATTTGTAGAACATTGAGTCTTTGAAAACTGCAGTGTGAGTGTCTGTGTGTCTGTTTTATTCACTTTGTGTGTGTGTGCATTTCCTCTCCAGGGTGAGCGAGTCATTGTGATAAGGCAAGTGGATCAGAACTGGTATGAGGGGAAGATTCCAGATACGACCAAGCAGGGCATCTTCCCTGTTTCCTATGTTGACATCTTCAAGCGTTCCCCGTCCAAGAGTTCGTCCCACCACATAGATCCACATGGTTACCCTGGCAGCAGGACACCGAGCTCTACACCAGTCAAGGTAGGGGAGTCACTGCAATATTGCAACAAACCTGTACAGTACAACACACTCTATACAGGGAATCAAACTGAATATACAACTAAATGAGCTTATCTACAGAACAAGAAGAGAGGAAATAAGTTTTTAAATCTTAAACCCTGTCCTGCACACAACACACTCAATGTCCCACTCTGTTCCAGTTTTGTAAGTCTTTCTTTATTCCTTCTTTTTCACTTCACCTTCTTGGAGCCTTTCTACAATCTACCTCCATCCACTGCCATTCGTCACCTCCCTTTCCCCCACACTCCATTGAGAAAGCTTGACCTGCAAGCCATCACCAATGAGTGGCTCACCCTCACAATGGAGCCGCCCGCTTCCACCCCGACCCGCTCACTCGCAGGCACGCCTCTGCCACCCACGCCTCTGCCACCCACGCCTCTGTCACCCACGCCTCTGTCACCCACGCCTCTGCCACTCACGCCTCTGCCACTCACGCCTTTGCCACCCACGCCTCCCCCTCTCCCGGCCAACTTCACACCTCTCCTAAAGGCCGAGGAGCCTAAAGCGCCTTCGCCTGCACCATCACAGAGAGGCTTCAACCTGCCCCCCCGAACTGGTCCCAGAAAGCCAACTCCCACATTTAAAGAAGGGGTTGTTGGTTTAGATCACAGCCCGGTTGCCCCGCCTTTTTCCCTACCTCCTCCCCCTGACCCCCATTCCGTAGTCACCCCTCTGCTGCCTGACCCTTTACTTCAAAACAAGAGCGGTATAAGAGGGATAAGAACCACAAAAAGTGCCGAACCACTACACCAGACAGAGATGTTCTCTGACACACAGACAGAACCATTGAAATCACCAACACAAGTTACACTGCAGCACAAATGGACTTCTCGTGACAACAAAACAAGCAAAACTCCTGATGTAGTGCAGAATGTAAGAGATCCCTATGACCAGCTGTTGTTAATGATTCTGGACACTCCCACCAGTGCAGAGGATGGGGACGCTTTAACGTTGTGTATAGTCGAACAAACGCTCCCAGCGACGAACAATGAACCGCAGAGCAAGTTTAAGATGAAAGCGGAAGAGTCCAGTCGGCCAGCTGTCGTGAATCCTCCATCTGTCGCACCACGCGGCAAATCCACGAGTCCCATTCGGTTAGAGTTTCACAAGCCTGTGACGGTTGAGCCACTCTCCATCTGCTGGCATGGGCAGGCCAGAACTGCCAGTAAGCAACCGGTGGAGACTCAGAGGCCTCCGTCAGTCAAAGGGAAAGGATATGAGTTGTTCATTGAGGAAGAGGATTTGGAGAGAGAGGAGAAAGAGGAGGATGTTAGACTTTTGAATGGAGGACTCACTCCACAGGTAGCGCATGCTGTGGCTTGACTCTGATGGGTTTTGATTTATTGCCTGTGCTTTTATAACATACAGAAATAGCCCCAGTTAGTAGAGCTTTGATTCATTTTGATGTGTGCCATTGCCTCCGTAGGCTGATGTCTGTCCTCACCATGGCCTCCCCTCATCCTCTGTTCCAGCACCTCTGTCCTCCCTACCTCCCCCTTCCTCCTTTGCTGCTACTTCTTCTTCTCCTTCTTCTTCTTCCCCGCGTTCGCAACAGCATGATCGCAGTACCGTCCTTCTCTCTGCGCCTTCCTCTCCCCAACCCCCGCCCCTTCCGCAACTCTCCACATCGCCGCTCCCTCAGATCTGTCCGTCTCCACCTGTCTCACCACCGGCACTTCCCGTCGCTCACTCCCCTGCCAATCTCCCCCCACATCTCCCTTTCTCTCATCACTCTTCCTTTCGCCCCATCTCTCCTTCTCCTCCGCTTCCGGTCTTCTCCTGCCCTGACTCGCAAACGCCTCCCCCCCTCCCCGTCCACCCTCTGCCTCTCCCCTCCCCACCTCCCCTCCCCACTTCACGCTCTTCCCCTACTCCTCCCCATCCAGGATGCAGGTCTCCCAGGGTGAAGGTAAACCCATTGCTGGAATGCGGAGATGGTGCTGATGCAGCATTTATGTTGATGTTTGTGCCCGTGAGGGTTATGATGAGAAGGAACTCTGATAATGCATTGACATCGGTGGTACCCAGGTTGTGTTTGGGTCTCCGTGAGCTAACATAGTGTGTATACTAACATGTCAGTATGGGCAGGAGAGAACATGCTTGTTACTTAAATGACTCTAAACAGGAGAGTGTGTGCTGCGCTGGAGTCCGTCTGTATGGGAGTTTTCATTGGTGCATTGATAGGTGATGTTTTTCAGCATGACACTAGGCCATGTGCTTGTGTGTTTAACCTGTAGTGAAGGTAGCTGACTTGAAGATCATAGGTGTGTTGCTGTTGGTTCTTCTGCTTTTAATCAGGATCCAGTTGTTGGTGGTAAACCTCCTCGTAGCCCCATCTTGTCCAGGAGGTCCCATCTGTCACCCATTAGAGGTCGAAGGGTAGGGGGCACGTCTTCATTCAACCATGCTCTTGCTCTAATCTCTGCACAGGAACAAAGAGAGTTCTGTAATCATGCCGTACGCAGGCACAGCATGATTACAGAACACGATCAATGATCTCGATCCTATATGAGGATCGATCGAGAAAAAACAAATGGATTTCAGGCTTGATTGTTTAGCTGGTTTGTCTGTCAGTGTCAGATATCCAAGGCATTCATCTCAGGTGTGATTATGAAATACTGCACTGATTATGAGTCATAGACTGAACCTGTCCTTCCAAATCCATAAACCCTGCATATACCACGTTTGGGCTTCCTCTAATTCTCTGTGTACAACTCTCTCTCTCTCTCTCTCTCTCTCCCTGTCTCTCAGCGATTAGTACAAGATGCACTCCATGGTGGAGGAGACCCGTAAGTGCTTGTTTTTCATTCAAGTTTCATTAGATTGCTGACGTTTTGCTATAATCATAAGTAATAACAATATCACAAACTTCCTTAACTAAATCTAATCCACAAGAGTGTTATACCGCTTCACGTGTGATCTGCGTGTTTTTCCCCCACAGTTACCAGGCTCTTTATAACTATCTGCCTCGCAATGAGGATGAGTTGGAGCTGAGAGAGGGAGACATCGTGGATGTGATGGAGAAGTGTGACGATGGCTGGTTTGTTGGTAAGAGCAGGGAGCACATTATGGTGGGAAAGTAGTTGAAGCATACCTGATGTCATTATGATGTACTGTTACTGTAGTAGTTGAACACTGTCGCCAAACAGCCACTAGATGGCAGACAAGCACACAGTGAGTCAGGCTGTGTCTCAACCACATACTCTTATCTGCAACACTGTGGTCAACTTTATCCCACTTAGCTGAGCACCGACCGACACCAACTCATTTGTCATGTTAACTTTTAAATCAATATATGTCCTTACTTGGAAATCTACGCCTCTTACAGTTATTCTAGATTGTATTTATTTTTAATTGTTTGGCTGATGACTTGTCTGCAGTGATCTGGAGTGGTATTAGCAAACAGCTGCAGCCACTTTCCATTGCTAGATTCCATTGGGAAACAGTCACATATTTGGTGAAGTAAAGTAAATCTTGTAGAGGGCATATGAGCAAAGTTATGTACCTGTGTCTGTTTTATTTGTCTTTGTTTCTTCAAGGGACCTCTCGAAGGAGCAAGTTGTTTGGAACCTTCCCAGGAAACTACGTGAAGCAGCTATAATGATGATTCCTGTCCCTGAGCCCCCAACCCCCCCCACTCCCCTTTCTCTGACACTCGCCGACACAGCACACCACCCATAAGACACTACAGGCCAACACGGCCAACAAAGGCCTCTTTCTCAGCTTCACACAAGGAACATTTAGCTCTAACTAGCCATGTTTATGGACGACTACATAAATGATCTGTTTTTTTTTAACTTATATTTTTATCCTTATTGTCTATCATGGAGTTCTCCAGCCAGTGACCTTTAACCGATGGAAGGATATTGAATGAACTTTGCAGAGAGTCAATTATAGCAGACAGTCCACCGCATGGATGATTGTCATTAGAGCTTTTTGGGTTTCTACTCAGGCCGAGTGGCTAAGTTCAAGATCACAGCATTATTTTGTTTGTTTATGTTGTTGCATTACATTCATCACTTGATACGTGTTCTGTCATCGCTCCAGTATCCCTGAGGCAGTGAGCAGATTTCTGAAAGCAGTATTCTGTCTGTGGTTAACATGTTTAATGGAGTTCACTAACTGTTGAAATTTCAGCATTTGCAGCCACAGAAACAATCAGTCTGCATGTCAAAGGGTTCGGTTTCCTATCTACAACCATTACATGTGGAAAAGAGTGAGCATGTGTAAATGTTATGGGTTACATAATGGTATTGATTGGTTGTGACTTTTGGGAATATTTTTGCCCTGAAACACACAATTCTTCACAACAAAAGTGATTTTACAATGATACTGCTGCACAAATGAGGAAATGGAGGAATAATGAAATCCACTATGTCTACAGTGTAAGGTTAGACTTAAACACTCATATTTCTGTCATTGGTTTGTATTTTCTGCCATATTCACATTAGAATTAATGCACTTTAACATTTGACTTCAGATTTTACAACTACACACTGCAGTTGCTCATGACTTTGGAGGGGGTTAGGGGTTTCTTGATGAATCAAAGTGTTTGCTGAAATGTTATCAACATTGTTGGTGTTATATTTATTAGAGGATGAGTGCTGGTTGAACTTTGTTTGATGAGAATAATGAGGAGGGATGGAACCACACACAGTCCCAAGTGAAGCGTATTCAACATCATTTACTGCAGCAATCACACATTTGAAGCTGTATTGATTGTCTGAAGTATCATTTCCTGGATGGGTATAGCAAATAACATAACACATTGTAGATGGGCTATGATTAAATACCATTTGTCATATTGATTTATTTTACATGTATTTGAGATCAAATGAAGGATTAGTAGCAGTTTATCAGAAATACACTTGTGTAAATGAAGTTTCTCCACTTGTGTTGGTGGCAGCTTGCTGTTAGCACTGCTGCCAGAGTGAGTGGATCCTGTGTGTGTGTCACTGGTCCACGTATTGTTTCACAACTGTTGGCAATCGGAATCTCGGCCTTCCACGGTCAGAGAATATAATTGACGTTTTTTTGGTGGTTGTACTTGTTTCACATAGGTTGAACACTAACAGCAAAATAATAGTTGAAGCACCTTATTGCTCGTTTATTTGTTTCTGTTTGTTTTATCATTCATTGTCCTTCACTTCACCCCCTGTCAGTCACCCTTGGAGTTGGTGTGAGATCACTGTGTGTGTGTCTGTGGTATTTTTGTAAGCCTTTTGTATGAAAGCTGTAAAATGGCCAACGTTCACTGCTTTATAAAGTCGACTTTTTCTCACCCACCATCATATTTGGTTTCCTCTTCTTTCATCACTCCTCTTCATCAGTGGTGCTAATTCCCCCTTTATAGAAACTACTGTTCTAGCCAAGTATGTAGGCTCTTTTCTGGATATTTGTGATTACATTGTTTTGTGTCAAATCATGTATTTAAACAACATTTAATCTGAGTAGAGTTGGTGATTGGTTGCCTTACGCCCAACTCAGTTATTGAATGGCCGTGTATATAGGAATCTGTGACGCAAAAAATAATTATGCATATGCCAAGTGTGCACAGAACATAATATCAAACTCTACAGTGTTCAAGTATCCAGGAATAATTCCTACGTTTCATTTGACTCCTGTTGTGTTTTTACATTATAATGTAAAATCCTATATTCATGTTATTATTATCAATACAATATCAAATTTCAATGCACACTCTTTGACCTGAATATTTCTACAATATCTTAGGTTTTGTGAGATGATTTTATGATGCTAATAAAATCCAACTGGTAGGTGAAATATTTCCCATCATTTTTTCTCAATTCAGTCAAAGTTTTTATTTTACATCCAAAGGGAAATGTTTGGTAAATATTTCTTTATATTTCTCTTAAGGCATATTTATTTTAGCTTATCTATTATTGCGTAATTTAGTTTACTACAATTATTGATGTGAACTTTGCAGGTGGAAATTGCTGATGTGAGGCAAACAGCTCAGCTCACACCAGCCTTAAAGATAGTTTGATGGATTGATCTCAAACTATTTCCAGCTGGGGTGTGCAACAGTTTAACCTGTGTTAAGTTTATTATTCCCTCGGGATAATAAACTTTTATCTTATCTTATCTTATATAAGTCAGACAGATTTACTTTAAATGGACACGACTCTTTCACACACTCAGTGACTTCACCATACAAGTGCATTTACTTGGCAGACTCGTCTACAGCCATTTTAAGGGCTTTCTTTACAACATGTTGATATTGGAAACATGAATATAAACCCAGAGATAGAATAAACAAGGTGCTAAAATGTCCCATTGAGCATGATGGTTAACAAGCTCAGGAACAGTCAGAGTGAGCGCCCTGGGTCCCATCCAAATCAATAGCGGCTGGAATGTGCCTGGGGGACCTCCAGGACTTCAGAGTGGAGCGGCGCCTCCAGACCAAATAAGGACAGGAGCAGCAAGACCCATCAACTGGAGCGGGGAAGCCAGCCAGACTCGGAGCTGCCCAGAGAGGAGACGTGATGAGGGGGCTGGATATACATCCTCACTCAGTGGAGCAGTGTCCATATTAAGAAGGCACAAAACAGTGAGCTGAAGCTGTGTGTGAGTACAGCGACATTAAGTTTAGGTTTAAGAGTTAAATGCCGGCTTTTACTTGAAGAGGTCATGACAGTATATATTAAATATGGAAGAGTGCCCAACAGAAACAGGAGAGCAAGTGCTGGTAGAATAAATGGAAGCCTGGTCCCAAAATCTGACCAATTACCTCACTCATGGGGTGGGGTCTCTTAATTCTCCTCCCCCACCCCCCCAACCCCTGATGGTTCAAAATCTCCACAACTTGGTTACGCTCTTGCTCTTTAATTGTTCCCGTCCGTGTGCAGGGACACGAGCCTAAGACACTTTTCATCCTTCTGCGTTGTTGTGGTCCAACAGCAGGGAGACCATTAGGGGACATGCCTCTCAATGTAGTCCTGGACGGTCCGGCCCCCTGGGGATTTCGCCTGGCTGGAGGAAAGGACTTCAACCAGCCACTGACCATCTCCAGGGTGAGTGTGTGTGTGTGTGTGTGTGTGTGTGTGTGTGTGTGTGTGTGTGTGTGTGTGTGTGAGAGAGAGAGAGCGAGAGAGAGAGAGATAGGATATGATCCTTTGCTATAGGAACAGAAGGAATATTCAGTTTCCTAAAGTTTACATTCCTGTTGAGCTCAATGACAACAAATCCTTTTCCATGTTAATTTCTACAATCATCTGGATAGAATTTCTCTGAGCCAGGCCCACTTTGCTTTAGCTGTGTATAATTTGAAATTTTAAGGAGTTGAGAATGATACTATTATAATAAAAATCTTTCAAGCGTAAAATGAAGTTTGAGTGTATTGCTTTTATCCAAGAAGAGTAAATGTTTGCTTTGGGTGCTCGTTGTTATCTGGGTTGGGTTATTCTGGAAGACTTTTGTCTGTTATTGCAGTGTGAGGCTTGCACCTGTGCCTCAGTAAATGCATGAGGATTAGATACAAATAGAAACTTACATTATGCTTTGACATGTGCTCTCACACACACCAACATACACACCCCCAGACACACATCTCACTGTGTGGACTTCATGCAGAAAGGGCACAAATATGACAATATTCATAAATGTGTTTAATGATTCAGACAAAAGAAACAAAAATGTGGCATCCTTTCTGTAAATGACAATATTCACCCACAAACTCTCCTCTACGTCACTCACACATGCGAGGAGGCTTTCATGCCGGCAGCTAAGTCGACACAGATCAAAATGGATTTGTCAGTAAGTGGAAATGATGAGCACAGCTCGGTTCTATGTGGCGTCTATTATAATGGTGCAGTTGTTCAGAAGATATTCAACTCCAACCTCCAACACACAGCGGCAGACTGTGTTGTCAGATTAACGACACAGACGATGGGCAGGCAACAAATGACATGTAATTGAAGTAAACATCAATCTGTGTATTTTAGACTATAAATAATCTCAAAGTAACCAGATACTTTGGACGAACAACAACAAGACAGATCACCGGCATGCAGAGCGGCATTATCATTTACAACATGTATGACGAAAAAAAACAATCAAGCAACGTGTGTCCATATTTTTGTATGTGTATTTTTGTGTTAGTTACACAGAACACTGACATCTCCACAAGTGGTCCAGTCTCTCCAGTAGATCAGATGTGAGGGGATCCAGTAATGCTGCACTGTTGAGATTATATGGATCTATATTTAGCAAAGGCCTCAGGATGTAGTGACTAAAAGCATAGTTAGGTCTCCAAACCTCGGGCTGTGACACCTGTTGTGTTAGTGGACACTCTCTGGCCTATATGAGAGCAGTGATGAGAGAAGATTGGGATGGACGTGGAAGGAGAGGAACGGAAAAAGGAGAGCGAGGAATCGCGGGGGAAGACGATACAGGAGCAGTCATACAAGAGACGATGGGTCGGAATGTACTTGAAAGAGGGAGGCGTGTGTGTCTGTGTGTGTGTGTGTGTGTCAAAGAAAGAGTGGAAAAGGACAAGAGCTTCCACATACCTGACATGACGCCTCCATGATGCATTCGTTGTCCATGTGAAAGATGAGTGTATTAACCTATAGTGCATTTCTCTGGCTGCTGTACTGAGAGCAGCCGTCTTCATTCAGGCGCACGTGCATGCAGCGCGTCTCTCTTTCACTGCCATGTTTGGTCAGGAGCAACGTCCTCATTATGACCTTCTGGGGTTTCTAACTAGTGAAGTAAACATCAATGATTATCATCTCTTTCTTCAGCAGAGAAGAAGTTTGAGTGAGACACTTTCCAAGACACTCCTCCTTCCTTCTTTCCTTCCTTCCTCCATTCCTTCCTAGTCTAAACATACAGTAGCTGTATGCTTTTTGCCCTGCTTTAAAAGAAAGCAGAATTCAGATGACACACACACACACACACACACACACAAGCAGAGAAATGTACAGCACAGACAGCGGCCAATCCAACAAATGCTTGACAGTGAAGTTCTGATCCCTCTTTGGCAGCGCGACGCATCGCCTCAGTACTTTGATCCGGAGTTATTTATATGCAGATGACCTCATTCAAGGCTCACTGTAACATCCCAGTTTCCTGTGTCTCGTAATGTAATCTGGCCAGCCATAGGTCAGGCCCTGTTTGTAGTGTAAGAGGGAATGCTGGGATGGGTCTGAAGTTGATAGCGGGTATTTTCTTTGACCCTTGCGGCTCGCTTGGAGAATTCATTCATCTCAATCACTTTCTGGGCCAAGGGGTTCCATATTTCATCTGGATGCTGTCACTTAGTGGGAAGCAGCACATGTTTACTTTATCTCCATGACAGCGGGAAGAGTTTACTTGCAAGCATACCAACCAGTGCAGTGTGTTTCTGTAATGGGAAGCCTCATGGCGCAGCCGCCTGTGTTATGCAGTATGTGTGTGGTGACAGAAGTACAGGACCTCTGGATTTAGGGCAGGTGAGGAAAAACATTGCACAAATCCAGGGGGAGATCACAAATAAGAGGGCCTATCCAGTGGAACGAAACACAAGGCCACGCTGTCTGTACATAGCCAGGGCTGTCATCAGATTAAAAAGAGAGGGGGGGGGGGAGAGAGAGAGAGAGAGAGAGAGAGAGAGATGGTAGTAGTAGATGACAGATTTGTGTATAGCCGTGTTAGAAATCATTTCTTTCTCTCATGATCCAGCTCCAACAAGACCGAACACAAGAAATAAAAATAAATCTAGTTGACAAGCCCCCTCTGTTTCTTTGCTGAGTGTGAGGGGGTTTAGCTCCCCCAAGTCCTACGGCCACGGCAGGTCGAGATTCCAGTTTATTTTCTGTTTTCGACAGAACCTGGCTGTTATTACAATTAACTTTACATACAAAATATGTTTTTCTGCAATATATAATCCCCTCTCAATCTCAATCATTCCTACATTCTTTAAGGTAGCACTTTATTTCTTAACATTGTGATAAGATTTATTGTTTACATTGCCAAACACGGTAAAATATAAGCTCTGAAAAGCCACAAAAGACTTTTTCTTAGTAGAATCATCTCCCCTGATTTGATGGGGTGGCTGGAGTTCTGAAATGTATATCTTCTGCACCAACAGGCAATACACCCTGATGATGTCATGTTGTAATGTGGGTCAATCTCTGCATTAGGGAGTCTCTGAAGTGATCCTTTACCTAACGCCTGTCTCTCATGTTGACCTTTCTCCTGCTCTCATTCATGCCAACAAGATCACTCCTGGGAGCAAAGCCGCTTTAGCCAACCTGTGCCCCGGTGATGTCATCCTGGCCATCGAGGGCGTCTCGGCCACAGACATGTTGCACTGTGAAGCCCAGAACAAAATCAAAGAATCCACCTATAAGCTCTGTCTCACTGTGGAAAGGTAACGTGAACACAACCGCACGTCTGGAACAACATGAAGACACAGACGCTCGCTGGATGGCTATGATAAACAACCTGATTAAAACGTCAAAATAAAGACAAACACAGATACACAGGGTACAAATGGACAGTTACATTACGTCTATCTGGTGTTGCAGACCTGAATCAAGACTGTGGTCCCCCAAAGTTACAGAAGACCCGTTCAAAATCAATCTGGAGGCAGAACGGCAGGTGAGTGGCTCTGTGTGTGTGTGTGTGTGTGTGTGTGTGTGTGTGTGTGTGTGTGTGTGTGTGTGTGTACTTATCCTGCATTGTGTTGTTATTCTTTGATATCCACCCTCTGTTCTGTTCAGGAGTTCAAACCCATCGGCGCCGCTCACAACCGCAAAGCTCAGCCATTCGTTGCGGCTGCAAACATCGACGACAAACATCAGGTGGTCAGCGCCGCCTACAACACTCCTATCGGACTCTACTCCTCAGGCAACATTCAAGACGCCATGGAGGGCCAGATCAGAGGCCTGGTCCTCGACAAGCCTTGCAGGTGACCAGTGACCCTGTCATTCCAAAATGAAAAGCCCTGCCACTAACTAACAGTGTGTGTGTATGATGTCATCCTCTGCTCTTTGCTCACACTTTTGCATTTTTTCGTCTTCTATGCTGCTTATTCCTTGTTTTTTGTTTTTTTCCTTGCATGCAACAAATGTAAACTTTTCTCTTCCCCTGAATTACTACTTTAACCTTTGACACTTAAGTATCAATCACAGAACTTTTACTTATTTTCCTCTTTTTTAAGTCTGACGACCCTCTTTTAGCTACCTAATCTCCAGCTGGTCCTCTTCACCTGCTATTGCTCGTGGCCACCACACGCTTCAGACAGAAACCTTCATGCTCGGCTGTGCCGTGCATCATTTCTGCCACTATGAGGCAATCATAGGCAACCCTAAGCTTAGTTTGTCAGAGGCCGGAGCAGGATGGCCTGGGGATACTGAGAACGGTGTGTGTGTCCTGAGCAGTTTTAATGAATTTGTGACTGTTGTGTTGTGTTCAGCCCCAAGACTTTAACCAACATTGAAGATTCTGATGTGTACCGGATGTTACAGAAAGATCAGGAGGAGCCACACGAACCTCGACAGTCTGGATCCTTCAAAGCCCTGCAGGAGTTTGTTGACAGTGATGGTCAGCTCATCGTCTCTCTCTCTCTCTCTCTCTCTCTCTCTCTCTCTCTCTCTCTCTCTCTCTCTCTCTCTCTGTCTCGCTCTGACAATAACCAGTACACACTCATATCCATTTACTTCCCTAAAACATCACACAGCATTCAGTCCTTTGACATTTTGAAATTTAGCATGTAAACAATACACAAAGCAACTAGCTGTGCTAAAGGAATGACATTTTTAGAAGTATGTCATCATATTACTGCAGTTTCATGGGAAGCTGTTTTTTTAACAGAATTTGCAACAACAAATGTCTCAAACCTCAACCAGGTGCTCCAATGACCAGTGGCGCCGTACTTACCACATTACCACAACAATCATCAGCATCTTTTTAATCTTCCTTGCTATTTGGGAATAGTGGGACCTAATAAGTATAAAACGGAAAATAAGTGTGTGATCTTTTCCCCCCCACCACTAGGGAAAAATTATGAGGACAACAGGTTTAAGTTAAGCACAATAATGTTACACACACACACACCTCCATGTGCTTTTGTTCATCAAATCAATACTTGTTGTGACAGAGTTGTTGTGTTATGAAATAGCCAAGCTGTAAGTGGCCCATCCTCTTATTGTTCCCAAGTGTTTGTCATTGTGTTCTATACGTGCAGTGTACAGTGTATAGGAGTGAAGGGCTGTTGTGCTGAGTGTTTTCTCTCCTGTGTGGGCAGGCACTCGTCCCATCGTGACAAAGACGGTGAAAGCTCCCACAACCAAACCAACTCCACCCACAGGAAACCTGCAGAAACTGCCCATCTGCGATAAGTGTGGGAACGGGATAGTGTAAGTAAATACAGGACCAATCCAGATGTCTGTAATAGCATTTTTAGATACATTAATCACAATGATAAATGATAATATTAAATCTAATGTAGTATTGGCAGTAATGTGTAATCAAGAATAAGATGGAGAAAACTACTGACCAGGAAGAATGTCAGTGAATTATTGATGAATTAACGGATATTCTGTGAATGTTTAACGTATTGATGATCAATAATCCCTTACATCTGTTTCCCCTAAAATTGATATATGTTAATTACATAAATAGATATGTGTAGGTCCAACTTCAGGTAAACTCAATGATCAAGCTAACAGAAGACTGATAAAAGATGATTTAATATCCAGTTTTCAATCAATGTAAATGCAGTGGAGTAGAAGAAGAAAGTTCTCCAAAACTGTACCAAAGCAGACTACCTGAGTAAATGTGTTCCTTTACTTCACATCACCGTGACATCTCTCTCTCTCTCTCTCTCTCCCTCTCCCTCTCTCTCTCTCTCTCTCTGTCTCTGTCTCCCTCTCCACAGCGGGACAGTTGTGAAAGCGAGGGACAAATATCGTCACCCCGGTTGCTTTGTGTGCTCCGACTGTGACGTCAACCTTAAACAGAAGGGTTATTTCTTCGTGGAGGGGCAGCTGTACTGTGAGTGTCACGCTCGTGCCAGAATGAGACCACCAGAGGGACACGACCTCATCACAACCTATCCCTCCGCATAGCTTCCCAGCACAAGTGGACACACACTCATACAACTCAAAATAAACATGAATACATCTTTCCATTTCAGTTTGACGTGTTCATCTGCACTTTGATGTCTGTGTGCAATATCTCTAAACTGTGTGATGCTTTGACCTATAAATCAGTTCTATTAAGGAAGACTTGGCAGGTGGGATTTGAACAACTGTGCTTTCAAAGGAGCTGTGACAAGAGAAGACACTGAGAATTGCAACCTTTGCCAGTTTCTCACAATTTGATGACCTTCCAATAAAAACCTCTACTACTGCAAGACTGCATCTGTACATATGTGGATATAAATCTATAAAGATAAGACTCTCGCTGTGTTTTCAGGGTGATTAGCCAATAATTTGTAGGGGGAAAAAAAGTAAGAAATGAAAACAAGGTGGAGGAACTGAGTCGCATCAAAGTGCCTGATAAGAACATAAGGAGACAAGACAAACAGCCGAGGCTGTATAATTCATCTGCACCACTATTGAGCCTAATACTGATGAAGGGACCTGTAAGTGAATCTTTTTATGGTTTAGTCCCTCGTACAGAATAATGATTTGGGAAGCTGCTGTGGTTTATACAGCACACAGCCTCTGTTCTCTGCCTGTGGGTTATGCATTGAAGCAGGATTTGTGGATCCATACTCAGACAAACGGCAACAAACAAAACCTTTATTTTGAATTCTTCATCATATGTCAAATTTCAAACAGCATCTGCAGCGGGGTGGAAAGTACACGCTGCTACAAGACATATCTGACCCTCGCAATACAGCTGGAGGAGAGAGCAGAAGAACTCTGTGACATCACCGCATTGTAGGAGGCAAGCAAATCCAGAGCTTCAACATTGGTTCACTCATATTTTACACAACAGGGGCAGCAGGGTTACAGGTAACAGGTTGTGAGGTACTGAGTTGTATTCCTTCAAATTCAAATACTGCTGTACTACTTATTACTGTACATACTAGTAAAAGACAGTTGGCTCTCACTGTTTGCATTTTTTTCACATTTTCAGACAGCAATGAAGAGGTCTGAAAGACAAATGAAGCATACAAAGCCAAAATGGAGCTTGTGGGTGAGGATCCAGACTCGTTGGATCGTTGGAGTTACTGCCAAATAAAACACCTCTCAAACTATTTCCATCATACAGCCAAGATACAGATAATGCTGACTCTGTAGGGTGAAGACAAATTGTGACATAAACTCCAATGATTGTTGGGCATTGTTGGACATATGTGCTCTCATCTGTCCTCTTACAGTTGCACACTTTGGTTCAAATAATTCAGTTCTGAAGATACAAGACTATCTGTCCAAATTTAGCTAAATATGTCAATGTATAATGACATATTTGTTTTTGTTACCTATTTATCAGCCACAGGAAAATTAACCAATTCATTTTCTGTTGATGGGGTAACTAAGTAACTAAGGCAACACAAACACATGTATGTTTCCTGCAGGATAATGGAGTGCCACAGTGAAGCAAACAAGAAAGCCTGTTCATCATCTCAGCCAACTATAATGAATACACCATGACACAAAATACAACTAATTGACCAAATCCATATTGACTTCACTGACTGCTCAGTCTTGCAGCACAAAAGGCCATTAATCTTACATTAATAAAAATGGAACTCTTAAAGAAAGGAAGCAGAAGAAGACGGGGTTTACTTACTATAAGTGCCTTTTTCCCATGAAGGTCTAGAGAGGAGACCGGCATCAAACAAGGATCCATTTAATTAGTTTTAGAACTATTACTCATTTGACATAATTAGCACACATCCTCTCCCCAAGGGCACAATCTGGGAGAGCAGCAGCTGTTCAATAACTTTGGACAGTTAAAGAAACAATTATTGATTGATAGGCTGAAGAGACCATGAATAGTTTACTAAAAATGGAAATGCAGCTCTAATGTCCAGGTCCCTCGGCTCCTCACGTCTACACAAAGTGAATTGGTTAGGAACTGGTCAACAGGAAGGGCTTTTCAAAACCTGAGCGCCGCTGTAATCACTGTGAAAGCAAACAGGGGGTCATTAGGGATGCAGGCTGCAAACAAAGACAAGTTGGGAGGGGGAGGAATTTGTCTTTTCTCTCTAATGAGAAAGATCATTTCAGTTTCCTGCCCGGTGTTTGACGCAAACATCATTCCCCGATGTGCTCCAACATAAATACACCACCAACACAACATAAGGAGAGAGCAAACCTAAACATATTATTTAGATTAATAGGAATTCCCCTTAATCAATTCCCACATTTTAGGAATCCACATTGATTCATTTAAATTTGAAATCTTGCTTATATGGACAACATTCCTGATTTCAGTGCAGGTTTTCTTTGTTTCTTAAAAAGTGTTATTACTGTACATGGCATTATGGTCACAATGTTTTACACACAATAGAACTTCCTCCCCTCATACAATACACTTCTAATCCATATGCTGAATTCACAAAAGGGCACGATACAACAGTTTTCTACTTCTCATGAATATCATCCTGTTATTCTATGGTGGGACAGATGATGCCATCCCACATTTTGATCATAAGAGGTCGCAAGAGTTCTTGTGGAAAAAGGGATTAGGAAAATAATCTTTGCTCCAATCTGAAGGCTCCGAGAGGCTTTGTGTTTAAATGTTATACGTTTATATTAAAGGATTTCTACATGCACAGTGAAACAACAGAATCATCGCAGTGGCAAACGGAGGCTACAAAGGTGAAGGTGGGTTTGGTATAAATGAAAACGTCCATCAACACACAGGTGATCGATGAAAGCTACAATGTATCTGATAGCATCAACAGAACACTGCGATCTGTAGTTAGTGTGTGTGGGGGTAGACAAAATAACATCAATATCTTAATGGAAAAGTACTTTGATTCTTTCATAACTTCATCATTGATCATTTGTCAGCTATGAAAGAACTCCGGAGAAGTCTTTTCTTAAAGTGTGTGTTATTTGGTCCATGCAAAGCTGAAAACAAAGCTCACATTTTTGAGAGTAACGACTGATGAACCTTCCTCTCCATCTCTGCATCTTAGAGGTTTGTTGCTATGGTGTTGGTGTTGGTGCAGGCGCCGTCTTTCTCTTTGCGCGTCTGTCTTGTGTTTGCTTTCAAGCTTCTCGTCTTCAAATGAAAGAGCTGGTTACATTTACACACAGACAAAAACGCTGCCCTGTAATTGTTGTTCATCCAACCGTAAAGGATCGGATTGACAAACGTCGAGCACATTGCCACAATATGAAAGATGGTAAAAAGCAACTTAAAGTCCTTCATGTCTAGAAACCTACTGTCTATATCAACAGCCAGCTGGAAGGCGTGAAACGGCAGCCAACTGACGGCGAAGACCACAACCACGGTCAAAAGCATCTTCGTGGTCTTCTTCCTGCGTCGGTGACAGTCATTTCGACCTCCGGGACTCATGTGATTCTTCAGCTTGGTCCAGATCCGGATGTAGGCGAAGGAGTTAATGGCCAGAGGTAGGCCGTACTGAACCAAAAGCATGGCTATACTGTAGATGCTTCCGTTCATGCTGCTCCCGGGCCACTTCTCCGTGCACACCTGAATCGACTCCCCTGGTGAAAAGACGATGGTCCCGTACTCCCTGAAGATAGCGAGCGGGCTGGCCAAGAGTGCGCTGACGGCCCACGTGATGGCGATGACCACGGCGCACATGTCTCTGGATATCTTGGTTTCCATGTGATAGACGATGCTCCTGTGGCGGTCCAGGGCGATGATGTTCAGCGTGATGGTGGACACGTGCACGGCCAGGCCTTGGGCGCAGGGCAGCATGAAGCACAACACTTGACCAAACTTCCATTCGCCGTAGAGAGTGTAGACCAGGGTGAACGGTAAGCACAGCGTGTTCACCAGCAGGTCGGCCACGGCTAAATTCACTATAAAGAAATTAGTCACAGTCCGTAGATTTTTAAACTTATAGACGACGTATATGACTAAGATGTTACCGATGACTCCGAACAGTATGATTGTGCTGTAAGCCAGGATGAGAATAACTTGTACTCCCACCAGCTGTGTGCTGTCGTCCAGCTCCAAAAAGTTGTTGTGGTCGTGAGTTGGCGAGGTGAAACTCGAGCAGCAGTTGGATGAATTAACGTCGAGATGAGAGTCTTCGCTTTGAGTTACATTTGTGTGTGTTGTGGCGTCCATTGCTGACAGTCCTCATACATCAATCTGTGGAAAGAAGGAAATTGGATTGGATTGGATTGAATGGTTTCCTCAGTACCTCACACAATAAGAGACATTCATTCCCACTTGGAGCACGTAGGAAAAGCATGTTTAGTGAAACTGTAGTCGCATTTGTCTGATGTGGTGATTTGGCGTGATCAAGGCAATTTCATGGCGATGACACAAAAAAATGCCTTCAAAAACAAAATGCAGTATGGAGGTCGATCTGCCATGACAGAAGATGATGTCACTGCCACGACGATTATCTGGAAAATTGATAACAAATGTCTCTGTATGAGCTCTTACAGCAGCGTCAGGGAGACAGATAGCAGATGCAGCTTTTCAGGAGTACTTTTAGAAGGCCATTACCGTGCTTTATGTCACCCTGACCCATGCAGGTGATTCTACTGGAGGATGGACTCATTTTCTGAATCACTGGAATAACACGGAAACGCCAAAGGGAATTATATAAAGACCTTGAACGACAATCTGAGCCCACATTCAGTGCTAAACTGTCATTCTGATGATTCTGATTGTGAGACTTTAACAAATTATTCAGTTTTAGGGCTTGTTTGCCATTTACGATGCATTTATGGCACTGAGCAGATGAGTCATGGCCACATTAGCTGTTCTATATGCTGAAGCAGACCTGAGAAATCGTGCAAATCTTCAAACTTATTCACTAATGAATGCATGAGCTTTTACATGAGCTGCAGTAATGGTGGAATATTTCACTAGTTCGTTTTTTCAGCCTTTAATTCTGTTGTTTTCAAACCATAATCCAAATTATTTTTTATTAAAATAACACAATATCATCTACTAAACATCTGAGGCAACATTCGACCAGCTGAGATCAATTCACAACCAACACACAGATTGTTCTCTGATCGTTCACTCACCTTCATCTGCAGTAATTGATGTTTACAATCCTCTCAGCGTTTGAAGTGTGTGAGCGTGATGTTTTCTCATGCTTCCTCGAGTGTGGAACGGATCGTCTCCTTCAGGGCGCAACGCGTATAGACGCACATGTTGGAGTTTGGGGACGCCTTATATACCTGTGAGTGTGTGTGCGTGTGTGTGTGAGTGGGGGGGGGGGGGGGGGGGGGGGGGGGGGGGGGGGGGGGGGGGGGGGGGGGGGGGGAATCATCTCAGTAGCCAATGAGTCGCCTGCCTGCCTGCTGGACGCCTGATCGTGCTTGGATGACAAATGTCGTTCTTTCGGGTATCAAAACGCGCCTCGATCCGTGCCAGCGGCTAATGCAGGAGGATGCAGCGCAAAGTGCATAGAGAGCCTTTCTATTAGACGGCCATTATAGCCCCTTAACGGTCACTTGGGTTGTAGGTTTGGTGAAGCAGCCAGACGGAATGTGACCATGAAGGCAGCACCGCCTTCAGCCAGGCGGAGAAGGTGAACGTGCAAAGCGTTTGATTCCTTCCCAGGTTTGAAAGATTAGATGATGGATAAATAAATATCCATCATCTAATCTAAAAAGTTTATAACGTCCTGGAGTTGAATATCTAATTCTCCAGTAATCAGTATTTCCCCCCATTTTCATGCAACAGATGAGTGTTTCAATGATATGAGTGTCAGTGGGTCACAAAGAGATCTCCAACTTCATTCTCTGCCCTGAACTTTTGATTGTACAATCATGAAACAAACGAAGGTCTGAAGTTTAAATCTCAGCATCATGTCGCTGATACATAACGGTTAATATCCCAGCTGGTAATTTGATCAACTGTGTTACAGACGGAGGCACCACGTGACCTGTGGAAATTGAGTTAGTGTCAAGCAACTCCAACTCATTTTGCCTGAGAAAGAGAGAGAGAGAGAGAGAGAGAGAGAGAGAGAGAGAGAGAGAGAGAGAGAGAGAGAGAGAGAGAGAGAGAGAGAGCAAGAGCTGCTCAGACCACAAGCTGGGGTTCTCCTGCTATCACTGAATCCTTTAATGAGCTTTTAATATGCGTCCTATAGAACCTCATATAGACATAGAGTTGCAGCAATATATCATAAACTTCAACATAAGTATCCATTAATGTCTTTTTGTTTAGTTTTTGCCACAGAACTTAAATGTGCTGGGTGTTCAGAATATAACTTTGTCATCTTTATGGAATCAAACCCTGCACTCAAAACCAACACATTATTTATTGTTGCATTGATTACATATGTCCGCATTCTACTACACTACACAATAACATAAGCACTGGAGCCGTAGTTTGCTTATTTGTTCAAGTGTACTGTGTCATAATGATTCAGGTCATGCACAATGTTGACTCCATGTCCTGTCCACTGCTGATGATATCATTTTATAATTGTGACTGAGTCGGAATTTATTTCATTCTTTGTTCTACTTTATTAATTTTAATCAGAGGAAGGTTATGTGATCATTGTCTCGGTTTACGTCTGATAAATTAGAGCTATACTCATCCATTGCATGAAAGGATAAAGTGCTTCATTATGTCTGTAACGGAACATGACAGTGCAAATGTATGATTAATTATGGATTGTCGTCAGATAGATTCATGCTCCAGTTACATTGAAATGACTGAAGCATGCCTTGATACCTGCGACCTGTTTCAGCAGCGTATACACCGTGTGTGTGTGTGCAGGGAGGACACAGTGCATTTATCATCTTGAACAGCAAAGATATTGATATTCTGCACAGCACACAGCTTTGTGTCAGGGATAGTTAATCCTTATCAGGGCTATAATTGAGCAAATGTCGCCTGTTGTCTACGAGTCCTTGTGTGATGTCATGATTAAAATACCTGATGTCACTTTCAAGGTGTAAAGGTTACAGACTTAATCCAGATTTTAGTGATGATACGTCTACAAAACATCAATCCAGAGGACAAGATAACAATTAATTTAGATTTTTTTTTTTTTTTTTTTATCATTTTGCTGTCAGGAGAGTCGCACCGTTGATCTCTTCACATTTGACATCTCGACTGGTTTTCAAAATCCAAACAACAGATGACTTGTATATTTCACAACATTTAATAGTTTCCATCTATTATGTCATGAAAAGAGACTACAGAACAGGAATACACAGTCAGAACATAAAGTGTCTGTGAAGGCTTCCAAAGTGTTGAGTGAACTCCAGTTGTGATTGGTGCAACATTGCATTCAAATAGCAATAAAACACTAAAACATTTCATCTCATATGCATGGAGCTGTTTTTGTAAAAACAACAACCACACTGTCTCTCTGCTACATTTCTCAGGCTTCGCCCAGTGCAACTACGCAGTGCCAAGAGACTTCTACATTTTTCTGTTTTCCAATCGTGACCATTGAAACAGTTACATGCAGGGAAAGTGGAGAGAAGATGCCTAAACGTACACCGTAAGCACAAGCGAGGACATACGGTAAATGTTCTAAAGCAAAGATAACCATCAAGTAACAAAATGTAAAATGTCTGATAAGTAGTTGTAAACGTGCAGTTGTAAATCCTGAGGTGATCCATGGTGAGTTCAAATGATTAATGAGGCGAGCACAGCGATCAACTGCACTACGAGTGAGAATCATGGAACAGTTCAATCTTTGTGCTCTGGAAAGAACTGAAGTCGAAGTGAAGCGGTTCGAATATGCCTTTGCTGGATTGATGAGCTGCTTAAAGCTCACTCACCTTAAAATCAGAACATTGGTCCTCTCCGGCTGCAATTACAGACTCAGGACAATTGATTTGTCAAGCTGCCATGTGGTCCAAAGGTGATCTGTTTAGTTGTGGCTAAACAATGAGAAGCCCTGACAACATTTGGCTGCATTGATATGAAAATCTTATTTCCCCTCATTAGTGCAGTCTTAAAGCCGCATGTCAGTTTCAAAGGTGACAAAACCCAGCTGGTGATTCTGCTGAATGTAAACGTGTGTGTTTCAGCCCTTTGCATCAGCCTCTCTCAAATCAATAAGCAGTGCCTCAGCGGGTTGCAGGGTGATTAGCCTTCATTAATATTGGCTCTTTACCTGTGTTACATAGCAGACATGAAGGGAAACGCTTGATTAATATGTTTGTCATTCACATCAAATGAAAGAATGTACACAGGCTACAAAAATGCAGTCTAACATCGTATAATAACATTTGATCATGCCGTCTCACTTTACACACCATGGATTTAGCCAAACGGTGCCGTGAACATGTCTCTCATTACCTCACTCCGCTGTTGCTGTTGTCTCTTATACCCTTTAGGAGTCGGTGTTCACTTTGAGGCTGACAAGGTTGTTAATGTGGGGAAAGTGAGAAGATTGGGAGCATCGTCTTCACATGCGGTCTGGTTTAATGAGGAGGCATGTAGGAGGCATGTGTAGCAGCTAAGCTCTTCTGCCACTTTGATGAGGAAACCACATCCAGGAATCATAGTGCTGAACGTTGCAACAAGACATCAGTTTCCAACATTTCATTCATTTCGTTTATTTGTTCATTGTTTTTTTCAAGAACAATGCTCATTTTTCTTTAAATAATGAATGACTCAGAAATGAAAGATGCAATCTGTGATCCAGATGTAAACACTTGGGCCACTGCACCATGAAAACCTCAACCACAAGTTTAATACCTGTCCTCACTTCTGAACTGATTGACAGAGAAAAAAACATGACCAACCAAATTACAATTTGGTTGGTCATGTTTTTCTGTAATGTCTGTTATTACTGAATAAAAAATGGCCCCATTACAGCTCAAATTGTATTTAACTGACTAACTGAAAATGCATACATATACATCACGCCTCTATAGCGCCTCTTACTGGTGGAACCTGGTATTAGAAAAAATATTTTAGCCCAAAAATGTACCATCATTTACCACAAGGGGGCTCACTGTGGGGGGCTCACCACTATGTCTCCTGTACTTGTGTGTGTGTGTGTGGGGGGGGTTCTTTCAAGTATCTTCCCTTGGTAATGAAAACACTTGAAACAGGATTAACAGTGATTCTCAGATCTGTCAAATAGTAAATGTTACTAGTAAGTATTCCTCGCTCTTCCAAAAAGTCCCTCTAGAGACGTTTGTGTTTATGTCCTCTAGATTCTCACTGGGAAAAACAGAGGAAGGGTTTGGAACGTGGCCCTCTGGCATTATGGTATTCTTGCAGAGCTGTGGTTGAGTGGTCTGCATTATTGGAATTTTCTTAAATGCAGCACTAATTGTGGTTTTGACTTTCCCAAGCCTGGATTACATAGTATGTTCCCATGCACACTCCTTCTTATATTTAAAATTGTTGTTTTTGTCATCAAGTATATATACAGGAAGTGGTACTAACACAGTGTATTTGCTGCGTAACTGCATGGTGATGTGATGTTTCATACAAGCAAGGCCACCGGCAGTAACAAACACATATTTATTGGACTATCCAATTCATAATTGTCCTTGCCAATATGATGTATCAAAACAGTTCCACTTTGTGCGACGCAAAATCTGAGCTTGAGTTTGATGTGAATCTGATCTGACACGGATAACAACAATTTACAGATTTGCCAAATAAAGAAATACATCAAATCTCACTCTAGTATTCTGCATATAGAGTATAACGTCTCATCATCAAAGCATTAAATGACATCAATGGTGAAATCAGAAAGACTTGACATCAAGCAAATCAACATTTCTTATTTGTGTTTGGGATTGCAACATGATTCATACATCTCCAAATGTGTAAAAAAAATCACCAAATGTCAAAATAAAGTAAAAATTCTAGTGTTATGTTTCCTGGAGATTGCACATCTTCTTTGTTTCCCATTGCCCCTTTAGTTGAACAACTAATCCACAGGATTTAGGTTCTACCAAAGTTTTCATTGACTCTTTTCTCATGAGCCAAACCGTCACAGGCCATCAGGCTGCCATCCAGATGGTGAAGGCGACGAGCAGCGGTGTCAAAGTGGTCCATGGCGTTACAGAGCCCAGAAATACCGTGATTCCTGTTCCACACAGCGCCGTGAGGTAGGCGTTCATCCTGCTGCACACAATCTTCCTCACTGCTGTGCAGAACTGCAAACAAAGGAAGGAGAATGAGGACATATGTTGGAATTCATTTGGTAGAAAAACAAATAACCATAAACAAAAAATAGAAAAAGAGTGCAATTGGGGTCTATTGTGCTAACGAAATGGTGCTGATCACTTCATGAATAGGAGTTAATTTTAACTCTAGCAGACTGAAGCCTGACTGCCCTGTACTGTGACAAATCCTCATATCTGAAGAAATATCTCCACACACATTGGCATTCGCTCCACTGTTCACATTAGTTGGTTGAAGCAAGAGGAGTGCTCAGGCATTTGCATGGCAGATTTTGTACAATAATCAGTTTTTCACTAAACCCACGTAGATGACCGAGAGAAACACATGCAGCACGTGCAATGAACCTGAAAAGAGAGACTCTGCATGTGACCTACCTCATGCATTCAAAGGCATTTGTTTGTGTTTCTTTCTCCTATATGGAGGCTTGACATGTACCTGATTGGAGTTTGTGAAAATAAAATACGACTGAGGCTGTCGTAAACATTTGATTATCAATCTTAGCGAGAGTAGAACTTGCAAGTAAATTTTAATTTGGTATTCCGTTTGAAAGATTGCTACGAAATCTGTCTCTTGGCACAAATCTGCTTCACATAAAATATGGAAAGTAATTTGTCAACTGTGAACATGAATAATGACTCATAAGCATCCGGGTGCAGCATTTGCAGAATGCGTGCCGTTCATTAAGATCCACATAGAAGCATGACTTATTACTTTATAGCATGACTTATTATATGCCCATTCATTCTTCCACTAACTCTACCTGGTACGTCTGGTAGCTGATGCACATGCCGTATCGGGAGTACATGACGAAGTGTTCACAGTTGTACCACAATAAGCTGTAAGTGACCTTTCCCACGAGCATCTCTGCCCTTCTGGCCACCTCATCCCCATCCAAAGGAGCCTGGCTGCACACTTGGTCCATGTGGTTGATGAGAATCTCTGAACCGTAAGCAAAATCCGCCACAGAGTCCACTCTGACGCTGGCCACCTTGGCGATGACCCCCAGCACCAAACGGTTATTTGTTACCATCCTGGATATTGCAGAGGTATTCTTTGTAAAAGCTGGTAGGATGTCAGGAATGAGGTGAGCCACCCGATTGTCACCCAGGTAAATGCCAAAGTGGGTGAATAACGTCCTGGGTACTTCTAACAGGTCACCACGCTTGTACAGGGACAGGTCATAGTCCGATTCCTCCTCTTTGACTTTAGAAGCGACAAAGAAAATACTGAGTAGTTGGTAGGGGAACATGGTGGTAATGTGCAACACACTGTTGAAGGTCTGAGTATTTTATTTATGTGGCATTTGGGAGGAGCTAGTGCGATTAGCAGGATTAGATATTGGCCAATGTTTAGGTGTGATTTTGACACAAATAAAGGAGCTTTCCATAATCACTTTGCTATGCAGCACCTTGATTTGAAAACTCATTGCATCGCATTGTTCGTGTACGCGTGTGTGTGTGTGTGTGTGTGTGTGTGTGTGTGTGTGTGTGTGTGTGTGTGTGTGTGTGTGTGTGTAATAGAGCGAATACAGTGAATTGGGCAACTAATAAAATCCTCATCCACATTGTTCCAAAGCACCTAAATGAATGGCCTTTGTTATTCCAGAATACCAGTTTGTGCATGACTGGCTTGTAATTGATTCATATTGTCATCATTACTCAGCACTTTCCAGCTGGATAGATCATCTGTTTGTGTTTATCATGGCTCAATGCTAGAAAGGTAACATTAAAATTGGCCAAATACATTATAACGTAACCATTAAAGGTTACAAATATATTCTAACCACTCACCAACTGCTGGTCAGTGATGTGTGGTTGTGTGAAATTGTGTCACATTAGTCAGCATTGTTGTATGTATGGAGTGCCAAAAATACACAATGCACACAACAAATAAAAATAGCTTCTTTTATTTCATTGAAACATTTACAATATTTACAACAGCAGCAAGTATAAACAAACTGATCTAAAAGCAGCGGTGTAGTATGCAAACGTACCAGATTTAGAAGAAAACGCCATAGTAATCAAACCTTTCTTACATTTAGCATTTTATATTCATTCATACACAGTACGTCTACAGTCAACATAAGGCGTCACGTGACATGGGGCGTGGCAGGAACGCCCCCCTCCGGTGTGTTGCGTTCAAGTCTTTATTAAAAAGTTCACTTTTTTCGCATTCATATCTGCTGGGCTCCTTCAGCCTGCCATCCACAGCGTGAAGGCGACGAGGATTGTGGGTAATGTAGTCGAAGATGCTAAACCAAACCAGACGATGGAGAAGAAGCCGAGAAGAACTGCGACAATAACGCTGCGCTGGTCTCTGATGGTGGACTTCAAACACTCACAGAACTACAGAGGAGAGAAACACAGTTGAATATTTTGCACGAGTTACATCTCAATACTGTTTTTTGGTTATTTTGACGTGAAATAGATTTCATTTGCGCAGACACACCCCCTTTGATTAATCTCTGCACATCAGGTTTTTATGTGAATTCCGGGTTTGTGAATTAAGCTTTTTACGTGATTCCCTACGAATCAAAGTGTGCATAATTTTGGTTTTGTTAATGAAATTAAATTCCAACATATGCACAGTCAGCCTGCATTTTGGTTTGGTTTGCTGGCGTGCTGGATACCTTCTGGGTCTGCTGGCTGGCTGCTGATCCGTATCTGCAGTGCGTGACAAAGTGTTCACAGTTATTCCACAGCAGACTGTAGGGAGTCGATCCGATCAGCTTCTCCGCTCTCTCTGCCACGGCTTCATTAGGAAGCGCTCCCGCCTTGTACGTCGTGTCCGTGTGGTTGACCCGTATGTTGGAGCCGTACGCAAAGTCCTCCAGTGTGTCTACGCGCACCGTGGCGCGCCGGTACATGCAGCCGAGGATGAGCCTCTGGTTGGTGATCGGCGAGCTGATCCGCCTCTTGTCGCTGGTGAACACTGGCAGGATGTCCGGAATCAGGTGCGCCACTTTGTTATCGCCTAAATAAATGCCAAAGTGTGTGAATAAAGTCCTGGGCACCTCCAGCAGGTCTCCCCTGCGGAGGGTCGGAGGGGCACCCCGGGGCGCAGGGCGCTCCCATCTCTCTCCGCATGACCACCTGGGCTCAAAAAGCTTGAAGTTGGAGAGAAGGTTGAACTTCTCCACCAGGAAGGTGAGCAGGTGAAGCATGGTGGGAGTTTACTGCGAGAGTGTGAGTGACAGTCGCCTTTTATCCTCACAGTCACCGCGCGCGAGGAGGAGAGAGAAAGATCCGAGGAAATCCCACAACACGATTGGCCGCGAGTGACCTGCACGTGCGCGCAGTCTCCCGTGGGTCCGCATCTCGCGTGTTCTCCCCCCTGCTGCACCTCTCACGCGCACATCAGCTCTCACACCGGGGGAAGGACGAGATTATCAAATGCCTGCGCGACTCAGTCTAATGCCTGAAAGTTGGAAAAACAAAGTCATAAACAAGGTTTCACTCCGAAAAAAGAAAATATTTACAATGCAAGTGTTATTAACCAAAGCATTCTCCACATACACCACATCTCTGCAGTCCAAAGGGTTTATTAGTTTGTTTATTATTTTTTGTGTCAGACTGTTTTTTATAAATACATGTGGTATTGTGTGTGATTTGGTGGCTCTTTAATGTATTTTTGGAATATGGCTTTATATCTTGTGTGTGTATCTAAGACATTACATTATATTACAGTCATTTAGCAGACGCTTTTATCCAAAGCGACTTACAGTACATTACCACCCATTACAGAGGGGGGGGGGGGGGGGGGGGGGGGGGCAATTGAGGGTTCAGTGCCTTGCTCAGGGGCACCTAGGCAGGGACTCGAACTGGCAACCCTCCGATGCAAAAGCAGACACTGCAGCATATGATAAATTGTATAAATGGTATACATGTGTAATGCATCTGTTTACATTCTCCTCAACCTGAATGTTTCTTGCTGTTGCTTGCATGTCTGTCACCCTGCACGCTGCTGTGGCTCCAGTTCCCCATATCCTCTGTTACAGAAAATAGATGGATGTTGGCTGCAAAAAAAACAATTTCCTTTCATTTGTGCTCGTATTTGCCATACTAATGATCTGTTGTCTTTGTCAAAGCGTGTTCTGTTCTGTTTTTGTGAATTTTGTTAGTTACCACTTAGTGAAACAAAAGTCTAATTAAACCACTAATCTGATTAACCTTCAATTTGCACGGGGCTAGACACTGTGGACCCACAATCAGTGGTCTGTTCTGTCCCATCATCAAGCCAGGATCGGGCTTGAAAACAATCACACACTGCACTTGGTGACTTGCAGCTTTTCAGTGAAAACATGCTGAGACAAAACATTCCTTTGGCCAGATTATATTAATCCTTACACACCCATCTTTTAACCCAGAAAGTACCTTCACCTCCACCTTTGATCTTGGGTTTTTGAATCATTCTTTGACAGAAATTCGACATTTGCTGACCCAGATATTGCATCATCCTTGCAGGGATTCTGTAATGAGTAATAGCTTTAGTGGTTACGGTATTTAACTTTGTCCAGCTGCCTTTTCGGGGGTATGCAAAGGCAGAGTTTGACCCCCAAAGCATAACCTACTTTTGAGGAAGTACATGTGAAGAATGTATGTAGCTTCAGCCTTGTTCTCCAAGGCACAGATTACCGAAAAACATATACATATATAATGTATAACATTTACTGGTTTAACAGCATTAATAGCAATCATACCCTACACGTTTTATGAGGTGGTACTGTCTGTAATGGCCGTCATTGACAGATTAAGATACTAGAATCCAAATGTTGTTCATAGTGAACAAATGCACTGTAGTTTTTTGTTAATCATCATCTTATTGGTAAGCAAAAGCAGTAAGACCTGCTTGTGAACTTGAAGTCTGAAGTTCTCAAAACAGAACAAACATTGGATCAAACTCCCATTATCAAACCAAAGACAAAACAATTGCAAAGTGCAATAAATAAACTGAACACAAGCACAAGACGTTAAGTTAAGTTTTGATGTACTTTTACACGACCACATACACATCAAAGAGCAGTGGGACTGAAAGAACTCACTCCAAAACAAATATTAGCTAATAAAACATTTGAGCAAAGCAAAGTCCAAAGATCCTTCAGGCAGCTGTCATATTAACAATAATACATTTTCCAGTCATAAGCAGAGTCTGTAAGTTCCTCTATCTACACATCACTCTGCAGCTCTGCCTAAAGAGACCAGATATCAAACTGATGAGGTCATTCTGCACGATTTGTTGATGCATCTTCCTCACCCCTCACCTCCGTATATGGCAAATATGTTTTACATCAACCTCTTCAATGCAGTTTGGACAACATAGTGTCAACCTCCGATCACACCATGTTCAGCTGAGTCGACTTACCGACTGTGACCGCATGTTGAACCCCAATGTGGCATTACAACAAACCTTTGCCCTCTGTCCCGGTGAGATTTACACCATGGTCAAATGGCCCCGGACTTAGAGTTGTGGCCAATGGGGGCCCGTAACAAGGCTCTTTAAACTTAATTCCTGGCCAGACCAAATGTGAACTATGCTGACTTTGTTCCTCGCCCTTTAAACCTAAGTTGATTAGTGTCTAACACATTTCCTATAAATGTGAGTGTTTTGGGGGGAAAACAGTGATTCAGCACATTATAATGGCTGTGTGTTGAGCAAAGCAGGAGTAAACCTGCAAAAATAAGAAAATAACCTTGTAATGATCAGTATTGCTTTGCATTCCAATAGAGTGCATGAGCAGAAGAAGTTCAACCTGGCACCAGCGCCGGATAAGTGTGCATCAACAACACAGCAAAGCATGCCGAGAAAGAGAAAGACACTTTCCATCTGTCTCCACAAAGAGGCCAGTTCAGCAAAAGTTCAACACTGTTTAGGTTCACAGTTCACTCTCAGGTCAGCCAGGCTTTATATCCATCTTGCGCCTGCTTCTTCTTCCCATAATAAAAGTAGGTCACACAAAGGTAGTTAAAGCAAGATTTATCATCTAATGTCAACATGGCCCACAGATGAAACTTGTGCTATGAAGCTGTGTTTGTTCTGATGTAAAAGCAGACTCCAAGCAGAACCATTGGCTGACCTTTATCAATATGTACATTTCATTCTGCACATCACACAACATACGTTAGTGATAAGACCAATGTGTCTTTGTCTTGAACCCTTTGGAGTCCAATACGGAGTTCCTCATTTCAAGCACAGAATATTGCATTACATCTTTCAATATGACACACAACAATTTCCTTTCTTGGACTTGCACTACAGACAATTAATAGCTCCAACAAACTACTTCTCTGTGTGCGAAAAACTCATTCCTCCATTCTGTTGCAATACATTCATGCTTCTTGGTGGCTTTGTCGTCTTGTTGTGGACTTCTTAATGTTAACAACACAATTTTACGAGACATTCATTTGCAAGAAATGCATGCAGACGAATATGCTGTTGCCACTGACATTGTTCCTCTGTTTCAATGCATTCAAGAGAGTTATTAGTCAGGAAAATGCACAGAACATAAAATTGTAAAGATTTGAACATAGTCCTCTACTTCCACTAGACTTACAATTATGACAGCTGTTTGGAGTACCCTATCATGAAATGCTACACTGGCTCACAACGGCGTTACGTTTTACTGATCTGTCTTTCAGAGTGTTTGGATCCAGTTCAGTTGGCAACAGCTGAGCTTGGACATGCAATCCTCACAAATTAAGCCCGTGAAAAGGCTCCTTTGTTTTTACTAAGGAAAACACATGGAAGGGAAATTTCTCTCATGACTTAAGGAGGCAAATGATTAATATGCTTGTGTTTCAGAAATACAGACTGTAAACCTCACAAACAATAACAGTGACAGCTCCACCAGTGACTCATTTGTCTCCCCTATTGTAACCTTGTCACAAATTTTAATCTTTTTCAAAGAAGCACTCATGAATCAAACTGAGACAGTTTGTCATCTCAGGATCGGAGGGCTCCTGGTTTGATTCCGGGCCCCTCTTGCTTTATGAAAGTGTTGCTGAGCAAGACACTGAACCCCTAACTCCTGTGGTGCAGGTTGGTGGCCTGCATAGCATATCAGTGTATGAGTGTGTGTATGAATGGGTGAATGTAGGGGACATGTAAACAATTCGGCTTTATACAGTAAGTACCACCCATTCACAGTCCATTTATGCTGATAATATAATTTCTCACACGGATGATTCAGAGTCATTGCAAATTCCAAAGTCGGATCCAAGAAGAAACTAATAACTGATGTACTTATAGGTCGGTGACCAGTAAGTTTGATTTGTAGGGGTTTCACTCCCACTAGTGGCCGTACCTACTAGTGCAGCCTTGCATTGAAAAGGGACATCAGGCCCCAGAATGGAACTAATCTGGGGGCTGTAATCCTCAAAATCTTTCTCAAAATGGTTCATCTTTACTAAAGCTGCGTTAGTGGTCAAATTGCTCTGGGAATTATGAAAGGTTCACATTTATTGACTGTATTGACTGGCTTTCACTTACTCATTACATTACGATCATATTACATTACATTACATTACATTACATTACGGTCATTTAGCAGACGCTTTTATCCAAAGCGACTTACAATAAGTGTGTTCAACAAAGGTAGATAAAAGAACTTCAGGTCACAAGAAATCGTAAGCGCATTTCCTTCCTAAACCAACAGCTAAGAGCATAACTAGAGCTAGAGTAGAAGTGCAATAAGTTAGGTACTATGATGAATGAGAAAAAACAAAAGGACAGATTAGAAATGAAAGATTAGAAAACAAGAGCATCAGAAGAGCTAGGACAGAGTAGGTGATGTCCTAAGAGGGAGGATCCGGGTAGTGTTTCTTGAAGAGATGGGTCTTCAGCCTGCGGCGAAAGATGGGTAGCGACTCCGCTGTCCTGACATCAGTGGTGGAGAGCATTCCACCACTGAGGTGCCAGAACAGAGAAAAGCCGTGACCGCATCGATCGCAAGCAGGGGCCGCTGAGCGCCGGGGCAGCCAGTCGCCTGGAGGCAGCAGAGCGAAGTGGTCGGCCGGGGGTGTAGGGCTTGACCATAGCCTGGAGGTATGAAGGAGCTGTTCCTTTCACTGCCCTGTAGGCTAGCACCAGAGTTTTAAACTGGATGCGAGCAGCTACGGGGAGCCAGTGTAGAGAACGGAGAAGGCAAGTTGTGTGGGAGAACTTGGGAAGGTTGAACACCAGACGAGCAGCAGCTTTCTGGACGAGCTCCAGAGGTCTGATGGCGGAAGCCGGGGCGCCAGCAAGGAGGGAGTTGCAGTAGTCCAGGCGGGAGATGACAAGAGCCTGGATCAGCACCTGCGCTGCCTTGTCGGTGAGGAAGGGACGGATCCGCCGGATGTTGTAGAGATATAGTCATATGGCAGAGACTTTTATCCAAAGCGACTTACATTACATTACCACCCTTCGCAGAGGGGGGAGCTATTGAGGGTGCGGTGCCTTGCTCAGGGGCACCTCGGCAAGGGCTCGAACCGGCAACCCTCCGGTTCCCAAGCAGAAGCTCTACCCACTGAGCCACTGCCTCCTAATATGAACTGCAGGCAGTGGTGTCCAGCAAACAAGCTGTTTTTATGTCAAATGTACCATACCTTTGTAACACCAAAGACACCAGATATTATCCTGAGGAGTTGGCAGAGAGCAAAACAGAGAATGTTGACTTCCTTTCAACAGCTGTGCAGACATGTGACTCATATAGAAGGGTTGTGTTGTGTTTGCTGAATGTGCAAGTGAGAAGTTGCAATGCTGATTGGAAATGAAGATCAATGAAGAGATCATTTCATTGCAGCTTCTGTTGCTTTATTTTCATGCTTTTCTGCCCCTTGTGGAATAAATGTATGATTTAACAGTAGACTTGACAGAAAAAAATGATTATTTTACTTCTGCCAAAGAGGTTTTGATTTCAGATGTGTTAGTTTGTCTATCAGCAGAAAATCTCAAAAATTCGGACAAACCGGACAAAAGCCTTATCTTTGTTTCTTGATATTCCTTATAGTTTTGCATTTATTGGCTGTCAAAGAGTATGTCTCATGAATGAAGGTGGAAGGAATGATGGTGATGCTGTCTTAATCAATTTTAGGTTTTGGTCTAAAATTTTGAATTGAATGTTGGAGGATCGAAATCCGAGTCAATCTGACCTGGTTTGACTGAGTCATCGTCTAAAAGAAAAACCCATCGCCCTGTATTCTTGGTGAATCATCAATTTTGTAGTACTTGTCTACTTGAAGTGTGTCAGCATTGCTATCAATGACTTATGCACTATGAGGATGTGAGAGTTAAAGTAAATCTGTCGACAACAGACATCGTCATGTCAGGTAAATGACCTCTGCTGGACATGAGTCACAGTTTTGTCCCCAAACTGTGTGTGGGATGTTTGCGTATGAAGCGCTTATCAAACTGTGACCTAAGGACCCTGTTCGGATAAATATTGCAGAGAGCCGAGCAGTTCTTCATTCTTCCACAGGACAAGAGCCCGACTGGTGGCCAAAGCAGCAACATGGCTCCATCCCTCCTCGCAACAACAGCAGGCCTACTGTTGCTCGTCTCCTTCTCATCAGCAGTAAGTCATTGAGTTGACATACAACATTCTTCGGATGCAAATTAATCAGCAGCAAAATTTTAAGTCTTTTTGTCGTTGTTTGTGTGTGTTATAGCAAACCAGAGGGGACAACCATGCATCATGTACAGAAAATGACGGTTTTGTAAGTATGCAGGTGTAAAAGTGGAACTGTGAACATTTTTAAATGCATAATTACATGTAAATATCTCAGAGCACTGTAATGATTGCCTTTGCCTGGCTGCGTGTATACAGGGAAAGTACTGCCCGACTACATGCGGAGTGGCTGATTACATGCTGAGATACATTCCTACTATGGACAGAGCTCTGACTAACATGGAACTGCAACTGGAAACAATTGCCAATTTGACCCAAGGGGCAGAGGACAAAGTGGTAGACATGAAACATTCTTCAATATCGGCTCAAAAAAGCAGCCAGTCAGGTAACATGCTTGATCTGGAGCTTAGTCGCTAAGTAAAAACTACTGGGGAAAAGATTCACAGTATGTTGATGTGAGTATTTTGAAGGTGTGCTGAGTATTTTACTGAAAATGTCTATGATTTTATTTCAGATAGTTACTTCAAAAAGTCTTCAAGCGTACTGGATGACGTCCTTCGATTTGAAAAGACCATCATTGCACAGGAGCAGCAAATATTGTGAGTTATGGTGAATGATACTGGTATACTGTTAGGACCTTTGTTTCCCTTAAAACATGACAAGTATGGTCCCATTGGAATTTTTGCATAATTGCACCCTGACAGCAATAAATGGGCAGTTTACAGGAAGACAATACGTATTCATTGTCACCCATCTTTCACTCCCATCATTCATTCAATGTAAGTCTAATTAAACTAAAAAACTAATTAACTTATTCAAACAGGCTTCACTTCTCATTCTCTGTTCAATCTCTTTTTTTCTTACTTTTCTCACAATGTAATAAATTGAAAAGGAATAAGATAAAATTCAACCTAGTGAGTGAACATATTTGATTACTTCTTCCTAGTGAACTCCAGAGTGTAATCACCACAAATGACAGGAGAATGGCAGGACTGAAACAAATGTCCATTCAGCTGCAGCAGCGATGCGTGGAGCCCTGCAAGGACTCGGTTGAAATCCAGCCCACCACAGGAACAGGTAACATCAGCAGTGACCCTCAGGCTGTTCCCATTTCACAAGCGGTTGCTCAATCCCGCCTCCTCAGTTTGTCCTCATTCTGTGTTTATTTAGAGATCAATCAATATCCTGCATCACTGCAGAGTAAACAGATGTATTCATGTAATAATTAGCTGTTACCTCATTTCACATGCTTCATCTACATTTTACACATAAGATAAATATTAGGTCCTATCATGAAGTAAGACAATTTTCCAGAGCTTAGTTGTTATATTTAGCTGTAATGTAATTTTTTAATGGATATTATCAAGCTTCCCCATTTACTTTTTGTGTTTTTTTTTATCAGACTGTCAGGACGTTGCCAACAAAGGTGCCACCACCAGTGGGCTCTACTACGTGAAGCCAGCAAAGGCCCCTCAGCAGTTCCTTGTCTATTGTGAGATTGACACTTTTGGACGTGGCTTCACTATTATACAGAGGGTATGTGAAACTTTCATCATCATCATCATCATCATCATCATCATCATCATCATAATCATAATAGTAATACAGTGAAATTTGAGAAATTATGAGTTTCTATTTCTCCACAGAGACGCGATGGCAGTGTGGACTTCAACAAGAACTGGATCCAGTACAAGGAGGGCTTTGGTTATCTTTCCCCTGATGACACCACAGAGTTCTGGCTTGGTAATGAGAAGATCCATCTGCTGACTGCCCAGGCCACCATCCCCTATGTGTTGAGGGTAGAGCTCACTGACTGGGCCGGCAACAAAAGGTGTGTCAACTCATACCATAACAGATTACATAAGGACAGAGCAAAGGGACTTGCTACAAAGGCAAACATGTACCCTGTGATGCGTGGGTTACCTGTAAAGAATGAGTCAGGGGAGGTTGACCAATACTAACACACTGAATCCTAGGAATGCTGACTACGCCGTGTTCAGAGTGGGGCCTGAAGCGGACATGTACCGTCTCACCTACGCCTACTACTTCGGTGGCGATGCAGGCGATGCTTTTGACGGCTTCGACTTAGGGGATGACCCAAGTGACAAGTTCCACACTGCCCACAATGGCATGCAGTTCAGTACATACGACAAGGACAATGACAAATACGCTGGCAACTGTGCTCTCCAGGATGGTTCTGGATGGTGGATGAACAGATGTCACGCTGCCCATTTGAATGGCAAATACTACCAAGGTGAAACTGCTAACTCCTTTAAATGGTGTTTGAACACAATGTTGTCATATATTGCTGTGATTGGCTTATTAATTACATAATGAGCCTTTTTATTAACACACATACACTAGTACAAAATGGTCCGAAGCCCACTTTAACCTGGTATTGTTCTTTTCATCCAGGTGGGAGATACACAGCAAAGGATGCGGGTGACCATGGCTTCGACAACGGCATCATTTGGCTCACATGGCACGATCGCTGGTACTCCATGAAGGAGACTTCCATGAAGATCATTCCAAGCAGTCGTATTGCAGCTGGCACAGGGCAGCAGGCTGGAGTGAAAGATATTGCCGGGCTGGGCTCTTAGTATCTTAGAACGTGGAATAACATGCATAGATTCTGCTACTGTGTTCAGCACAACATCCTCAAACCTGCCTGAAGTTGAATAAAATGTATCACGGCTGTTTAGAGGGGTTCAGTCCTTTTGTTATAGTCGTAACTGAAAAACTTTATGGCTGCCTTTTGAATCGTGGAATCATGTTTGCATGTTTTTTCTGATCTGACCCTCCCGGACACTGATGTGACACTGATGACAATTGCTTTTGCTTCTTCAGTGATTTGGACCACTAAATAAATGTCTTTCTGTTACCAAATATGTTTTGCCATTATTTCACTAGCCAATATGTTAGAATGCAGAAAGGCTGCTTGCAGAGTCAATCCCATATAGTTAACAGAAAATTGTTGTGGTTAATGTGTTTGCAATGCAAATGCCCAGTTCTACTTTCAGCAGTTAGAGCAACATGACCAATTCACTTCAGTCAAGGTTCTGTCCACCTGATGAATGATAAGTCCTAATAGTAACTCTAGAGATACATTCCATAGTCTATTATTATAAGTTCATGACAAAAAGCAAACCCTTCACAAATCATACGCTCAGTTTGTTTTACAAAATCAAATATATGAATTAAAGCATTTTAAGATTCAAAGATTAAAAGAAATATGTGTTGACAGCCCATTAAGTCTAATTTCTTACTGTTTATTTATTCATTCCAACCAACCACATCTGGACACGAGAGACCCTGGACCATGCCTTTAGTTTAACCTTTATATAGGATGTCACATGTCATATATGTCATCATATGTATACCTTTGTTGCACAGATGGTGTAGGACATTCTGTGTGTGTGCTGGTAATACTTGTCCCCATCTGAACTCCACCAGTAACTTGTGTGACAACACTTTCAAACCGCCTCGAGCTCATTGAGCCACAATGTCTGCTCTCTGAGCAGCTTTGTGATTCTGGCAAAAGTACACAGTTCTCTAGTCAAACCATAAAGTTCCAAACACCAAATCAAAGTTACGGGTCATTCCAACACACTCACTCACTGGAAAATCATTACAAAGAATTCAGGCAATACTTACAAAGTAACACACTGTGCTTTGTAAACCTACTTTGCCAGAATTTTTTTTGTTTTTTTTGGAATGTTTGAATGATTAGATAACCATTAATCAATGTTCTCTAGCAGTTTGACAAACATTGCCTAATGCACGAGGCAGACAAAACGAACACCAAACAGGTACTTTGGCCTGTGCTCATAGCAGTGAAGGTAAAAAGCACAGCAACGCAATATTTATCCTCTCTGAATCTGAATATTATAACGTTTTAATCGCGAGAATCGAAGATCAATAACATTTGGGACTGGCAGGTTTTCACTGATTTTTGTGTGAGCCTTTATTACCATTTATGACCGATAGGTGGCAGTATAAAGGAAAAAGAAAGCCCGACATCGGCTTTTGTCGCTGTTTACTTCCGGGTCTTTCCGCCATCGTTTGTGGCGGACATGAGTTTGGTTTTGTTAGATATTTCCGTTAAGTGTCCAAACTATTGTCGCCGGTAACACAGAAGTTCTTCGGATATTGTTCTATTTCGGCATATTTACCGCCACAATGACTGAGGTAAGACGGTGTTTTAAATGTTTACGTATGTTTGTCGTTGCTCCCGCTCGTGCGCTAAACGCTAATGTTGCTAACGCTAAGTTTCCCCCCTCGTTCTTACATCTCCGTCTAAATCACAACACAGACTGAATACGCATATGGCGAAGCTGCTCTGCGTTGCTGTTTGCGCTGGGTAAATACATAAATGTGTTCTGAATTTTTTTCCTCCACCAGGAAGTCCAAAAGCACTCAGTCCACACGCTGATCTTCAGGTCTCTCAAAAGGACCCATGACATGTTTGTGTCCGACCATGCGAAGTCAGTCTCTCTGGACGATCAGAGGTAAAAACGCGGCAACAAACCTGATGATGATTTCCCCCTGTGAACCTTTTTATGTCTTCACACAACCCATAACCAATTAAGGATATACATTCAAAAGCTTTGTGAGGGTAAAAGTGATGCATTTGTTGATGCTGGTTTCTCTCTTTCAGTCATAACATCAAAATGGGTGTGAAGTTGAAATCGGATTACAGTGCAGTTTTACACATGCCTGTCCTGAAGGAAGGCAAAGACCGAGTGAGCCAGATGCCTGGAAGCATGCAGGGCTACGCACAGCCAGGTAACACACACACACTACAATAAACAGATCACTCCAATCACCACACAAACCATGTTTATGCAATCAATGGCTTACTTTCATGTCTGTATCAGGCGATGACCCAGACTACCTGATTACCGGGACTCATGCTTACCCCTCTGGCCCAGGTAAGCACAATGCTGTTATGTGTCAGCCCTAACATTGGACAGTAAGATGTAGCTAAGTGCTCTAATCAATCATTAATATGAAAGCCATGAGGGCTAATTCTAGAATGCATGCCAGAATTCAAAAGGAAGTTTTATGAAGGTTTTGTTTTTCTTCTTACTAAAGTTTTGCACTAATGTTTTTATCCTTCAACAACCACGTATAATACAAATTCCATGATGGCACTTTTCAATATATTGTAGTGGAATAAGTTATATAATATCTTATTTATTAAAGCCAAGGTGTTTAAACTATTTCACTATTTCACCTCTGAGTAGAAAAGTGGAAGAATTCGAGGGGAAACAGTGAATTCCATCAGTACTAATATGACTTAAATCCAATAGGAGTAGGATTGACTGGCGACACAAAGATGCACAGGAATCCCAGTGAGGGAGGAATCCACTCCATGGCTCTGGCCCTGCCACCATCACAAGCAAGGTAACTCTTTTAGTACTGGTCTTAAACAAGGCCCTCTTTCAGCACATCTTCATGTCGACATTTAAAGCCTGTTTGCACTTAAGGCAAAATACAAATCCTTCGTCTGATTTCCGTTTTGTTTTTTTGAATCTCAGGCAGGAGATCCACCGCACTGCAGCGAGCGTTGGTGACATCCACAGGCATGCAGGCGGAGCAGAGAGGTCCCTGCCTCACTCAAACGTTGTGGTAGGTTGCCGTGTTTGTCTGCCGTGTTTGTCCTGTTCAGCTTTGCTTAAAAGACTTGTGGATAATCGATGTGTTTCATTTAGTCGCTCATGGAAGGCGGCCCCACCAGAAATTCGGCCCTCGCAAGGAAAGCGCCAACTATGCCCAAACCTCAGTGGCATCCGCCGTGGAAACTGTTCAGGGTAACAAATCCTTTCAACTGCCTGCACTGTTTTCCTCACACTGTGATGATAATGCCTCTCCCCCTGTTACTGAATTTTTTTTTGATTACAGTAAAACTGAATTTAGTAAAGGGAAATGACAAAGTTCCATTTTTCTCATACAGGTCATCAGTGGTCACCTGGGCTGGGTGAGATCCATCGCTGTGGAGCCTGGAAATCAGTGGTTTGTCACAGGCTCTGCTGATAGAACCATCAAAGTGAGTAGAAATACCACCAAGTGTCATTTTCAACATTGGCTCCATTGATTTTTGAGTTTATTTTTTCAATTGTTTTTTGTACACAAATGTACATTTAATATAAGGTCCACACATAGTGAGACAGTTTTGTTTCCACTCATTGAGAAAATAAGTTATTTCTGTAATATTCTCAGCTCCAGGTGTTGCTCTGGTGACACGCCCTGCAGTGTTCTGTGTTTTGCCCATAATGACCTAATGTCTCTTTGTCTTGACAGATCTGGGATCTGGCCAGTGGGAAACTGAAACTCTCCCTGACTGGACACATCAGCACAGTGCGCGGCGTAGCGGTCAGCAACCGCAGCCCTTACCTCTTCTCCTGCGGAGAGGACAAGCAAGTCAAGTGTTGGGACCTGGAGTACAACAAGGTGAGCAGCAGGGTGACATTAACCTGAGCCAGTCACAGTAAGATGGACTTCAGTGTGATGATGTTCTGTAAATAAACCCCACAGCAATCAGTTTGTGGTGCTCATGCTCTCTCTTGTTTCCTGTGATAGGTCATCAGGCACTACCATGGCCACCTCAGTGCCGTGTATGATTTGGACCTCCATCCAACGATAGACGTGCTGGTGACATGCAGCAGAGATGCCACAGCAAGGGTGAGTGCCGTTACCTTGCAACGCCCTCTGATCAATGCCTAGCTGATCACGCTTGTAGAGTTATATGGATGAGGGTCATCATAACTTCAGCTTGTGTTCTTTGGTTCGTGCCACAGTGGAGAGTTTACATCAAACTCAAATAATAGTCAGTTCTTTGTTTTGTGTCAGTTTTTCATGTTATGGGGGACGATGTGTGCTTTGTTCATAACAGTGTTTTGTGTGTGTAACTGCAGGTGTGGGACATCAGGTCCAAAGCTAACGTGCACACACTGACGGGCCACACTAACACAGTGGCTACAGTAAGATGTCAGGCGGCAGAGCCACAAATCATCACAGGTACACAAATACATTTGTCAAACTAACCTCACCAATTTAATTGTTCATTGTTGTCGTTTGTCGCTGTAATAATCTAAATACAAATTGTCCACTGATTGACATCTTGCAGGCAGCCATGACTCGACCATCAGGCTGTGGGATCTGATCGCTGGAAAAACCAGAGCCACGCTCACCAACCACAAGAAGTCTGTCCGAACTGTGGTGTTACACCCCAGACAGTAAGCACACACATTCAGAAAAATCTGTATCAGAACAACGACGTTCCATCTGGACTGATGATTATAAGGATTAACCCAGTTTGTGTCTGTTTACATGGCATATCGTGTTGTAATATACTTTAACATTGTGGTAACCCATTTCTCAGATACACCTTTGCGTCTGGATCTGCTGACAACATAAAGCAGTGGATGTTTCCAGATGGCAACTTTATCCAGAACCTGTCTGGGCACAATGCCATCATCAACACACTGGCTGTCAACTCTGATGGCGTGTTGGTGTCTGGAGGTATCAACCATAACTACGTCCTCACTACTGCTTAGCTTTATTTGTTTATTAGTTTAGGCAGCATTGAATCAAAAGACGCTCAGAGTCGGTGTTTGAATCTTTTTATTTGTATCAACAGCTGACAATGGAACCATCCACATGTGGGATTGGAGAACTGGCTACAACTTCCAGAGGATTCACGCGGCCGTGCAGCCCGGCTCCCTTGACAGCGAATCGGGAATCTTCGCTTGTGTGTTTGACAACTCCGAAAGCAGGCTGATCACCGCTGAGGCTGATAAGACCATCAAAGTATACAGGGAGGATGACACAGCGGTAAGTTTGATGTTTTTTTTAGCTTCATGAGTTTGATTATTTCATATAGATGAGGGGAGACTGATTGATTGATTTATTTCTCTTGCAGACGGAAGAAAGCCATCCTGTGAACTGGAAACCAGAGATCCTGAAGAGAAAAAGATTCTGATTTTTTTTTATTTGTTCTTATTCATAATTGTCACCGAAACCATCATGATTTTTGTTTTACCAGACTATGTCTTGTAGATAAACCCCTCAGTTCTGCCTGTAAGTGCTTTGAAGTCCAATCCGGCATCCCGCTTCATTCTAAGAACCATTTGCAGTCTTTATTGTACGATGTTAGTCCAACAAAGGTGCCATCTTGGACTGCCAGGAACATCCCAGAGTGTTTGTGTTTGACGATGACGGCTCTCTGATGGCTCTGGTCTGTTTGGTCCATCAATAGCAGCCACTGCTCCGCTACAGAGCGTCTGACCACAGAGTACACTTGGTTCTCGAAAGGGTCAAACCCTGCAGTGGGACAGACAGCAGGGGGAAAACATTTCCTTTTCTTTTTTTTCAACTGTTGGTTGTACATACATGGATTCAAAATAGTTCCATCTTGCCATTTGTTTATGCAGCAGTAATAAAAGATACATTTTCCACAGCCTTCTTGTTTCCCATGTTGTTTTTCTACTCACCCAGATATCTGTTGGTGATGACATTCTTGTAGTATTTACAGCCGTCACCCTTAATCTCTTGCCAGGAACAATCAACTGAAGGTTCCTCTTGGAGCGCCACTGTGTTCCTGCTGCCACTGTCATGTTGGGACATCTGCTCATCTGCTGAAAGCAAGTGGCGTATTGTCCAGTCTAAATCATGTCAAACAACATTCTGTACAATTCATTCCACATGTGCTGGAGTTCCACTTAAGGCAAATGGTAAATTATGTATTATTTATTAGTTTCCACCTGACTCGTGGATGTAGAGCTTGGAGACAGCATGGCGAAAGCCCCGCCCTGGCTTCTTCTTCAGGCAGTATATTGGGGGCTCTGGCTGATCCGGCTCATCACGCGGTTGCTCCTCCACTGCCAGAAGGTGACCAGCATTAAACATGATCTCTTCCTCCAGAGATTTGAGACACATCTCAAAGTGCTCCTCACTATCCAGGTTTCTGGAAGAGATCAGGGTTCATGTTACAAGGAAGTGTGAGAGGTCATGTGCATGTTTAGTCAGTCATACATGGAGCTTATTATCCTTATTCACCATCTACTTCAGCTGATGGCAATATACTGGATGTGTTTTAGTCTCATCTGTCTCCTCTGTGTTGGAAAGGCTCACCTGAAGTCCAGCCACAGCAGCCCTGCAGTAATCAGACCCAGCCACTCACTGGCCTCCCAGTTGTTGGTTAGCATGACCGGCACAATGATGACCTCCCTGGTGTCTGCATAGCTGAGCTCCTTCTTACAGCTGCGGGACGCCTGGTAGGCTGGAGTCAAGAATGGACAAATCACGACAGCCTCCTCTACGCCTGCAGCCATCCTGGTAGGACAAGCACACATTTTGTAACACGTATTTGGTTCTTTAAGTAATTCCTCGCATTATTCTTGGATTCTTGTTTACTCACGCATCGTTGATATTCCCTGTCACCCCTCCTTCAATATCCATCCAAACAGGCAAGCCATCTTCCCTTAGGCGATTGTAAACCTTTCTAACAAGATCTTGGTCATCCCATTGGTAAGAGAGCATAATATGAGACGGCATTTTGTCTCCTTTCTCTTACAACAACATTTGCTGATCCTATACAAAGCTGCCGTCGGGGCACTTGCTGATTAAACTGAACAAGAGGGAGGCTGTGCTGCTTGTTTACGCGTCTCAGGTTGCACATGTTGCCTGGTTACGGGATGCTTCAGTGGGAGGTGCATGCAACCAGTGTCTGCCACTATGGCATCTGAATCATCCAAAGGGATCCTGTTATCATATTCGGTGTAGTTGTAGAGCTTGGACACAATTATGAATGTAAACGTATTCCATTTAGGTGTTCCAGTTCCATGGTGCTGTTCATGCTGAGGTTTGCTGGCTCAGTTTATTGGCTCACCTACATGGAATGGAGCCATAATTAATGTTATTAATTACCTCCTGTTCTCCCTCACGAGTAAATGTGGTCAACAACAACAGCACTGACACTAAACATGAGTAGAAAGGTGCGTCAACAGATCAACTCGTGAAAGTGAATACATTTAGGCGTATGATCTTGCAGTTATCATTTGTTCCACTAGGGGGAGACATGGCAGCGCAATATGGCCCTTTGCCAAACTTGTAGACTTTATCTACCCGTTTAATCGTTTGCCCTTATCATTCTACGTTCTCACTTTATTATAGTCGGTGTTACAGATCACTGCGAATATTCTGAGCCTGCACAATACGATCCTCGGGTTTTATCTGTATCTTTCATTCGTTTCTGCCACACTTTGTCACTTCCAACAGGTAAAACGTGACATATTGACGCTGGTAATCTGTCGGCCTAAATTAAATCTTGGCCAATCCTGGACACAGATGGGTCTCGATCAACCTAAGATTGGAGGAGGTGTGTTCACGCCACACACAGTTGGACGCGCTGCGGGCATTCAGCGCTTTCATGTGTGGAGGAGGACGCGGGGTTTGTGTTAGTGTTAGTAGCGCGCAGGCTGCGGGTTTGAACTCCATCACAATGCTCCGGAAATCATGCCTTGCTACTATCCGCTCTCACGGCGCTTCTCTCTATTTTTTGTGTTGAGTGTTGCTCCAAGACCTCCGCGAGTTTTGACTTTTTGACGCGGAGATATGTAGCGTGGCTTTGACCCAGAAACCAGAGCTTTGGAGCCACGCGTGAAGGAGGAATGTCTCGCTTGAATGTCACCCGTTGGTCGCTTCAAACTCTGCTCATGTGGCTACTGTGGGCGCGCGCACTCGGACAGGTGCGCAACCGGACGCTCACGGTTGAAGAAGGATTACCCGCGAAAACCATCGTGGGAGACATCGGCGCGGGTTTAAGTTTGCCAAGCACTGGCTTCTTCATCTCAGAAAGCAGAGACTCTTACGTTTTCAGAGATTTGGTGATCGATGCGGACACTGGTGTTATTTCCACGGCGGTGATTTTGGACAGGGAGAGCAGAGATAAGTATGAATTTGTCGCAGCCACTCTCACCGGAGAGATGATCAGAATGACAATAGTGGTGACAGATGTGAACGACCATGCTCCTGTTTTTACCCCTGACAAGTATCACCTAGAAATATCAGAGTTATCTCCCATAGGAAGTCGCTTTCAACTTCAGGGTGCCAAAGACCCAGATGAGGGTGAGTTTGGAACCCAAGGATACAGAATCACAGAGAGCGAGATGTTGGAGTTATTCCATTTGGAATATCGAAATGGATCTGATAACCTCAACCTTGACCTCGTCCTCGTAAGAAAGCTAGACAGAGAGACGAGAGACTTTTACTCTCTGACCGTTCAGGCTTTCGATGGCGGGATCCCTGCCAGGACAGGGATACTTCAGGTGACCATTGGTGTCTTGGATGAGAATGATAACCCTCCCGTCTTCAACCAGACTGAGTATCACACCCTGGTGCCCGAGGATGCGCCTGTGATGTCCTCTGTGTGTCAGGTGCACGCCACAGACCTCGACAAAGATGACAATGGCCGACTCACTTATGAGATCAACAGGCGCCAAAGTGACCCCAATGAGGTTTTCTTCATCAACGAAACCACTGGGGTGATTTACCTCAACAAGCCGCTTGATTTTGAGACGCAGTCTTTCCACGAGTTGATCGTCAGAGCAAGAGACGGCGGTGCTCAGCCTGAGTACAGTAGCACCTTTGTAGGCATGAAGGTGCTAAACATCAACGACAACAACCCATCCATCAGTGTTCTGTTCCTCAGTGAGACAGGAGATGCAGTGGTGTCGGAGGCAGCAGGCGTTGGGGACTATGTGGCCAGAATATCAGTGTCAGACCCAGACTTTGAGGACGAGAGGGTGACGGTCACACTGGAGGGCGGGGAAGGGAAATTCACCTTAAAGCAGACGGATGATTTCCTGTACGCTTTATGTGTTAATGCTGAGCTCGACAGGGAAGAAAAGGATTTGTATGAGCTCAAGGTGCTGGCGTCAGATGTGGGGAGCCCCCCTTTGAGCAGCGAGAAGGTTCTTCTCCTCAAGGTCACCGACACCAACGACTGCCACCCGGTGTTTGAGAAGGATGTCTACACTGTTACCGTCTCTGAGGACATTCCCCAAGGGAGCTCCCTCATCCTGATGCAGGCCCGAGACGCAGATGATGGCGTCAACGCCTATGTGACCTACTCCATCCTCAGATCCAGTCAGGACAGTCTGATCAGCATCGACCCTGAGTCGGGCCTGGTCACCACGGCTGCCACACTGGACAGGGAGAGAGAGGTGGAGGTGTGGCTCCTGGTGGTTGCGGTGGATGGAGGGGAACCGGCATTGTCATCCACGACTACGGTCACCGTGGTGATCGAAGACGTCAATGACAATGACCCTGTATTCCAGCAGCAGCTGTACAACGTCTCCATCCCGGAGCACAGTCAGATTGGAAGCTGCTTCTTACAAGTATGTTGGGATATATTCAGCCTTACAGTCAGATATAGTATAGAAAGAGTTTGCTCAGGTGTGTTAGGAGCTACTGAGCTCACATTTGAGTGCCAAACAGCGACTATCAAGCACTTCAAGAAGTCTCAATTGTGGACAATTCAATTTCTCTTTCTTTCTCTCTCACTGAGTCTGAGTGGTATAAGTACTCTTCTTTGTCTGGACACAAAGACAACAGTGTTCCTCCCAAAGGCACTGGCTGCTTTACACACACTCACACACACACACACACACACACACACACACACAGACTAAATGTGGCTTTGATATGACAGATGTGATGCCTGGTACCACACTATCATAGCCTGGCACAAGCTGAAGCCTACAACAGAGGTCTTATTCTGCAAAACACCATCAGCCATGTTTGATATCCAATTCAGTTGCACAGTAAATAATAATGGCGGTGTAGTTCTGCTGAGTCATCTTTACAATCTAAACTCTCACAACACTGAAAAAACCTGGAAGAGTTTACATTTTCCCAAACAAAGATTTCTTTGACGGTTATACTCTGACTGACTTTTGCCTGAACAAAAAAGTTAAACAAGTAACGGTATAGTTAAAGCACAGCCAACACAATTTGAACCTATAAACAAACCTTTAATAAGAGAAGTACAAGTACAAGTCCCCAGATTGAATGTTTGAGAAGTGTTTGGGGTGTGTTCCACTCCTAATCTTTGACCCATGACTCTGATACATCCTGTGATCAGGATGATCAAAGTCCATGGTGATATCACCTTTATGACAGCAGAAGTGATCGCTCTCACTGTAAAAATGAGTCACCGTCTTAATGTGCAGTAAAAGATGAAAGTAGCTCTATGAAGGTGCGACTTCACCTTGGTGGCTTGGCTGAGAAAGAGTGTTTCACCTAGAAACAATGGAATCCATACAGTCCAGAGTGTAGAGGAGTAGAGGCAATACGACTCATATTTGATAGATTATTACACTACATATATCCCATGTATTTGTAGGATCTTAATGAAAGGTTCTTCTCTGTAGGTTGTTGCTTCAGATGCAGACAGCCCTGAGTTTGGGACATTGCACTTCTCTCTGTCTGATGGGTTTGACCAGCAGGACAAACATCCTCTCTTCCAAATCAACCCAGAGAGCGGCGAGCTGTGCATCTCGCAGGACATTGACCGAGATACAGGACAGACAGTCCATGACATCCTGGTCAAAGCTGAAGATCCAGTGAGTAAAACGCAGCAGGGCAAACATCCGTCATAGTAATTCCAACATCCTTAGGTTGCATTTAGTCAACTGAGTAAAGTTGCTATAACATCTTCTGACAAAAATCGATTCTTCTCATGCTTAGGGAGGACTGAGCGCTCAGACCTACGTCCACATCCAGGTGGAGGACCTAAATGATAACTTGCCCGTGTTCAACCCTGAGCTGTATTCAGTGAGCATCAGCAGCCACACACAGGCCGGCACAGAGATCCTCAATGTCATCGCCACTGATCGAGACTCTGGCAGGTTTGGACAGGTCACCTATGACATCATGCTCGGGGACATGTCCAATCTGTTCTCACTGGATAAACAAACAGGTATAGACAGCATTCTTGGATTAACATCTAAGACAGTCCATCAGTCCTTCCGCATTACTGGAAGAGAAAGAAATGATGAAGACACCGAGACAATAAATACAACACAATATAATAAATCTCTATTGGCCGATGTTTCAATCAACAATGTAACAAAAACTTGAACTCTTTGTTTCTCTCCCTGTAGGAACGCTGTACCTGACCTCAGCTCTGACCCACCTGGACACGGCCAGCGTGAAGCTTTACATATCGGCGCAGGACAGCGAAGGTCGGGCCTCAGTTCGACCGGCAGAGGTCACCATCAATGTGGTGCGGAGCGCTCAGGCCCCGGCTGTGTTTGAGAGGTCACGTTACACCTTTGCTGTTCCCGAGGACGCTGCTGCTGGAACCTCTGTGGGCACGGTGAAGGCCATCAACCCGGAAAGTGAGTGAACTCCTAACCCTAACCCTACCCTGACCAAGATGAGATGTTACAGAGAATTACTTAATTGAATTTCATCACAAAATGTCTGTGCATACGCTTAATGCCAAGTATTATTACAGTAATCTGTTGATTTAGCCCAATGGAGGATTATGACACAAACAATTGAGTGAGCTTTGTTACGTGCTTAAATCGTTTATCTCCTTCCAGACGTGAAGAGGCAGGCTTGCAGGGTTTAATCTTTAATCCACTTTATACCCATGAACAGTTAGCAGAAGGGAGAACAGTGAGACAGTCGCTCATTATATTGTAACAATGTTTTTAGAGGGTCATATCCACTGTTGGATGGCATATGGTAGCTTTCTGAGAGAGTAGAGAAGATCAGTCCATTAGATCTGAGGTCCTGCAGGTGGGACTCTCCTCCATGTGATCCAAGCTGTCCATGTTGTCCTGGATTGCCCTCTTGGTGTCTCCAAGTCCACTGATTCCCTCCAACAACTAAAGCCTTGTCCTGTCATTTAGGATTGTCTAATCATTTAACAGATTAAAGCTTCATCGCAAACTGGGCACCAACAGAAGTCAGGCACCCTTGATGAACTGCTGCTGCTTCTATCTCCTAATCAGTTTGTGGTCAATAGAAGCAGCAGTCTGTGAGATTGTAGCGTAGGTGGAATCACAGAGAAGACAAGAAACACTTCCTCCTCCTCTGTCCCTGCTGTCCTACTCCCTCGACTCCAAACACGAGACATGATTGACAAAGCTTTGATTGAAGATGCTCTGAGACATGCTAGGACAGCGCTGAAATTAGGTGTGAATGTTGTGAACAAATATTTATAAATTATAATAGCTACAGTTAAATGTCTTTGTCTTCTCAGAGTCTGGAGAGTCTTTGTCCTACCGGATCTCCTCTGGAGACCCTCAGGGTTTGTTCTCTGTCCATCCAAAATCTGGCCTGATCATCACCACCAAGCCCCTGGACCGTGAGTCCCAGCCGTACGTGCTGCTGGTTCTTCAGTCTCATACCGGCACCACTCCCGTTTACAGCACCACCCAAGTCAACGTCACGATCGCCGACGTTAACGATAACCCTCCAGTCTTCCCCAAGATCAGTGAAAGCATCACGGTGTCACAGAACACACTTCCAGGAACAGTGTTATTCATCGCCCACGCACACGATTATGACACTGGTGCCAACGGAAGGTTGCAGTATCACCTCAACTCAGGGGAAAGTAGCCAAAGTGCAGTTTTTGTTGTAGATGGCATCCTCGGGACAGTGACGTTAAATCGGAGTTTACAGGTGGACAATCAGCAGAGGTATTGCCTTGAAATCCTGGCTAAAGATGAAGGAGAACCATCGCTCAGCTCCACTCTGACCCTGACCATCATGGTGGACCACACCACTGCTGAAGACACACTGGCGTTCGAGACATTAGCCTACCAGGTGGAGATCGGAGAAGGCTACCGGAAAGATGCACGGGTCATCCAAGTGAGGGCGCAACGGAGCCGCGGAGCTCACACGTCCACCTCAGGCCTCACCTACGCCTTAGAGGCAGAACCGGGCTTCCCTCCTGCCCCGTTTCGGGTTCACCCAAAGAGCGGATGGCTGTATCTCTCCCACAGTCTGGACTACGAGACGGAGCCCATGTTTCGTTTCAGAGTGTTGGCCACAGCCGGGGACGCTACGCCGACCAACACCACCGCCACAGCTACCGTCACCGTGCTGGTGCTGGACATCAACGACAATGCCCCGGTGTTCAGCGCTGAGGTTTCCTACTTCACAGTGTCAGAGGGCTCATCGCCGCAAGGACTGGTGGGAATGGTCAAGGCTGTGGATGCAGACTCTGGGAAGAATGCCCAGCTGTCCTACCACCTGCTCTCCGATGGAAAGTTCTTCCGCATCAATGCAAAAACGGGTAAAAATCCTTAGAATCCATTTATATTTCAGAATACATGCAGTTTTTACACAACACACAATGTAAATCACACACACATCTGAAATTGCGCCCCCCTCCTATATACACACACACATGCTCCGGAGGGGGCACTGCAGCCACGGCAGCCAGCAGCCAGCAGTCAGCACCCGTGGAGCAGGTTGGGGTTCGGCACCTTGGCCCTTGAGCAAGGCACCGAACCCCAACCTTCTAGCTGGCAGCTCCCACGCTTTTTGGTCCACACTGACTTGATTCTATTACTTATACAAAAATTGTGGAGTCAAAGTTTGTGCTATTCCAGTAGTGTGTAGTGAAGTAAAACTACACATTCTCCCAGTGTTTCCATTTGGTTCCTCTACACCGGTGGCAAATGCGCGAGTCCTGAACTTTCTCTCTCTCTTCATCCAGGTGAGATCATCAACTGGGTGGCACTGGACCGGGAGCAGCGTGGGCAGCACCGCCTGGAGGTGATGGTGACTGACCAGGGTCACCCTCGGCTCAATGCCACCGCCGCCATTTGCATCCTGGTCACTGACGTCAACGACAACGCGCCACAGTTTACACGGCTGCCCGCCAACAAAGAGCTCAACGTTCAGGTCGGTGTGATTTCAGGCGGGAGTCTGTGTGTACGCGGTGCTACACACCACCTCACCGTGTGTGTTATGTCTGTGTGTGTGTGTCACATTGAGATCTATTAAACGCGTGCCGTGATGTTGACCTCTTGGTTACAGATCTGGGCCGGACTGCCAACAGGATCTTTGGTGGCTAACATGTTCGCCAAAGACTCGGATGCAGGAGAAAATGGAACGGTTACTTTCTCTTTGGATTCCGGTGAGTTCTGAGTGTTTTACAGTTTCATCTTATGTACTGAAGGCTTTCTGAGTCTTCACACCTCTCACTTGTTCTTGAAGATGACGGCCGTGGACACTTTGAGATTGATAGTAAGAGCGGAGACATCAGGACAACAGCGCTCTTTCCACAGAGCATCAGACCACACTACACCCTGAGAGTTACTGCCAGAGACAGCGGAGACACGCCTCTGCAGAACACAGCTACCGTACACGTACAGGTACACAGCACACTGTGGTTTACAGCCTTCTCAAGTACTAAATGTATTGTACTAAAGTAAATGTGCTTGTTTTCCCGCAGGTCCATGGTGTGGAGGCCAAGTCGGACCTCCATGCTGTGAGACATTTCTACATCAGAGAGGACGTGGAGCCTGCGACCGTCATCGGCTCTGCTGCTGTAACAGAAAAAGGAAAGTTCCATTACTCCATCACCGAGGGCGACGGCAACGTTCACTTCAGTATCGACAGCTCCCGCGGCGACATATATGTCAACCAGCCGCTGGACTTTGAGTCGACCACGCAGTACTTCCTGCTGGTGCGAGCTGAGGACGCGGCGCCCTCTCCTGGGCTGAACACGTCGGTGCTGGTGAGTGTGATGGTGGAGGACGTGAACGATCACACGCCCTGGTTCCAAGATAAACTGGTGACGTTCGGTCTGAGGGAGGACGCCGCAGTTGGAGCTCTGGCGTTCGCTTTCAATGCCAAAGATGCCGATGGCACCTTCACTAACAGCGCCCTCCGCTACTCCCTCACCTTTGACCCCGAAATGGGGCCCAGCGGGTCATCGTCACCTTTCCCCTTTCATCTCGACCCTCACACCGGACGCCTGACCGTAGTGACGCCCTTAGATCGCGAGACCACTCCCAGCTTTGCCTTCACAGTGATGGCCACTGACCAGGCCAGGAGGGAAGAGGAGCGTAAGCTGGCGTCAGTGACGGCTCAGGTCTTCCTGCTTGATGCGAATGATAACCGCCCGGTGTTCATATCGCCTGATACCGTCCAGGTGGTGGAGGACGCAGAAGTGGGCAGTCTGCTGCTTCATGTGGAGGCCATGGATGGAGACCTCGCTGAAAATGGCTTCATCTCCTATGTGATCGTGGCAGGCAACGAGAACGGAGTCTTCACTCTGGAGGAGGAAACAGGCAAGTTTGATCGATGAATCAGTGAGAGATGAAGAGGTTAAATCCCAATCCTTCCATACGTAAGCTTTGAGATACATTCACCTAAACAACAAAAGTCTACAAAGATCAGCCTGATTTCTGTTAAATTAAAGAAACATTTTTCAGCTTTAATTTAAAATTACCCACAAATATGAAGTATAGAATGATTCCCGATGGCTCAAGAGACTTTCCATGTATCCCTCGTACGTTTATCATGATATACAGCAGACATACAGTATCTCCATCTTACTCACAGTCTTCCATCTTCTGCAGGACTTCTGTTTCTCTCGGCCCCTCTGGACCACGAGACCCAGCGCTGGCACCGGCTCACCGTCCGTGCGGAGGACGGGGGGCGGCCCTCGCTCTCCTCCACGCAGAACCTGGCGGTGCAGGTGGAGGACGTGAACGACCAGCCGCCCGTCTTTCAGCGGCGCGTCTACAATGCCAGCGTGGTGGAGAACAGAGGAGCGGGAGAGCCGGTGATCAGGGTCTCTGCCTCAGATATGGATTCAGGTAATACACAGAGAGAGGATTGGGCGGGGAGACGGGAAATCATCTCATCATTCAACAAGCGACCGCCGCCAATATGTATGATTACCCAAAACAGATTCACAAATCTACACATCAGCCTGTTTATGTTAGCATGTTGATCACGGCGGGTGGGGGGGCTTCGACTCCTCGCGTTGACAGTAGGACTCTTATTTAAAATCTGGCTGGCACATGCGATGCAGAGCGTGTGTGAGGACAGGATGGCTTTCATGGTGAGCGGACATTCTTAGTGGGTGAGACTTATCCAAAAACAGCAAGCACACAGCTCCTCTGGGAGATTTAAAAGATCCTCTCGCATGATGATTTCCATAATCCGAGCCATGTGTGCCTCTTCATCCGTCTCCCCCAGCAGCCTCATCTGGAACCTGCAACACCGCTCACTCCGCTCCCCCCTCCGGTCTGATTTGATTATCATTTCTGCTGCTTTCACCAACACTCCCCAAAGATGAGCATTGTTTTCAGCCTGCGTTGGTCTCTGTATCCAGTTTCCAAGTGTTGGAGTCAGTCAGAGGAGACGTGAAGTATCAGTGACCATGACAGCTAACCTTACATTACTCTGTGTACCCTGGGCTTCACTGTGTCAACTACATGTGTATCGGTTTGGCCTCTGGTTCCACGGACAAATACAGGAATCTTTATAAGCCATCATTTTCCAAAACAAACTTTATTAGTTCAGATGAAAATGACATCATATTGTTCTTATCAACCTAATTAATTTACACCCTTTGTTCTCTTTGTAATTTACATCTTTCCCACCTTCAGCTCTCTCTCAAGGTTTCGTTGTCGTCCTCATTGTTTTTTGGGAGTTTTGCCTTTGGGCTGGGTTCGTTCAGACATTGTGTGTGATATTGGTCTGCATCTCTATTCAGTCCTTTCCAGCTGTGTAAAGCTTGAGCGTTGTGTGTCCATCCCTCAGGGGAGAACGCTGTGGTGCTGTACAGTTTGTTGCCGGGTCCTGGCTACGAGCTCTTCAGCGTCGACCCTCACACCGGTCTGATCAGCACCAGCTCCTACCTGGACAGAGAGCAGCACCAACACTTCACTCTCAGAGGTAACACACAGCTGTGGTTTATTCCAATTTGAAGGATTTTAATGCTTTATCTTGAAGTGCTACTTTGATGTTGTGGGTTGAGAATATTCCACGACATTCAAAACCTCATTGTATTTAAAAAATATATGATTGTCAAAGGCCCTCATGTGTTGCTGCCTTGCCTTGTTTGTGCTCAGTCCAGGCTCGTGACAGTGGCACTCGGCCTCTCTCTGGTACAGCCACAGTGCTTTGCTCTGTGCTGGACGTCAATGACAACGCTCCAGAGTTCATGCAGTCATCCTCCCTCGTCAGCGTGCCAGAGAACCTGCCGCCCGGAGTCGTCCACACCGCCCAGGCCTCTGACCCAGACCTCAGAGAAAATGGCACCATACTCTATTCTATCCTGGGTGAGGAACCTAAACAGCGCTCCACACACCTCAACCTGTTAGAGCCAAGGGTTTATACTCTATTGAATAATGGGCTGGTTAGGAAGAGTGTCTCAGAATGGTTTACACAAATTTTGCCCATATTGGAATACATTTTACAACCTTTGCATTACAGGCTAATGTTGTGCGTCTGTATACTTCTTTAGGTGAGGACTACAGGGGCCGCTTCACCATCGACACTCACACAGGTGCTGTCAGCACCACAGAGGGCCTGGACCGGGAGGAGATGGAGAACTACACACTCACCATACAGGCCCGTGACTGCGGCCCCAACACGCTCAGCTCCTCCACCGAGCTCCAGCTGGTGCTCCTGGACCAGAATGATAACATCCCCTCCTTCACCCAGAGCCACTACCAGGTCTCCATCAGGGAGGGCCTGCCTGCAGGGACTGAGATCCTGCGTCTTAGTGCTCTGGATGGTGACAAGGGGCCCAATGGGGAAGTTACCTACTCCCTGACAGAGGATAGCAGCCATGGGACGTTCTCTGTGGACGCTTCCACAGGAGTGATCCACACCACCAGGTCTCTGGACAGGGAAAGCAGGGCCCAGTACACAATGAAAGCTGTGGCTACTGATGGCTGCACTCAGGGACCTCTGAGCTCCGTGGCCTCCGTGACCGTACAGGTGGAGGATGTGAACGACAATGTGCCAGTGTGTGGCCTGAATCCCATCAACACGTGGGTCTCTACACAGACTCCACCAAACCAGATAATCACCACGGTAACAGCAACAGACAGTGACCAGGGAGAGAATGGAACGGTGCGGTTTAGCTTCACGGAGGAGGACAGAATGTTTGCAATCGACAGCGAGTCAGGAGAGGTTTCACTGAGAAGGAAGGTCAGGGCAGGTTTCTCAGGGAGGAAGTTACAGGTTGTGGTTTCAGATCAAGGAGAACCCTCACTGACCTCTGCCTGCCTGGTCTTTGTCCACATGAAGGGACAACAGGAAGGACTGAGGTTCACAAGCAAAGTGTACAATGCCACGGTCATGGAGAACAGCAGAGCCGGTACGTTACCACAGCACGGCTCCGTAATGTTTCACTCACAAGATAAAACTCTTCACAAAGCTGTGATCCACTTTCTGTCTCTGTAAAGGTACCTGGATTGCAACGGTTGAAGCTAGTGACCAAACCAACAGACTGACGATCACATACAGCATATTTACTGGCAATGAGAATCGAGTTTTCAACATCAATCGTAACACCGGTAAGACAAGATGTTTTCATGCCTTTCTAAAAACATAAAGTCCTGTATCTTTCCATCCATCCCTCCCTGTTTACTCTGGAGTTCAATCCAATGCTCACAATTAGCAGCTGGAATTCTTATAAAGTATTTACGGAGACTTCAAATTTGCTTTCATCCTCATTGGAGTTTTGTTAATGGCTCAAATTCATCTCAGTCATTCATCCATGTTATTTTCCACAAAGCTCTCCAGAAATAATCTCTGATTTCTTCCTCATCAACATCATCAACCCTCCAGTGAGGGACTCCAGCCATTCTAGCCTCTTTTTGTATTTTCCGTGTGTCTCTTCCCTTACATTATTTCCCTTAAACACTATATCTGATATTCTGTATTAATATGTAAATGATGTAATGATGTTGTGATGTGATCTTGTTAAATCTTGTTTGTATTCCTTCCCCTTCATGTAGGGGAGATCCGGGTACAGACAGATGACGCTCTGGACTTTGAGCAGAGTGGTCGGATCCAGCTGGTGGTCCTGGCTGATAACGGGCTGCAGGCAGCGGCCCACTGTAGGGTCTCCATCAGCCTGCTGGACATCAATGACAATGCACCAGTGTTTGAACGCAGCAACTACAGGACAGCTGTGTGGGAACGGCAAGTCCACAACACCTATGTCATGCAGGTAAATAGATGCACAAGTCAGAGATACACACTATGACATATTACACGTTATTTGACTGCGATATCTTTTTATTGCCGTGAATCTTTTATATCCTGCAGGTGTTTGCGTCGGATCCTGACAGCGGTGCAAACGGGCAGATTGAGTATTCCATCGTGTCCGGTAACCTGAACGATGCATTCATCCTGGACTCTGTGCGGGGAATCCTTGCTACTAATGTTTTACTAGACCGCGAGATCATCGCCTCATACAAGTACGCCCACTTTACTGCTTCATCTCTGTAATGCAAGCATAACATTTATACATATAGAAGGTCAAGATTAGTGTGTGCCTGCTTGAACATTCAGGTTCTGTCACTCACAAGTTATGAATAATTAACAGTAGTAAATAACAGCTTCATGTTGTCATAGTGATAGGAGGAACATTGCATCTTGACTGTGTTGATTTCTATGTGAATACATACAAAGAATTAGTTTGTATAAACAGATTACGTACATTTTTGTCATGCATTGCAGATAACACCAATCGCACCATGCTATTTCAGTTTGTTTATTTTTATTAATTTATTTAATTCAATTTTAACAAAACATTAGATTTGATTCCTTTTACCGGGAATGCACAACTTAAAAACATTTTTATTCATATAATTTTTATAAAAACTGGTCTCCTTTTCCAAATGAGCTCAGAGCAAACTTAAATGTGTTCTCTTGAATGACCACAACAGCAGAACTCTGCTATTCTTTCTTATTGAGTAAGGGCTTACTGTACTCAACAAGTACAAAAGCTTTCTCTAAAGGTTGTTGTAAAGACGAGAGTACTTGTAAGTAACCCAGCACAACACATCAACACATTATTCAATTTGTTCCCACTCCTCATGTTGCAGGTTGGTACTGCAGGCAGCAGACAGGGGGCGCCCTGCGCTCAGCGGCTCCACCACCGTCAGGGTCCAAGTGGTAGACATCAATGATAACAGCCCTGCCATCCCCCCCATGGAGCCTGTGCTCACAGCAGAGAGTAAGACAAACATTAGCTGCCGGGCTCTGTGACGGCCTGCAATGATAGAATCTCTCTGGGAAATGAACATACAGTGTGTGTTTAGCTGTGTGTCCAAATAATCATCAGCATGTTTATGTATTTGTCGTGTTTTCTTGGAACCCAGGTTCAGTAAGGGTAAATAGAGGTCACAGCACCATGATAACTCATTCATAAATGTCTATTCCCTTTCTCTTAATCTGTAGATCTGCCAGCAGGTTCTGTGGTCACCCAGGTGACAGCCAATGACGTGGACCTCAGCTCAACCATCACCTACAGCTTTCCAGACAACAGCAGCAACCACAGCAGCTTTGCTATCGACCAGTACACCGGTGTTATTACTCTGACACGATCTCTGGACTACGAGGCGCAGAGGGAGTTCACCCTGGCCGTCTGGGCTTCTGACTCCCTCCATCAGACCAGCAGAGAGGTCAAAGTTCAAGTGCTTGACGTCAATGACAACACTCCTGTCTTCTCCCAGGTCTCCTATCAGGTATCCATGGTTATTATCCCTCAACTGTGGCTTGGGTCATTAAGCCATAAACACACAAGCTTTAGTTTAATTTAGTTTAGTGAAGTTTCAGTCCAGTCCAGTTGAGTTCACTTAAGTCAGATCTCTATCCAGATCTAAGTTAGTGGAGTTTGTTGTTGTCAAGCGTCACTTAGTTTAGTTGAGTTGAAATTATGGGATGTTTTGTTTAGTCAAGTCACTTATCTTATTCTTGAGCTCTTCGATTGTTTAGTTTAATTTAATTGATGCAAGTCTGGTGCAGTTCAGTAAAGTGGTGTGAAGTTAAGTTTGATCTGTGTGTCCTGATCCTGACTACAGATCATTCCTACTCTCTCCTCTAGGTGGCGCTGTCAGAGTTGACCCCAGCAGACACGCTGGTTGTGTCAGTTTCAGCTACCGACAGAGACTCGGGACAAAACGGGAAGATCTCCTACAGACTGCTGCCCTCTGCTTCACAACACTTTTACATCCACACACACAATGGTAAGGACAGCTGACTGGTGTATTTCTGCATGATGACTAATCACTTTAAACCGTTCGGATTTAGATTGATCATCAGCTTTCGTCTGTGTTTGTGTATTATTGTGTGTATTGAAGTTAGACCTGTCTGTCTGCTGGTCTGATTGCCACATCCATCCCTCCTACTCAAACAATTACAAATCAGTTTTTCCAGAACAGCTGAAGGGTCGCATGCCAGAGTAAAGTCTTTGGCTGCTTATGAGCACGTCAGCCTCTCATGTCAACCATCGTCTCCAGTATTCACTCTGTCCTTTAATCCATAGTTTGTTATTATAATGTGTAGCAGCTTTGGCTACACAAGTGAGCGCTGTAGCCAGGGAGAGAGACACGGATGAGTTTTAGCTGCAGAGATGCCAATTAGAGGTCATTAAGATAAAGCATAACTAAGGAGCCAAGTCTGTCCCGTTGAAGAACATCCCCAAACCCGAGAGTGAAGATAAATCATAGAGGGAATTGAACCAGCACCTCTCTGGAGTGGATCGCATGCCATTTCCCACATGAGAGTGATTTATTGGCTCCTACCAAATTTGAGACTCAAAATGTAAAATCAGAGAAATGTGTGTGTGTGGTGAGAGACACTAATGGGAAGTGAAATTTGCATCACTGTCCAATGTAGCGCCTCACTCTGAACAACCAGAAACGTGTGGAGTACTGGACTGAATGGATCAAGTCTTTATTGTCACGCAACAAAAAGTCTAAAAAAGAATAGTGGATGCAGAAATGATGTTCCACAAAGGCTGCAGGGATTTACTTTTCACACAAGCAAACACATTGTAACTTTTCAGAAGAGAATGAAATCCAGGCCTGAGTCCTGTATTCGTAAAATCATTTATTAAATAAATGTAAGTATAAATCAAGTTTCCAGAGTATTCCACCTCCTGTAGCGCTGTTGAACAGTGTTTTGGTTGCTCCTAACCCCAACAAACACACATTCATCTTGCAGGGTCCGTTTTCACCAGCAGGCCCCTGAAGGACATCGCAAGCACCAACCTGGTCCAGTTCGTAGTTGAGGCCAGAGATGGAGGAGATCCGGTCCGTTCTACCATCGCCTCCGTAGACGTCCTGATCCTGGACACCAACGACCACGCGCCGCTGTTCCAGCAGGACACGTACACACTCAGCGTCCCAGAGGACACGTCCACAGGCACCACCCTGCTGACGCTGTCTGCAGACGATCAAGACTGGGGACCAGAAAATAGCCACCTGGACTACGCCATTATCAGGGGGAATGAAGAGAAGCGCTTCTGTCTGGAGATAAACATGGTTCACTACAAGAATCAGATGAAGAATATAGGAAAGCTTGTCCTGTGTAACCCTGTAGACCGTGAGACCATTGACCGCTACGCTCTGACAGTGAGGGTGTCTGATAGAGGAAGTCCTCCTCTAAACAGCTCCACCGTCGTCGTGGTGACGGTGACAGATTGTAACGATAACGCGCCTGTATTTACCAGCACAGAGTATCACGCCCAGGTGAGTGAAGGCACCTTATCCGGCACAAGACTCGTCCAGGTCAGCGCCAAGGATCCTGACCTGGGAACCAACGGCCTGGTGCGATATGACATCATCTCAGGTAACAGCAAAGGTCGCCTGAAGCTGGACCCCATCTCTGGCCTTTTGGTGGTCAACCAATCGCTTGACTTTGAGGAAGACTCAAAGTACATCCTCACCATTCAGGCGTCTGATGGTGTTGAATCATCTGAAGGTCGTAAAGTAGCTTTTGCGGTGGTCTTCATCACCGTGTTGGATGAGAACGATCACACGCCGTGTTTCATGTTTCCTATTATTAATTGCTCCGTGTTGGAGAACCTCCCAGCATTTACACACACCTGTTCTGTCCACGCTGTTGATGGAGACTTAGGGCCTTACGGTCAGCTCACGTATTCTATCCTGACTCCCTGCGTTATGGATTATGGCAGCGGCAGCCCTGAGAGGAAGGAGGCCTTTGCCATCGACCCCCTCACAGGCGACATTCACACCCGACAGACCTTTGATTACGAACGTGAAAGTGACTACTGCTTCATAGTGGAGGCCCGGGACCGAGGGGACAAAGCAGCCACAGTGAGAGTGCAGGTCGCCGTTAAGGGAGTGGACGAGTTCAGCCCCATCTTCACCCAGAGACAGTACCAGTTCCTCCTGGCTGACGACGCCAAGCTAGGGCAGACGGTGGGCTTCGTGATGGCCATGGACCGTGACGGAGGCGTGGACGGGCTGGTGGAGTACTCCTCGCTGAACCCGTCGCCATTTTTCTCTGTCAACAAAGCAACTGGTGCTATCTTTGTGTCCGACCCTGTGTATCGCAGAAGAGGCAGCCACGCCAGCGAGAACATGGAGGAGCTGCTGGTGTCTGCGGGCAGTCCAAGGTCGGACTCCAGGACCACCACCTGCCAAGTGTTGGTGGACATCTCCCGCTCTGGAGAGGCACTCGCCGGCGTGCCTCTGGATGTGCGCATGCTCACCGTGGGTGTGTTGCTCATCTTGTCCCTTTTTGTCCTTGTCTTTTTTGTGGCCTTGGTTCTCAGGTACAAAATTCATATCGCTGCCATCAAACACGACGCTGCCACAAACCTGAAGAGAAGCTCAGACTCTGTCAGCAGATCCAATGGCCAGTTGCAAAATGTCCACTGCCTGCAGGACTCTAAACACCCCAACAGCTGGACAAAGACAGACATAACCAGATGTATTCTGTCGGACTCGAGCGGCCGTGGATCAGCAGAAGGTGAGACAGCGGAGGACACGGAGATCAAACAGATTAATGAACACCCCTCTTGTAAAGAGAAAAGAACCTCAGAGATCCAGGACTCTGCCAACTTTAGGGACAACATCTTGTGCCACTCTGTTGATTTAGGACAGGAGCATATCGTGTCCATCAGTAAATCTTTAGTCACAGGAATGGCCAGCACAGAAAGCCTGCACCATTTCATAGAGGAAGGAGGAGGTGAAGGACTGCTTTCTACTGTACTCCGGCTTAGGGACCTGGACGATGATGCGGGGACGACAGGGTACCTTCCCCTCGGCGAAGGCCTTACCTCTGAGTCTCTCTGTTCACTGGTGTGTGCAGACGAGCAGCTCCAGCGCAGCTCCAGCTGGGACCGCTTTCTGGACTGGGAGCCACGTTTCCAAACGCTGGCGTCCGTCTTCACCGATATCGGAATGCTCCCCGATGAGGCGTTTCAAGGCGGCCACGAGGATTTAGCATCAGAGGCGAGCTGTCTCATGTATCCCCCGCCTCTTATAACGGGCGTGGCTCAGTCCGGTATCAGGACTGTGCCTTCGCGGAGGCCAGGGAACGCTCAGAGCTTGTTCAGGAGGCCCTCTTACCGCAGGAACGCCTATTCTCCCTTAGCCAGGAACACGGGACTCACCCCTACAGCTATGACTCCCAGTTTCTCCCCATCCCTGTCTTTGCTCACCATAAGGACCCCCAATGCCTCCCCGGTAGTCTCAGAGACCGGGGTGGGGGGCGTCAGACTTGACCCAGGGCCGCTCACTGCAAGCCTGTTGGAGGCAGAAATGTGAGGTCTGAACTGTGAAAGGCCTCTGGCACTGGAACCTTGAACTGAACTGATACATATTGAACATTTGCTGATCAGGATCTTCTCCGTGTTAGCCGTTGAGTTCAGCAGTTGAATATTATTAAAGGACTTTAAGGGCCGTGGCACCCTGAAGACTCCGGGCGCTGCTATCTGGCCAACTTGTGTTCTGAGTAAAATAGAGTTGACTTACACTTGGAATCACTTAGATTGAGGTTGGTTTCATAACAATAACATAATAAATTTCATTTTTGAAAAGGCCTGACCTTGGTAATGCATTATTTTCATGAAAGCACTTTGAATAAAAGCAGATGTCAGCAATTAATTATTCAATGTTTTGATTGTAAACTTCTTTATATGAGCAGAAAATGAAACACTTTGTTATTGCACTGGGCTGTGTTCTCTTAATGGAAACTTGGTACGGACACAAAAGCCGGAGTTTTGAAACAGAAACACACTTTTTTTGCTTCTTTCTTATACTTTTTATGTTGTACTATAAAAAGTACTTGGAAATTCCGACACCACACAGAATTTATTTTTACGGACAAGCCTTTGTTCATGGACTTTCAATCCTATAGCTGATGACATCATCAAGAAACAGGCAGTGACTCCAACCTAAGGATGTGCAACGTGGCACAGGTCAGAGGTCAGCATGACGACCGATGAATGAAGCAGAAATGGAGAATGGCTCGTACCGACGTTCACCACATTCTGTGCATTTCAGACTGAATATGGATTAAAGCTTGATGCAGGTCAGATTGGGAGATGAATGCCTGCTGGTGAATGCAGCGTGACGACAAACTCTCTCTCTCTCTCGCTCTCGCTCGCTCTCTCTCTGTCCCTTTTGCTCTCCCTCTTTCTTTGTCCCTCTTGCTCGCTCTCTCCCTCTCTCTGTCCCTCTCTCCCTCTTGCTCTCTCTCTCCCTCTCTTTCTGTTCCTCTCTCTTTCTCTCTCTCTCTGTCCCTCTCTCCCTCTTGCTCTCTCTCTCCCTCTCTTTCTGTTCCTCTCTCTTTCTCTCTCTCTCTGTCCCTCTCTCCCTCCTGCTCTCTCTCTCTCTGAACACTCCTTTCACTCCTGCCACCAGAAACCATCATCTTCTCAGTAGATCTGCTTTAAACCTATAATCCACCTCTTTTGTCTTAGTTTGCATGCGGTTGTGTGCTTCTTTAAATTGTTTCATTTCTGGCTTAGGCAGAGTTTTACATTTTGCGATTAATAGAGTTGCTCCATTATGATTTCAATCAAGAATCAATAAAATTGTTACAAGTCATGTTGGTTTTATTTCAGCACCGATGACACTTTGTTTGTTTTGCTCTATAAATTATTTTTACATTGTTGTACATTGTACATCATTTCTTATATAATTTGTTTTACCTTCCAGTGAATTTATAGATTAAAAAAACACTTGCTGGGTTCATTTTAAGAACAACACTCTTGCTTATAAACTTCTCAGTTTGGTCGCAGAAATCAAATCAATGCATCGGTTGTTCAGTGTTGGAAAGCAACAACACATCCAAAGACGCGGCTTTGTCCGATATAAACAATACCAGAGATCACAGATGTCTGGCTCACTGCAGAATCACTTCACTTTTTCAACAACAACCAAATCTTTGTCTGCTCATGAAATTATTCATTATTCATTATCTTCTTTTTTTCTTACTTCTGTGAACTGAAGAAATTACAATCTCAGAATTTGACAAACTAGCAAACTGCATGTGAAAATCCAAAATTCAGTCAATTTCCAGCCTAATTGGGGGATTGTCCTCATACTGCAATTTGTGTCACGTATGTTAATGTTATAATCAGAGTATTAAAGTGCATGTTAACATAGTGACACAACTCCTATGCATCAGTACACTTCTTTGTTGCTTTGTACTCAGTTTGTGGAGTTGAGTCCACTTATTTCTATGTGTTATGAGAGATTGCTACAGTTTTACAATGTAGATTTGTAGATTACCTGCTGCTGCTTTAGGTGGATACTCCACAGTATTTGTAAATGTATATGGTATTGTAAGTATTGGTATAGGTGCAGTATTCTCTATTCATAACACATCTTGGAAATGCTGAGCAAAGGTTTGAGCTTTTCCTTACTTTTGTCTATAATTTAGTATTCTGCTACATTAACAAAAGTAAAGAAATACAAATTCAACATGGCTCCATTTGGTCTGCTGTTAATGTGCTTCCCATAAGGGAATAAGAGAGGCGAGGAAGCCGGGGAGCTCCGGTCTTTATCAGATACATTCATGAACAATAATAAACAGTCAGACCTCCGCCTTTCCAGCCATGTGTTTCACTTATAGGTGAGTTATTTATTGACTCAGTTCAGGAGCCACTCTGTACCTGCTTAGTGGGCTTTGACAGCTCAGCTCCCTGCTGTGTTTGTGATTTCAGTGTGTCCTTGGCCTGAAGGGCACAGCGATGGAAGAGATCTCTCACCATGTCAAGTGATCTGACCAAACAAGCATCTGTGTGTCTCAGCTCACAGCTCAACAATCAAGAGTCCCAACAACTTGAATGAATGAAGAGCTGCTCAGTTCACACAGTAATCACTGTCATTCAGTCATGTATTGGGAAAAGGGTCAACAAGGCCAGTCGAGGAATAAATACTCAAATAGTCCACCAACATTGCAAAGTCCACCATTCAAAGTTAAAGGGAACAAATATTAGCATTAAAAGGAATTCTAGTATCAACAATAATATTCGGTGTGGAGTCTTTAAGAGTTGCAGGAAAGTGACTCCAATTTTTTAGATTTAGATTTTAAAATAATATAAGAATTTGGAATACAAGCTATTTGATTGAAATCTGTTCTACACATAATTTACATACAGTCAAGTCATAATTAGAGCAAAAGTTAAAGAAGAAAATGAAGAAGAAATACAAAATAACTCTAGATTGAATTATCTCCGATCCCCAGTACCTTAAAATGACTCAAGGTACTATCAAATGTTACTTGATCCAAGCCTAATGAAGTACAGTAACTACAATGAATACTTCAGTCAGTTTGTGTCACGTAATGTGTGTTTGATAGCATTAATTCAGATTTCTAATCCCAGTACATCACTGTCACTTGGGTTTATGAGACAGTCAGACAGGCACAGTGATCTGTAAGCCATCGTCACTTGTCAGCTCGGGTCAAGCGTGACCTCATGACTGAACTTTCCTGCTCCTGCTGAGCAACCAGGAAAGATTATCGCCTGCTAGTCTGCCGGGCTCACTTGTGTGTGGGGGAGGGGGCATGTGACAAATGTAACACAGCTGTGTTCTCAGTCTAGCTTGGATTTCATATTCATGTCTACTGAGATATGCATTAGCCTGTAAACAAGCGCTGCACTGTGGTCGCTTTCTTGTATCTCAGTGGACCTGCAGGGCTAAATGATGCAGTGCTCACATGTGTGTGTGTGTTCGTGTGTGTGTGTGGTTGAGGGAGTGCAAACTGGGTGACTTCTAATGATTTGATTTGAAACTTATTTCATGTCCTGTTAAATGGTTTGATACGGTGCTAAATTTCAAAATAAGACTTGATTTTGCCGTTAGAGCAAACAGAATGTGTGTACGTTTGTGTTGCTGTACGTTGCCTCAAATACTCATTTGTCCTTAGCTCAACTGGTAGTGTTAACATAGAAAAATCTCGAATCCAATTAAATGTAATTGCATCAGTGTGAGGCTGCTTGGTTTGATGTCAGAGAAGCAGTAATAAAAATAAAATCATTACATTTGCGTTTGAAATATGGAGACTTAAGCATGCGACTCTTGTTCCAAATGCTGTGTAATATTTGTTATTAACAATCTACATCAAATACCTCTTAACACCCAGTACACAGTAAGATTTTAACATGACAAACTGATTTCATCTCATGTTAATTGTAACGTCTAATAACTGCAGTAAAATATAGAATAGTTCCTTCTAGGATGCAATATAGTTTTGCAAAAGGAAAGCGATCATAAGTAAAATCCCCCTTCTTTAAATAGACTGCAGATATGGATCATTTCCCAGCATTCATTGGGTGAAAGGCCACACACACACACACACACACACACACACACACACACACACACACACACACTGGATAGGCTGCCAGTCAATCTGACACATGGAGACCGATGAGTTCATTCACACTCACATTGACAGACTGAAGTCAATGTAAATGTATTTAAAAACAGCAGTAACCCGAGTAAACGCAGCTTTGAGTAATCAACACTTCAGATGAGAGCGCTGAGGGAAACAAAGAGCTCGGCTGTAAAAGGCTAAACCCAATAATAATTTTCCGCTCGGTATAAAATAAGTGTTTGCAGCAGAATTGCGTGTTTGTATGTGTGTGTGTGTGTGTACTGTGTGAATTCTAACTTGTATATCTTGTGACCGTCTGATATGAAGATGAATGCAGATAAACTTTGGCTCTCCCTCCCAATTCTGTTTACTGTCTATCAGCACTGCTGTTGAAAGAAAAATAAATGATGGCTTTAGTATCATAAATCACCGGTGGGCCCTTTGACTCCAGACAATCAACACATGTGCACAGTCTCAATATTTTTCCTCAAATCTCCGAGTTAGTCGGAGCTGCGTTGCTGAAAGTCGACATAAACACGGTCACACTGAGAGCCTTTATGCTTTCGTCTCCGGGCTGGAAACAATCCAAATGTTTTCCTATTTTACTCTCTCGCGTTTCTCAAAAAACAAAACAGGCCCCGGTTGACGCCGCAGCTAAAGAAACAAACGTTAATCATCTTAAATATGAGTCAATTTGAGATTTACCACGCAGTCCCGGTGCAGTTTACGTAAAGGATTAATTAGGGAATGGGAATGTGGGTGAAGTGCACTTGGTGACCATGGCTCGCCTCCGTTTTATCAGAGCCATGTGGAACATCCTTTCTATGCGTTTCAGATGTTTGACAAGTGTGTGGGACGATGTATGCCAGAGTGCACTGCCAGGCCTGTTCCTGATGGAGATGAATACGGACATGATATGATGTGGGGCTCGTGAACAGAGCTGGGAAACACACAGTTTGGAGCGGAGCTGGTAAACGTGCAGCGCGTAGGAACGGGGCCTGGCCGCTCGCTCGCTCGCTCGCTCTGGAGATTACTTCCAGACTCTTATCGAAGCCCTTGTTTACATCCTAAAGCCACCGAGGATTTTCCCTTGCAGAACAACATACATTATGTCCTTTTTTTTTAGGGAAAATCAAAACAATTACCTGACGTCACGCATTCCATTCCCAGCCCTGGCACCGTCCTTAAAGCTTGTTTTACATATTTGGAATAAGACGGCTCAGAATTCTTCTCCAGGTGCAGAGCTCGGATCCAGCTATTCTGGGACAGGACCCCCCCCCCTCTTCACACACACACACACACACACACCACCCCACACACACAATGATACTGTAGCCGGAGCAGGAGACCCTTGAACATCAGCGCAGGGGAGAGGGGGCGAGGAGCTTTGTTGATGGAGGGCAGGAGAAGGAGGGTCAAACGGGCTTTGGATGTATGAAGGAGCCTCAAGCATCACATTTGGGTCCAATCAAATCTGCGATGTTTTTTGGCCACAATATATAAAACAGATGGAGCAAAGATGGGCGGTGGGGGCTGGGGGGGGAGCGACTCTATTGTATGAAAGCCGTGCAGAGTGTAGAAGTCACATACTTTTTATTTTTAAGGTGATTTCACTTTGCTTTGCAGCTTTATGTTTCATTTTCCCAATTGCTGTCTCCTCTCATGTTCCACATTACGGGACTAACTGCTTTCAGACACCAGTTTTCTTTGTAGAGGCGATGCGTTGTGTTGTAATTATCACTCTTACGATGAAATCACTTTGATTCCAGATCTACTTTCATGTTTCCTCTGCCTGGTACTTGTTTATTTGTTCCATGTGTGGCCTTGCGTTAACTCGTATGATATCACGAGCTGGGGCCTGCGTGTAACACGAGGCCAGCTGGATTAACCGCAGGCTGAAGTCTGAATGTCACCTTAACAGAGTGTCTCTAGACGTGCAAAGTTGCCTTGCACCCTCAAGCGACCTCTAACCTCTCAGAGAAGCGGACGGGGGGGAGAAATGTATATCTCTGTATGCGTATATGTGTGGCTATAACCACGAGGTGAAAACATGAGGGCAGGTGCTCCCTACTTGGCCTCCTCCTCCTCCTCCTCTTTCTCCTCCTCCTCCTCCTCTTCCTCCTCTGCAAAGGGCCCGGTTCTGCTGTGATGGATTGGTCTAGCTGAGATGCCAGGCAGGGTCCATGGCGGGGTGGGGGGGGAGGCACCATCTGGGAACAGAATGTCAAGGCCTACAGGAGGGAGATTTATGCCTCCAACCTCAGGTTCAAATAGACGCAGCGTCAGACGCAGCATAGACGAGGTGGCAGTGACAGCTTTCCTCCCCTCCATTCCAAAAACAGCCGGCAGAGGCCATTCGCAGAGGATAAGGGGCAGAAACAACTTTAGGGTCAAGTTTTTCCAACCTAACTCTTTTTCTCTTTATCCCCCGCGGCAACGGTTGTCTGGTGTCAGCGCATGTCACAGGGAAAAACCTTGAACATGACAGGTAGCAAATGACGCACGCAAGTGGCCAATCTGCCTGCTGGATCCGGTTTTTAACGCTTGTGTTCGCCTCGCTCGGCCAGGTTCGGGTTACGAGATTCAATAAGGCAGAGAATTACTATTACGTACGGCGCAAGAAAATGCGTGAAAAACGTCTAACCTCAACAACATGCATACAATTAGACTGGAACAAACCGAGAACATGCACAGCAGCAGCAGGCGGTTAGTGCTTCCCTGCAGAGTTACCCCGACAACTGTTAAGCTCAGCCCCTGGCCAGAGTGACCGTGTGGCAGAAACACAGGTAGTGAACAGCGGTAAGTTCATCCACTGACCGGTGAAATCTCCACCGGTTCACCTTGAGTAAGAACAATCAGAGGCCCCGGCACTTTATGATGCTGCCTGTTAGTGCCACGGCTGCACTGGGAGCTTGGAAGGAGGAGGAGGAGGAGGAGGCATACTAAACAATTACTGCCGTTGACGCGGATATGTGTGTCTACGTGTGTGCGCTTGTGTGTGTGTGTGTGTGTGTGTGTGTGTTGGGGGGTCTCCGTGAAAGCGGTTGCACAGCACTGCGCGCCGTTCCGTCCCATGTGGAGCTCATTTTATACCGTTTCTTTGAGGATAACGTGCAGAAAAGCATAAAGTGTAGCATGTGTGCATTCAAACTATTCAAAGAAGAAGAAGAAGAAGAAGTTTGGAGCCTGACGATCATTTCCAACCGACAGTGATCTAGGCAATGCAATGAGATATTTATTGTATCTATTCTTCTCTTCTGGCAGAGCAGTTTATTTGGGTTTTCAGACCAAAATTCTCTGCAATATGTAGAACTCTGTCGCTCCTCACTTACCCTCTGCAGCCCCAGACCCTGAGCATGGAATGGATTAGTGTTCATGGTGTTATATTTAAGCTTGTATATACTGTGTGTGTTATCTGAGAGGGTGTACGTAAGTTTTGGCAGGATAAGGCAGAGCCGGGGAAATGTTTTGGTTGGAACACTAACTCGATATAGTGTGGCATCGCCCTCGTTTCTCCGGGATTTTCAAGCGTAGATTTGGGGAATATTTAATTAAAGCGAAGCAGTGAAAGATAAGCTGGCCGACTACAACCGGAGCGGCCGTGTGTGTTTACTCCCGGGTAACTGTGATCGTGTGCACAACAGCCATGTGGTGCAAGAACGGTGATATCATCCACAGAGTGTTCTATCTTATCTTTCTGACACAAAGACACACACAGAATGTCAAATCGAAGCAAGCGGCCTTTGAGTGTGGTTGTGATGTGTGATGCTGCTGCTGCATGTTTGGGTCTGGAAATGTTTGTGCGGTGTTTTGTCTCCCAGATGGGTTCAGCAGAATGTCGAGTCTCCTCTTCCTCTTTCTCTCAGCTGGACTCTGCAGGTTTAATGTGCAGCGCCTTGGGCTCCTTCCATCTGCACCCCTCTCTCTCTCTCTCTCTCTCTCTCTCGCTCTCTCTCTCTCTCTCTCTCTCTCTCTCTCTCTCTCTCTCTCCTGTCTGGTAGGAATAATAAATGATAATAAACGGCTCGGCGGTCCCGTCTGCCTACTTGTTCTTTACTTCCCCCTCTTAACACAGTTGGAGAACGCAATGCAAGCATGGGGAGTTTCACGGTTTCCCCGGCAACAGACTTTGTGACTCCATGACTTGCTGGTTTGTTCATCAGATGTTTGGATGGTGCTTTAGCATTTAGGTGTCAAATGAATTAAGTAGGAAAATGACGCCTCAGTCATGCGTGTGTGTGTGTGTGTGTGTGTGTGTGTGTGTGTGTGTGCTGTATGAAAATGGATTAAAATTGTTCCATATCAAAGTTGACTACATAGAACAGAAAAAAAACACTTTTGAGAACTAAGAACTTTGAAACAATGACCAGTAGAAGTGGGAGTAGTAAAGGGTTAAATGATCCCTTTCTTTCCTTTTTCTTTATCAAATTAGCACAGACATGAAATATATGAAACTCCAAATTCGATGTGATGAATCTTATCAAGATTACAAGCAAACACTTCACTTTGTCAGAACAAGTCAAATCAAATCACACATACATCTGAAAAACCAAAAACAAGAAGGGATTTCTTTGGAGGTTATTCGTTTATAAAATGCGAGTTATAACATGAGATGAGATGATTTGGACTAATTTGGTTGTTTAGAAGTGAAATTGTTGTCTTTGTGAGAGTTTGAGCTGACGCCTGTTTGTGTTCAGGCGGCGTTGTGTTTCTCAGCTTTTTCCCTCTAAACAAAATGTGTCCTTGTTGTGTTGTCACCACTGTGAATGAATACCAAACCTTTATTTACACTGGAGCCTGCGTCTGGTATTCCAGGGGTCACTGAAGGTCACACACTCCCTCACCCGCTGCCTCCGTAGCTAAAATTAAGAGGGCTGTTTTTTTTTCTTGAGGTATGTGAGATTATATTACACAACACAAACTGTCAAAAAAAAACAAATGATCCATAACTCCTGCCCGAGTGGTAATTTGTTCATGTCATGAAGTGTGCAACCACTTTGACTTGAATGAATGAATTTGAAAAACATACAAACACATTCCAAGATTGAGATCATTTCCCCTTTGTCCTCTGTGCTTAGATCACAGAAAGGACAGCGGTGCAATAAGTTCTCAAACCATTGACCTCACACCTTCAGTGGGAAAAGTCCTGCACTCAGTAACAGAGGAGGAGGAGGAGGGGGAGGAGGAGGAGGAGGAAGAGGAGGAGGTTTTCCCTGTGTGTCAGTAGCTTCATCATCATATAAATGTTGTGGAGAGTACACTAAACTATATTTCTCTCTGAAATGTAGAAAGTAAACCAACTAATAAAGTAAACATCAAGGAGCTAACCATGTTCAGTGTTGAATGAAGAACACTTACTAAATGTACGTAGTTGTGCACTGAAACCATAAAAAAAAGGAGTTAAAATTGAAATATAGATTTAGCTAAAGATATGACGTCAGAGCAGGAAACTAACTGTGCCTGTCCCTCCCTAACCCTAACCCTGTCAAACCCTCCACCATTAACGCCATTATTGTTTGAATCCATCAATAAATAAAGCTGGTAACCAGAAACCAGCGAGGTCCTGGTCTCGGTGTGGAATGTGTGAAGGTGTTAAACGTGTGGAGCCCGTCTCCACATGGGGCAGAGAGCAGCCGGTGGTCACTCACAAACTTCACTCTGACCACAGGGACGCTGGTACTTTGGTCTAAGCTGTAAAATAAACCCCAAGAGTCCTTCACAGTGTGACTCCTCCAGCTTCAGCATCGGTCAGGGGTCAAAGAACGGAAGGATCCGCTCGTCACTGATCCATGGACGTTCTGCCAGCAGGGGAGAACTTCAGCTTTTTAGGGCCTGGGGCCAGATTGTCATATCGTCAGGGAGTGTTTGACATCATCAGTGCATGGAAAGTTCTTTACTTGACTTCTTTACGACACCTGACTTGAGATCTGTTCGGTATTGACTTGGTAAAATCTGAGAACCATAAAAAAAGAAATACAAGTACAAACATGCCGTGTATTTAATGAATGAGCCCAGAGTGAATGAACGGAACAAAACAGAATGAAAGAAGCTTTTGAGTTTCTGCCTGTTTCACCACAGACTCACACCTTGTTCACACACATTAGGTTTGAGTTCCTCCTCTTTGGCTCTGAAATGTTGTAAATCCATTTTTATCTTTAAAAAGAAATGATTCAAACGCACTAAAGTAAGTAAAGTAAAGTTCAAATCCACACAAACTAATAGTAAGAGTGTAATAGTGTGTGGCATTCACAGACTTGGAGGAAACTCTGGCTTGCACTTTGTTCGTCAAGACTAGAGACGGACTGGGACTCTTGCTCTTTGCTGCTGTTAGTCCTCTGTGTGGTACAGTGCAAACATCTGACCAGGTCATTACAAGCATCCGGTCATGTCACAGTGCAGCTGAGCGCTCAGCGTGTCCCACAGCTGCCTGGAGCCCCATGCTGAGTCAATTAGACCTGTACAATAGGAACATTAATAACGCCGAGCAAGCATAATCTATATGACTCAGGAGCTCTAATGAGATTAATTCCTCTTGGATGGAATAAATTCCTTCTCAAATGTCAGTGTAGGCGGAGTAATTGAAGTTAACAAGCTCATTAGTGGAGCAGAACGTCTGTGCACATCAGGATCTATTCAAAGCCGTACAGTTGATTCTCTGTTGGCAGTCAAGTCAGGTGGAAGAGTGGCCGGTGCAGAGTCGCAGTCCGGACAGCAAAAGCCTTCTGGATCCTGTCTATACTCCGGGCAGTGTGCAGATCCAAAATAATCCGTATTTAATCAAGCACGTTAACAGAAAATGCTGTTGTTGTGAACGTGTGAAAGATTGGAGAACGTGAAGAAGAAAGTATTTGCCAACCGGTGTTTGCTATTCACACAAATCTGGCAATGATTAAAATCCACTTTCGGTGCAAAAGAAAGGGTTTTTTTTAAGTGTAAATGTAATTTCCCTGCGCAGTGCATTTTAGGAGAGGTGTGTTTCATAGTTTGCTGTTCCAATATATGGGAAAAATTATCCAATGTTCAACTCTAAGGAAGAGCTCAGAGCTTTTCCTTCTTTTGTGTCAGATGTGATTTTCCAAAGCGTGTAATGTAAAGTAAGGAAGTGGCTGAAAATCCAAGATCAGACACGAATCTAATTGTCTGTGTGATGAAAATGGAAAGATAAGGGTTTTATTTCCAGTAACCAGACTTCCAACTCTAGCGGCTTGATTGAATAGCAGCAGCAGGATGGCTTTGATGCTCCTCTTCCTCCCTCCTCTTCCTCCTCCTCCTCACATCAGGGCGGAATTCATCCACATTCAATAAATGGATTCCTTAAACATTTCCACTGGGGTTTGGCTTTCTCTCCGACCTGCTCCGTCCACCGGTAATGTGTTTTGACAGTAGTCTAGCCCTTAATTCTTTATTTCTTAAAAATGGAAAGGAAAGAGGGGCTGAGGGCAGCGAGGGGGGGAACAGAGGGTGAGCGGGCAGGAGACGGACCTGTAGGGCCAACAAGCTGCGTCTCATTTTCACACAGAGTTCTAACGAGAACCTGCTGGGCCCCGGGATCGGCTTACCTCTGTGCTAAGCTCGTACATTACTGTGAGAAGGTATTGTTCATAAAGCAGCTGAAGGTGCGCAGCGGACCCGAGCTGGGGGTCGCAGCGGGTCGGGCCTGTAAGGTTAGCGTGTAGGTTAGCGGTTAGCGTGTGACCCAAACACACCGCAGGTACAGTTTGGCAGGATGACCTACTGCTTTTCTTACACACTGCTCGGCTAAACGGAGTCCAGTTGCAGCTTAACAGGGGTCCCGAGCACTTCAGTGACCTTATAAGTGTTTCTACAGAGACAACGCTTTGAAGGAAAGCGGATAAAGGGAGGAAGAGCTTCCCTGTAAAAGCAAGTAAACCTTTGACACCGACCCAAGTAGCAGTCGTGTCTCTGCCTCTCCGAGACGTAATCATGCTGTTTATCCTGATACGCTTAGGAACGCTTGAATTTATGCATTTCACAAGCATAAAATGAGTTGCACACACATCTTCAGCTGCAAAACTACCTACAAACGTAAATCTAAACTTAAAACAGTCTCTGTCTAGTTTGATATGTAAAGAAACAGCGGTGAAGTGAGACTTCTTCCCCCAAATCCCCTTTGTTCATTCCTCAAACTCTTGGCTCACATCAAGCTATAAACCTTAACGACAGGTTTAATTCAGACTAAATACACGACTAAAGTGTGTTTTTTTATTGAAATACTTTTCCGTAATAATAAAACAAGCAACTCGTAACTTTAAAACTGAATGGTGAACTAAGATACGTTATAGAATGGATCCATTATTGATCGATTAATTCACTTTGAAGAGAATAACACCACTGACACACACACACACACACATTAACCCCAGCTATAAAGTCAAACTATGCAACACACACATTAGACTCTAACAGTTTCTGCTGCAGTGCCAATATCGTCTGCATTTCTGTTATTGATAAGCACAAGGAGACGCTGTGCAGCACTGAACTACAAACAGCTAACAAAACAAATAAACTGGAGTAATCTAAGAATCTAGGAAAAAGAAGGAATCTAATGTCAACAGCAAGTTAATTGAAACCACACACCCTTTTTGCACATGCATAACATTATAACACAGCGCTCAACATAACTGGTGAGAAACTGTTGGGCAATACGGCGGCACGCCATCAGAAACAGAAACAAAGTGCCGCCGTCCAAACATTGCTCAAATCCGTCGCTGTAAATCAAAGAAACACGTCACTCTTCATCTCTTAGTGCTTCTGTCACAGTTGTGTAATGCCAACTAATGTTAACTTTAGTGCGTAGGGGTTCAAGTGAGCGCTGAGACTAAATTGGTGGATTGAAGATTTGAAGATGGATGAAGAAGAACACTGACGCAAACTCTCATCAAGGAGGGATCTCAGAGCGGAGCGTGAGGTGAGGAGGGATTATGTGTCCCATCTGACCTGGGAACAACCGCTGGATTGCACTGAAAACTCTCCATAAGCAAGCTGAGCTCCAACTGAATCATGAGAGAAACACACTGAGCAATACATCTTTTGAAGTGAACCACTGTCATGAGCAATCACATAAGGCACAGATGAAGTGTGGCGACTACTGAATCAACCAGGAACCCCCAGTGTACTCGGTGTTACTGCTCATATGAAGTGACTGGTCTGAATCAGTACGCTGATCTAGTTACTAATGTCTGGGCCGCTGATCACATGCGATCTGTTAGTTGACAGCTTCCTGGTTTTGACAGCATTAAATCTTTCCATTTCCTTTAAAATTGAAATTTACACTTCAAAGATTATAGTGGCTACAAGCTGCAGAAGCTTTTCAATGATCAGAACCATTCCACATCCCGCTAGGCTCTCAGTCGTCTGAGGCGCCTGAACGCAACGTTTCTTTGTTATATTTGTCGTACCGTTTGTCTAGATTTGCAAAATTAGCTGTGTGATAACTGCACGGTGCAGCAGTGACCTAGATTTGACCCCAAACAAGCTTTTCATTGATGTTCTAGTCAAACAGTTGAACAGTAGAGAACAGTAGACTCTAGGAAAAAGTCAGGCGCATCACACTCCACTGACATCTGAGTCATCTCCTCATGTATTACGGCTTTGATCCGTTTCAAAGCGAAGAGACGTCTGTCTTTAATAGAGCTCTATACACGCAACGACACTAAATCAAACGTGTAGCGTGTTGAACTGATGAGCCGAAAAAGAACAAATGATTTGATGATGTTAGTTCATGGTGTGTGTGTGTGTGTGTGTACTTCAGAGATGCAGTAGTGAGCTCAGTAATCACACACATACGTTGGGACAGGAGCAGCCAAGCCACTGTCTGGCCTCATGGATTTTGTTTTTTGGAGCAGTTTTATAATAACTGCAGATATAATATTATATATATATATACATATAAATGTGACTGACTGTGACCTTGTGTGTGAAGCTCAGTCAACATGGGCCAGGTTATACACGTTTAAGCTATAAATTCAAATACAGCCAAAGCATTATTGTATTGAGATTTGCAGTTTAGGGTTTTTCTATAAGTTGTGTGTGCGGAAATTGCTTTAATGTTCTTAAATGATAGTAATTCCTGACTCAGCAAAAGGCCTAAATGAGAGTGCTTTCACATTTATTTTCCATTTAAAATAATAAGGTGCCCCTGGCTGTTCATCAACTTCAGCCATTTAAATCCTCTAAGTGAACTCCAGGCTGTATAAGATTATAAATAATATAAGCAAGAAACTCTGCAAAAACAACATCAGATTTAAGACTGAAACATTCATTCATTTCCACTTTTTTTTGGGGGCGGGGGGGTTCCTTCCTGAGAGAGGGAGCATAGAGGTGAAAGCCCTGCAGAAGAAGAAGAAAAAGAAGAGGAAGAGGAAGAGACTGTAGCTCACAGGGAGCCTGAGAGCAGACAGGAGCCAGAGCAGGAGGCAGATCTGGTCTCACACCAGGACAAACACTGTTTCACCATGTGGTCCCTGGACCTCCGGACCTACCCAGAGGACCCCCCCACACACACACACACACACACACACACACACACCAGCCTCCCTCCCACCCACTGCTAATGATGGAAAATGAATGCTCCACTGAGCTCACTTAAATTGCCTCTCAGAAGTATTTACAGCATCTAGTCTGAAAGCAGCAGGATCAGGGACTCTAGAAGATATATTACTGTTATTTTGGGGGCATTTGGGGAGGAGGGGGGAGGTTGGAGAAATGAAGAAAACTTACCAGGGCACTCTTGTTATGATTAACAGGAATACATGCAAGAAGAAGAAGAAGAAGAAGGAGAAAAAACGCATGGAATAAAATACCACTGGCTTTAATTTAAATTCAGAAATGACTGAATGGAGGAGAGGAGGGGGGGGGGGGGGGGGGGGGGGGGCTTGACTCGGGTCTTGACTGGGGAGGGAGTGGGTCTGGGGGGATTGGGGTTCACCTGATACGACGAGAGCCAGTTTGCTGAATGGTTCATGAGGCGCAGACTCCTCCCAGACACGCCGGAGAAGAAAAAGCTCCTGCTGCACACACATCTGGACAGTGGACACTGACCGGAGCTGCCATCCTCACACCGACACCGACACACACACATACACACACACACACAATCACATTCACACGATCTCACACACACATTCACACTCACACTGCGCGCAATCATCGTTATCCCTCCAGCTTTTACGCGTGGAAACTCTCCCCCCAAAACATGCGAGCTTTGATCCTGACAGCGGCGTGGCTCTTCACGTTGCCCGCCTGCACGGAAGCCATCCACGGATTGTACAACTTCGGCCAACACGAGTTATTCTACAAAAAGAACAACTGCAAGGCGATTCCCACCAACCTCCTGCTGTGCCACGACATCGAGTACACGGAGATGCTCCTCCCCAACCTGCTGGGCCACGAAACCATGAACGAGGTCCTGCAGCAGGCCTCGTCTTGGATCCCGCTGGTCCAGAAGCAGTGTCACCCGGACACGAGGAAGTTCCTCTGCTCGCTCTTTGCCCCGGTGTGCCTGGATGACTTGGACGAGCCCATACAGCCCTGCAGGTCCCTGTGCGAGAGCGTCAAAGAAGGATGCGCGCCTGTCATGTCCGCCTTCGGCTACCCGTGGCCCGACATGCTGGACTGTGATCGATTCCCGTTGGACAATGATCTGTGCATACCACCTGCGGGCATCGATCACCTGGTGCCAGTCACCAAAGAAGGTTAGTAACTGTCCTGGATCAGCTGAGCTATATTTGTATTCATGTCAAACACTGTAAAATGTCTACATCTGTTATATTTCATGTTTTTTCCACTTGTCTCTTCAGTTATTGACATACTGTGTGCACATGTGGGCTCTAACCCCCCAACCACACACACACACACACACACACACACACAGCATTACCAGTCTGTATGTTTATATACTGGCACCAAAGCTTCCATCTCTGGCATTCATTAACTCTAATTCCTACATCTAATTTTTGTTTCAGTGCCCAGAGTTTGTGATGCTTGTAAGGAAAAGGATGAAAATGACAACGAAATTGTTGACAGCCTGTGTAAGAATGACTTTGGTAAGTCTACCCACCTTTCTTTATTAGACCAGAGCTTTACAGAGATGGAGCTTGGCCTGTTTAAGAGTTATTCTGCTATATTTCAGGAGAAATAAGGAGAAGTAGAGTGAATGTTCATTGTTTGACCTGATTTGTTTACTAGAACCAATGATAACATGTGTATAGAGGAAATATGCCTACAAGGAATTCTAAAAATCATCTTACATCATGTTCATTTGTTCGACAAGAGTACTTGGATCAGTATTTGTTGTGTCCCCGCAGTCTTCCACACTGTACGACACGCAATCTAAACCTACTAACCCATGTGTAAATACACAGGCCAGATGCTTGTCACATGATGTTCATAATGGGACACCGCACGTCACTGTACATTGAGCACAGTAAAGAAGAGTTGTATTCTCACTGTCTTCCTCTCTTGTCTGCATGCATCCAGCTCTGAAGATCAAAGTCAAGGAGATCTCCTACATAAATGGCGACACCAAGATCGTCCCAGAAACCAAGAGCAAAACCATTTACAAGCTGAACGGCGTCACGGAGCGCGACCTGAGGAAGACGGTGCTGTGGCTGAAGGACGGCCTGCAGTGCCTCTGCGAGGAGATGAACGACATCAACGCCGCCTACCTGGTCATGGGCCAGAAGATGGACGGCCACCTGGTCATCACCTCGCTGAAGCGCTGGCAGAAGGGACAGCGCGAGTTTAAGAGGATTTCACGCAGCATCCGCAAGCTGCAGTGCTAAAAGCCAAACCTGCATGTGGAGATCAGGTTTAAGTCCCCCCCCCCCCCCCTAAACCATTCAGCGCTTTCTTTAGAATTATCATCCCAGTCCAGGTCCCTGAGGGTCACACATAGGGTTGAGTGCTTCCTGACTCGCAGCCCTTCATATTTTCAATTCCTCTCATCCACACCTAACTGAGATGTTTGTGACCTCCTGATTTTGCTGATAGAAGGTAAAGTAGTAATCCACTTGCTTCAATCAGTCACAGCAGAGTCAAATTATGCAACACTACATTATTCAATGGTTCAGTAAGTGACTTGAGATGCAGTGAACTTCACCCACTGACTCGGATTCCATCTTATATGATGTCACTATAACGTATAATGTTCTTAAAGCCTTTATCAAAACTCATAGTATTAAGAATAAATCACATGACAATAGGATGCAAGGCTTTGATTCATATGACCTCATGATAAAAAATAAGATGTTTTGGGGTGTGTGGATGTATGTGTGTGTAGTTGCATATGGAAAGTCAGTTCTGTCATAGTTCCACTGACAGATTTAGATAAATAGTTAGCGCGTATCTTTGAGTGAAGCTGTGATTTCTGTTTGCATAGTGTGACGTTCAAAGACAAATGTCCGCATTTTTGTTTCCCCTACTATTTTCTCAAGAAAACACATGAGAGATAGCTGGCTATATTCTCTTCCTGTTCAACATTATATTTGATATATTCTTGGTAATCATTTTGTACTTGTCCCCACTGCCTTCTTTTCTACCACAGTATGATAAATCCACTATTTTTCTACTCCAGACTTTTCATTATCTCATTTCATTTATGTTGATATGTTTGTGTTGCATCTTCAAACTTGTTGTTTGATGATTTACTAATGAACTATTGGTGAATATCTGTCTTTTGGTTGGTAGTACTGATTTGGTGAATGAGCAATAACTTGGTAAGTGCAAAGAATCAAACAGTTTTGCGTATGTGTGTGCAATGTAAAGTATTTTCGAAGGTATCACTCTGTAAATATGAAATACTGTCTTTTATTCTTGTGTAAAGTTTTCAGCTATTAAAAACTATATACTGGAATTGAAACGGCTCAGTTAATAACACAAACCTATAGGTCCATGAAATAAGTAAACCAAGTTCAATCTAATGTCGCCACCTAGTGTGCAAACCGTGAAACGCAGAAATAAAGGAGAGAATAATGAACATGATTAATAGCTCCATCTAGTGGTAACTTTCGGTATGTGACAAAGTTCTGATATTATAAGAAAACCATCAGTAGTACTGTGTTCCAGTAAAATAGATATATATTTACGAGGTGTGTCATTAATATTAAATAAGGATCAACTTGTTTTGGCCATGCCTCTGAGAAATATATGATACTGTTAATTATCAATTTTAAATGTTTATTCACGTGGGAGAGCTTTGGTTGGAATAAAAACAAAACAAAAAAATACACATCCACACCCAGTTACTAATGTTTTTACGAGGCCATACATTACAGCAGTGTAAACTCCAGTAGATATTTTTAAAAACCATATGTATTCATGACTGATTAGTACAATCTGATACCTACATGTGAATCCATTCCTCCTCTAGACCTGCTTATCCTGTTCAGGGTGGCAGGTACCCAGCAGTTCTTCAGTGAGAGGCTCTAATAATTATACTCTGTGTATTATAGTCTTTCCACAGCTGTCATGTCATGTTATGACATGTCAATGTAAACATCAAACATCTGATAATCTCTTAAAATCAATTGCAGTGACGTCACTTTGTAGCCAGTACAAAGTGATCAACATCAGAGTATCAACACAGAGTTGTTAAAGCCTTATCATTTTCTTGAGGAATAGTAATATAATATATGTTAAGACAGGTATATTACAGTGTGGTATTTTAAAAGTACAGTGGGATGGACCAAGTCTCGATATTAGTACAGCTGTCGTGATTTTTGCAGAATGTTTCCTAAATTTCAGAGTACAGAAATTTCCCTCTGATCAGTAAACCCCGGAAACGGTCACACATGAGTCATTCATTATTCATTCATTATTCTAGACATTAACGCACGCACACGCACGCACCCACACTCAAACACAAACCCTCACACACACCCTCACACACACACACACACACCCACCAAATCAGCTACCAACACTATCTAACATCAGATTATCTGAAAATAACTCATAGAAACAGAAACTAAACTCATAGTCCATCCGCGGTTGTGGTGCCTTCACTTGCTATGGGAAATGTCCATATTCTGGAAAGCCCTGTGAAATTGCTGCCTGGCAAAGGAACAGGGGGGATTTGAAAACACAGCCAATGAGGGAAGCGCGGAAATCCTGCAAACATCCTGTGGGAAAACTGGTGCCTTTAAATACTATTTTTGGAGTGCTTGTTTTTCTCTATCCAATAAGAACTTAAATGAAAGTAAATAAGCAAACGCATAATTTCATTAATATATCATATACGTATCTCATCTCGCAGCAAACATTGACATTCCAGTTGGGCAATTCACTGGATCGTTTGTGTTTATTTTTGATTAAATAATTTGAAACAATGCATGCAGTCCGTTCTCGTGTTGGAAATTTTAAGTAAATCAGCTGTAAATGATACAAAAACACGTGAAAGCGAGTTCTTGACAAAGATATAATGTTACAGAAGTATAAAGATGATGAAAAGTTTATCGCTGTAAGCCACATAAGGTCATGACAATGAAAGATTTTGCAGTGTATACACTGTGCAATATGTTGTAACTTGTATTACTGTATGTTATTTCACTTTTCCTCTCTGATATGGGCTCCAGCAACTACTATCTGGGATAAGGGGAGCAAGCTAAATAAACATTTTCACCTCTTTATTTTAAAGCTGCAGCGACACACGACTGAATAACATTTAAGGTTGAAGAGCCACTAGAAACTGTTTCACTCAAATATAGCGTTGCAACTCGCAGATCGTCGAATTTCCGCCCGCCCGTGGAGGCAGCATCGGGTCTTAACTTTTCTTGTGTTGGCAGGAACTGAATGCTTTTGCGTGTATTTAATTAAGTGTGTGTGTGTGTGTGTGTGTGTGTGTGTGTGTGTGTGTGTGTGTGTGTGTGTGTGTGTGTGTGTGTGTGTGTGTGTGTGTCTTAAACATGTGTGCCAGTGGGCTGTAAACCCTCTTGGCTGCGATGGTGGAGCGTTTGAAAGCACACAGGCTCAGTTTGACGAAGCTGAAAAAAGTCCGCGGGGAAGTTCCCCAGCCCAGGAAATCCCCTAACATTCATTGTCGGAATATTATTTTTCGACACAGATCATCTCACACACAATTGACATCCTCGATTCATTTCTGAAGACAAAACGCACCAGAGCACAGGCGTCAAATGCTGGATTATTAAAACATTTACTTGATCTATCTTTGAAGCGCGATGGATAACGTCAGCGTAAACACGGACTCGGACGCGGACACGCAGAGGGAGAAGGTGCGGAGCTACAGCACGTTGAATACTCTGTACCACGAAACGCGACAGGAGATGGAGCTGCTGAACAAACAGGTCTACATGAAGGACAATGTCATAGCCGATTTAAAAGTGCGTCTGGGCAGGTACGAGAGGACCTACATGACCGTGGGGGACACGAATCCGGTGCTCGTAGGACCGTCCAAGTCTCTGCTGGAGAATCTGTGCAAGGAGATCTGCAAAGTGAAGCACAAGAAGAACGAGGCAGAGTTCAAAGCGTCCAGACAGACAGAGGTAAGAGAGCTCTACCTGTTAACACTCTGATCACTGTGTGTGTGTATGTGCATCACACACACACACACACACACACACACAAACACACACACACAGGGAAAACAAGATTGAGCAATGTCTGTGTTTGGAAAAGGAAAAGGAAAAAAAAAGATCCATTCACTTGTGGATTAGTTTCATATCATTACAATGTTAATTCAGTTCAAACAGTTTCAATCACAGCTCAATGAAGAAGATACATATATGTCAGTATTGGTGGTATTTACTGTTACACACACTCAAAGAAAGCAACAAAAATCGAATAAGTTGTTATGGTGATGTCACTAAAGCTTAATGATAAAGGAAGTTTCAAAAGCTTTACAGTAATCAGCATAGGGATAATATTGATATAAGTGTTTTTGTAATTTATCACCATGCAACTTTTTTTTAATTATTTGGTGAAACTATATTTTAAGGAACCATGTCATAGACTCATTGTTCTCAAATCCTGGGTCTGATTAAAGGAAGAATCATCTCAGTCCAGACATTGTGTGGTCAAGGTGAATCATCTTTCTCTTTCCCTCTCTCCCTCTCTCTCTTTCTCTCTCTCTCTCTCTCTTAGGAAATCCAGAGGCTCCATGTGCAGCTCAGGGAGAAGGAGCAAGAGTTAGAGGGCATCCGGTGTCAGCCGGACCACGAGAAGGACCGGGAGATCCAGAGGCTGCGCTCAGCCCTGGAGGAGAGGGAACGGGCCGAGGCTACCCGGGCCGTCCTCTGCACGTCGCTGGCAGAGGAGGCGGATCAGCTGCGAGGACAGCTCAGTGCCACGGTGAAGGTTTGCCAAGAGCTTCTGGCTAGACTGGAGAGAGCGAGGACGGCAGGAGGAGAAATAGGAGGAGGAGGTGAAGTGGAGGAGATGGCTCAGCAGCAAAAAGCTAAGGAGGTGAGCTTTCATCTACACATCTGTATTTTTCTTGTGTATGGACCTCCTGCTATGACTGTTGTTAACCTCGCAGCGTCTGCAAATGTGATTCCATACTGCAGTTTCTGGCATTTACCGTCTGTTTTCCCTGCTTACTACAGACAACAGGGTCCTCAAACCTGAACTCCTCAACCTCATGTCAACTTCAGGAGGAGAATCGGCAGCTGAAACTGAGAGTGACATACGTAAGTCTACTGCTACTGTAAACACTGTGCAACGTATACGATCAACCAGGCATCAGATATTAACGTATTGGTCTCTGTTGTCCTTCAAGGTGGAAGGTCTGAATAGTAAATGGCAGAGGTATGACGCCAGCAGAGAGGACTACATCAGAGCCTTGTGTCAGAGGATGAAGGAGACCACCGCTCATGTCATCTGCAGCCCCGGCGCAGGAGGTGGAGCGGGGTTGGAGCCCAGGGCCGGCCAGGGCTTGGAGCCCGGTTTAGGCCCTGTTAGCGCCGCAATGCTTCATCTGGAAATTTCCAGGCTCAATGGTTTGCTGGAGGAGAAGATGAACGAGTGCGTGAGGCTGGAACAAGAGGCGAAGGCGAGAAGGAGGAGCAGCCAAGAGAGGATCCAGATGCTAGAGCAGCAGGTTGGTGCTACCTCATGATCTCTTTAGATTTATCGATTACAAATACATAACGATTGGATACAGTTGGAAACAGTCAAATACGTCTGTTTGATTTTTGAAGTAACCTCTCTATCCCATCCTCAGGTTCTCATCTACGCAGAGGACTTTAAATCTGAGCGTGCCGACAGAGAAAGAGCACAGGGCCGAATCCAAGACCTGCGGGAGGAGATTCATAAGCTGAAGCAGCAGCTGCATAAACAGGTAAGGTGACAGCCAGAGTGCATGGAGAGAAAGTCATGTCCTGTATTAGCCATCAGTAAAAGTTGGCTTGTGGCTTGTCTGTGTGTAATATGTATATCATTGTCTGAATCAGGGCACCACCAGGGAGAACAGGGAAGCGGCTCCCACGTGTCGCGTCCACATCGGACACAGATCTTCCTCAAGACATCTGCTGAGGGCCGGCGCCGAGACGCAGAAACAGGCGGGAGCGGTGGCGGTGGTGGCGAGCGCGACGGCGCGCCCGGCGTGGAACGAAGGCCAAGGCCTGTCGGAACTCCAGTGCCCGAGGTGCCTCACCACGTTTGAGGACAGGGACACAACCGAGTACCTGCGTCACTGCGAGGAGTGTGCCAGGTTATGAACGGAGCGGACACTCGTTTTTTGGGGAAAGACAGGAATCTCTCACTGACAATGACTGAACACTGAAGATAATCACTACATGGCACAGAAGAGCTCGAGTGGAGTTTCCCATTTGGGAGAAAAATCATTTAATATGTATTGTACATAGTGAAACAGAACTGTACATCCAAGAGTTCCCCCTTCACATCTTATCAAGCCTCCAGAAGCCCACATACTGTTTCCTTTGAGTCAGGTTATGAGTGTGTGCGGGGTAAGGCAGGGGGCTTCTACATGTGGTGGGTTAGTGGATGTCGAATGCAATATATGAAATCAAATGGCCTCTACCTCAGTGTTGCGTCAATTTACAAAACATGTTGCACTTTCTTGACATTAAGCCAAAAAGTAATGGTTGGATTATTATTCAGAGATTTGTGACGCATAAGCTTATTTGGATCTGGACTTTTATTTGATCAATGTGGTGCTATTTCATGTTAAATCTTTGGTTGAGCTTTTACATATTTCTTTTCTGTAAATTGTATAATAACAGATTTAAGATATATCACTATTATATTAATATTTATTCTCTTTTTTGCATCAATAACTTTGAAGTGAAAACGTAAATCCTTAGAGCGCAATTTCCCTTTTTTTCCTCCTCCAGTGCCATAAAAGGGTCTATGTTTTTCCCGATAATAGTAAAGTTTTGGGGCTTAAAGTGTCAATTTGTGTCGAAACTGAGAAAGAAAATTATTCTAATATCTGCAGTGTCAAACAGCAACACTGCATCTAAACTGACATATTGCTTGGATTTTGGTGCTGCTTTTCTTGAACTTGCAGAATATTTTTGTAATAAAAGATTGTTCTTATCCACACTTGTGATAAGGTGATTTATATATCGTTTGCACGTTTTATTATTGTTGTGGTGTACTTTGTTTTTCCAGCTCGTCTGAAGCTCAGGCTTTGAGGAGCTCCCACCGCAGATCTTAGACTAACCACCAAAATGTGGCTCCTTCCTAATCCACGTCTGTGTGCAGCTCTGTTAGTGTGTGTGTGTTTGTGCGTGTCCATTTATGTCACGTGTGTGTTTGTGCACTGTGGAAAACCCCTTCCCAGCATTGCCTGAATGGGCACGCTGTACTGTGACAGTCAGATTCCCAGCTGTTGTGCGGCTGAGGAAAATACTACAAGGGCACAGAAGAGAGCAGGGACGGCGGCTCCAGTTACATCCAAACCCCAACAACTGCGCGTGGATCAGTTGGTGACTAAAACGTTCTCCAGTCAGTCCCTGCAAAGTCTCACTCTGACACAAACAACCTGACTGTGCCGCTTGGTGAGTCAGTTGTCATGGGTTCGGTGTAAGCACAGGAAGCTGGACATCCCCTGTTAAAAGGAAGTAGGCAGTTACAATACACAGATGAGATGTCGTGAGTGATTGTACGCGTCGGTGAACACATACTGTTGCCATTTGGCTGCATTGTTTCTTGATCAGATAAAAGAACATTTACACTGACAATAAGACAAGAACATTTCTGAAATCCTGGATTGCTTTTTGGCTGTGCTAGAATCAAGAAGGAGTGGATTAAAAGAGTGATTCTTCTTTACAAAGGCTTTTACAGCTGAACTGATGAAAAAGGTCTTGGGGTGGCTTTAGTTGTCACAAACTTGTCCAAATCCCCAGCAGGAGGCAGCCCTTGTGATGTCACAGAGGGTCAGATTTCCTGACTTTGCACGTCATCAATGCAACAAAAGTCTTTTTTGTCCAATATACAGAATTGCTTTGCACAACACACTGAATTAGATGAATAAACTGGTGAGGGGGTTTCAAAGTTTGTAAATCACCGAGTCACCGATAAGGAAACGAAGATATTTGCAACGTGGCTCAACTAAATGTGCACACAAAAGGGGATGAATGATCAGTTCCAATTTTGTCTTTAAAGGGCAACTTTTCTAGAAGACAACCACACGAACAATAATAGAAAAAGAAGCCTTGAGTTGTCTTCTGGGGATTCTCCCCCACCAGCTCACACCTACACGTTTACAATCACAGGGTCTATATGTGAGTGAACATCTACACATACAAATGTAAACCACCACAGAGTGGAAAAAATAGGTCATAAGCGTCCCCACCTGAGTGTCTGGGAACTTTTTGTCTCTTAGAAACAAAGACCTGACTTAACAAGAGCAAATAGCAACCAGGTGACAGTGGTAGACCAGTTCCTGTTGCTGAAGGGTTCAAAGCACCGGGATGTGGCTGTCATAGAATTTACAGAGAGGGAAAACTTCAGTCTGACACTTATCCACACAGATACAGAACAGATAGATTTGGCCTTTAATCTCATGTGTATCCTAAAAGAATGGGAATTTCCCATCATCACGAGGGAATTCCCAAAAAGACACACTCCAGTTTATCTGAAGGTAGAGGGCTCTATAGTCGGCGAGCAGATCTGTTTAAGGTAATGTAAATAAGCTAAGGTAGTTTCTATTAAATTTAACCGGGCTTGTTCCTCTTCTTGCTATGCTAGTCCAAGGCCTTGGCCATCAAAAACACAATTGTGGTTGTGACCGTCGGCTGGAGAGACGGGGATTTCCCTCTATGGAAGTGTATGTGATCCTGAAGCCCTCCAGGCACTGACAATGAAAAGATCAGCGTTCTGATTACAAGCTACAAGGCAACTCTGATCCCTTCTAATAATCCTATTGGCGCTCACCCTGTCATTGTCAGACTGCTCCATGCACACACACACACACACACATTCTGTGTCTCCATTGTTTTCTTTCATCAACCACAATTCCTTCCAGCAAAGGCAAAAATCCAGGAAATATAAAAACTAAAAAAATATAATGTCCATAGATTTACAGTACCCAACACTAAAACCATTGTTTTTCACTGGAAACGGTAGAATTTGGGGCATAGAGATGATTTTTGCAAATAATTTATCCCCAAAAAGATCAAATCACAAATCTGTTTAATCTTGACCTACATCTGTCTCTGATCTTGTCTGAAACACTATGGGCCTTTTGCTTAAATTAGGTAGATCCCATCTTACATCACACAGTGACTGAGAATGAGCACACAGTGCAATCAGCCAGCCACTCATTCATATCTGAAACAAACTATGACTCATATGTGCGCCGGTGGCTTTCACACCAAAAACTTTTGTCTTGTACGTAATGTAAAGTACATTTACCTCATACTTGCCATTCACTAAATCTGTAAACTTGGTGGGTTTAAGAAACATTTGCCTTGGGGAAAAGTAAGAGGAAGTAGTCACAATGGACAACTTCCTCTTGCCAAAATAAATATATGGTATTCCACTGACGTACTTGTACAGAAAATTCAATAAAAATTAGAAATGATTCATATCAATATTTTCACAACTTTGAAAAAAAAGAGCGGGTTATGTAAATGTTCCAATGTGTCTTCTGATTAACTTTACAGTTTAACAGCATCATGTGAATGTCACAGTGTCATGCCAGAGGAAATCTGCACATAGATTATAGGTTGTAAAGCCAGATTCAAAGTTCAATTCCACTTTCTGTGTTTCACACACTGTGTATTTGTAAAAGCAGTCTCACTTTGAGGACATTTTGCCAAGATATTGCCAACTTTATAATTAAAGTTCAAAAATTACCGATAGCTTAAACAAAGTTCATAAAAATGTCATTAAAACACAATGTTGCTAAAGTGCTAAGGCCGATCTGCACTCTGCCCTGACAGCTGTGTTTAAGAGCGAAGTGCAGAATGAACTCATCTACATGGAGATAAGTCATCACCTGACCTCATTCATGGTGATTTTACCCTGAGGGAATGCACTTGATTTCATAACCGTCTCAAATCATTTTTCCCTTAGGTTTCACGTGTATATGAAATTGAGCTCCACGTAATGCCTGAAGTCACCTAGCACGTCAGCTACCTTTTCTTTACGTTCATAAAAACCTGAGGCTCCAAAGCTCAGTTACAGTTAGACAACTATTATGACTCTCGTTCTGGTGGATTTCCCAGAAGGAACGCGTGAGGGTGTGATTCAACTCGCAACCTTGAGCAGCTGCAGAACTGCACAGAGGAGTTGTAATGATGTTTATGTGTCACGATCACGTAGAGGTTAGAGTTGACGGGAAATGTGCTGCGCTGCATTTATTTATGTGGATTGTTAGTGTAGTGTCCATGGAAATAATATTTGACACAAGACACATATCCTGCCATACTACTGTATTCCATCTTTCAAAAAAGAAAGACAAGATTTAATATTACTTAACAATATGTTAAAAGTAGCCAGTTTGGCTTCAGTGTTAATACAATATACACTCTATAACAGATTGATAGTGTGAGTATTGTTCTTTTTCAATTTCATTCTGAAAGTATTCTGATACAAGCTGGCTATAGGTCAAAAATAAAGAAAACAAAAACTGTAATGGGTACACGTTTACTCAACAGTTTGTTAAACAGAATTTAAAAACCAAAAAAGAACATAGTCAAGTATTATGCCTTCCTCCTTTCTGTGAAATAGGGTGGCGGGGGGGAGCAGGGAGTGGAGACCAGCTGACCAAGCCCATTTCCTTGTCAATCATATTGATGAGAGGCCGTGCTAGGGAGTGGAAACGATGGGATAGTAAGCCACAATAACTCAATTACAGCTTTTAATTCATCACATTGCTCTCTTTTTTTGTTTCCATTATGTCTTTTTTTGGAAGGAAACCTTCCAAACACAGTAAATATCTTTGACTACAGGTAAAGCCAGTATACGAAAAAACTATTTCAGACCATGGCTTTTTCAGTCAAGAGAAACGTCCAACTCAGACTTTTTAAAAGCACACAAGCACGCAAGGAAAATTAATCTGATGTAAAGTAGCATTTTGGAATTCTTTTTGTCTCATTTCATTTTCTTTGTTTTTACTTCTGCAAGTGGATCAGTCCGGGTGGGTTTGTGGTGGAACCGCACAGCGACAAGAACAAAGCAAGGCAGCGTGGGTGTGATTGGGGCACAGGAGGAAAGAGGTTCTGAGAGGACAAGTGTTGGGTGGTGGTGGTGGTGGTGGTGGTGGTGGTGGTGGAGGGGTTTGGGTGACACACGTGGGTTGGTATAGTTGTTCTGATTGTGTCCGACAGTCACTCACTAACACCCTCAGTGCGCAGCAAACGTCGCTTTCTTCAGACTGAAGTTTGACCAGTTGATAGAAAGTCGCTGACGGGTCTGTCGAGCGGAATCCAAGCAAAACCTGCGGAGACAGAATCATGAACGTTCTGAGGAGGAAGCTTGAAAGAGACTCAAAACCCCGACACCGGTTCCAGACATGTATCATTGTCTTATGGCGTTAAACTCGAATGGACGTACCTTTTGAAATACTCCACCTCCCTCTCAGTTTCATCCATTTCAGTGCTGTCCAGGTCGATGTCTTTGGGCAGGAACACGTCATCTAAAGTGAAATAACACATTCATGATCATGCCTCTGATTTCACATGAATACAGGAAGCATTTCTTAAAAATATCTGTGATATAATTGCATTTTCTTTGAACTTACTGCATGCTAGAGTGACAGTTGTAGCTCGTTAATGTTAATCCAATGAATTGAAAAAGATCAAAATCCCTAGCTGTTTTCTGCTTAATGTATTCTGGGGTCTCTACTATTCAGGCTCAGCCAAGATGGCTTCCTAAACACCACACAACTCAATCTTAAGAATGTGAACATGATTGATCAAAAATAATACCAACCGATCGAGGTGTTCATTTTCTCCCCTCTCTTCTTCTTGTTTTTCTTGGTCTTGCTTTTGGGCTGCGGGGACTCGGCGCTGGGCGGTTTGCCGTTCTGGGTCTGCTCGCACTGGGATGCCGGAGGGGGAGACGGGGAAGGGTTTGATACAGGTGGACTCCTCCGCTCTTCCTTCACTTGTGCCAACGGCTGCTGCTGCTGCCTTTTGCCACTGCTGCTGCTGTTGTTGTTGTTACTCCTTTCCTCCGTCCTCGGTTCAGTGCCTGGAGGAGGAAGGAGGACTTCTGCAGACCTGTTCCGTGTTGCTTTGGTGTCTGTTGTGGTGGCGGTGGTGCAATTTGCTAGCTTTATTGCCACATCCAAGCTTTTGGGTAACTCTGGGGCTCTCTGTACTGCAGCCTCACACATGGCCACCTTGGCAGACTGTTTGGCCTTAGCTTTACTGTTGGCTTCAAGTTGAGTAGACGTGCCATTTTGAAGGGTGGGTGAAGAGCTGGGCGTGGTGACCTCAGTGGAAAACGCCTTCTCGCTGCTGCGTTTTGGGCTGTGCTGCGTGATGGGCCGGGGTACAGGGTCTAATCTAGGTTCCCTCTGGTTAGGAAGGCGAATAAGAGAGTGAAGGAGCTGCGATTTGCCATTGTGAAGATTTTCTAGAACGTTCTGAGCTGTCTGTTTGAGGGGCTGAGGATTGTTCTGGGGAGGGGCAGTGTTTTCCTTCGCCTTTTCCCTCTTTTTCTTCTTGGCAGCACGATGTTGCTGCAGCTCCTGAAGCCGGAGCAGTTCCTTTTGGAGCGCTGCCTCTTCCTCTTCCTGCCGCCGTCGCCGCTGCTGCTCCTCCAACAGCTGCTGCTCCTCCCTTTCACGGGCCTCTGCCTCCAGACGTGCCTTCTCCTCCATCTGACACACAGACATAAACAATTTGTTATTACCATTTATTAAGATCTCTTTGGTAGAAACATTATTATACATTAGATACGTTATTTCATACTTATTGCAAACATAAGAACAATTTTTCGCTAGCTACCTTCTTTTGTTTATGCCTGGCCCGTTTGGCTGCCTTAGAACTGGAGGCTGGTTTACTGTCTGCACTGTTGATGAACTGCAACAGGTCCTCTACCCGCCTGTGGTCCTCAACCCCTCCATCTCGTTCTAGCACTGGCTGCTGCTCCTCTCGCTTCGGCTGCTCCTCTTTCCGTTTCGTCAGACGCAAGCGCAACTTCTCCCGCATCTCTGCATAGTTACGACTGGTGGGTGCAGCTGGGGGCTGAGGACAAAACAGAGGATGACAGAAATTGAAGGAGGAGTTAAAAAGAGTGTGTGATATTTGGTATATAGAAACATCTGAGAACAGCTGATGTAAAACCTCATTAACTTTGGAGTAGATACATTGTCAAACATGTCAATATTCACACCAACTGAACTGTCAGTATCCAAATGTTAGCTACCAAACAACTATACCAAATACTTTTCAGAGAGTAAATGCTACTTTGAGAGATAAATGTATCTTACCCCGCCGTGGCCAAAGAACTCGCAGTAGCAGCAGTCACAGTATTTTCCTTCCTTCTGGTTAGTGGAGGTGGAGGTGGAAGAGCTGTGCTCGGAGCAACTGTCCTCATCCTGGCTCTCCTCACCATCATACGCCTGATGCTCAAATGCCCCGTTCTCCTCACATCGATGGCCTTCACAGTCAGGATCACTGAAAAGACGAGGCAACTCTTTTCATTCATTGTTTTGAATTGATCTGCTACAGCAAAGCATCAGTTCCGGCTAGTTTGTATTTGGCAAACGGTGAGGAAACTGCAGCCAAATCAATGCAGGCAACAGAGTCGTTGGACAGAATCGGCTCCACGCTTTGACACACTGGTATAAATGCGATACATCATAGTGACACCTACACACAAGTGGATGAGACATCCAATAGTAGAGCTGCAATTAACTGTGAAACACTGAAACAGCAATCATTAAAGCAGAGGCGACTGAACTAATTGGATGCTTTAAAACATTGACCCTGCACTGATATCTGTGTGAGGGGTTTCTAAAGGAGAGATACAGTCCACAACCCTGAACAACTGCAGAGACATGATCCATATTATCCACTGATACTGGGCTAAATGGCGAGAAAAGGTAGTGGGCTAACCTGCAGACACTCGGAGGGGCGCTGACAGGGCCCTCTGCTGTCAGGGTGGGAGGCTCAGCAGGGGGCAGGCACAGACCTTGGTGGGTCTCCACAAAGTCCGGGGCGGGATTAGCCATCTTTGGAAAGGGCTGCGATCCCATCGCGGGAAGATGGGTGCTGGGTGCTGGGGGCAGGGCGGGGCCAGAGAGGGGAGGGAGGGAGGTCAAACCTGCAGAGCCGTTTCGAGGGATGGTTGAAGTAGGTTGCCTATGGTCCTCTTTACCTAGATTGTGAAATACATCATCTAGAGGGGAGACAATACATCTGATGAGAAGACAAATCATTTAAGGAATTCAATCACAGAGGCATTGTTAGTTTAGTAGGATACACACTGTACTCACACACACACATACTGGAAGTGAAGCTAAGATTAAGCTTCACACTTTCAGCTCATTCACAAAATTCACTCACATACCTTCACTAATTCTCATTTTAGTATCAGACTGCAAAGAAACATTGTGTGCACCCCTGCTTATACGTAACCATTCGCCCAAATTCTGACAACGTACATGAACAAACACAGCAGTTACATGAGTATCCACTACCCCTACCTCCTATGTCACCTAGAGTGTTGGGTCTTTGAGATGACAGGTGCTTAGGTAGGTTATTACTTGATTGGACAGTGGTGGCAGTGCAGGACACAGAGGCGGTGGAGGCTGAGGTGGCCATCACCACTCGGTTGGCCTCCATGAAGGCATCCTGGAAATTGTACAGACACTTCTTCTTGGCGCTGCTCTTCTTCTGCTCCTTGGCGTCGGAAGAGGAGCACGTTGATGACGATGACGACAACGATGACGAGGAGGAGGAGGAAGGGGGTAGAGTGTTGGGCAGAGAGGGTTGTTCCCCTTGGGGACAAAGGGACGTTGTTGGCGGGAGGGGCACATCTGCGAGAGGCGGTCCAAGCATGTCACCTATTAAAGAACACAAATTCGGTGAGCAAAGGGTCATTCCTAATTTACCCCCCCAAAAACCTTAGGCTATTTACACTTTATCTGAGTGTCTCACCAGGCAGGGACTCAGGCAACAGCACCGAAGTATTCAAGCTCTTCATAACAGCAGCATCCCAAAGGTTCTCGAACTTCAGTGAGAGGCACTGCAGTGAGCTGTTCCAATCACCTGTCCCGCCTGCCCCACCGAAGCAGTTTTGGTACACGTGCTCAGGTAATGATGGACTAAAGGCTGGCTGTTTGGCTGCTGAGTGGTTTGATGTGGGCGTCGGAGGCAGAGGCTTAGAACAGGAGAAGGGTGCAGAGTTTAATTAGGAAATGAATGTTTTATCTTGGAAAAATGAGACTCTACTCTACTCTACCCACTACTCTTTTGATCTGGCAGCCGATTCAGTTTTGGTTTGCTTTACATTGGGTATAGCATGACCCCTTGTGGCAGATCATTAAAATTACAGAAGTGACATTGGACTGTCTAAGTCAGCCCGGTGTGTTTATTGGAACCAAAAACTCCCCTGTGACAAGGAATGAATCAGGAAATAGCTCTGTGGGAAACCACCAAAGATACTGTTTGTTTTAGATTCGAAAGCACATTTAAGTCCAACTTTATGGACGTATTAGGTCAAGGAGGCTTACCTTGTGTGTGAGAGAAGGACTAGGAGGGTACAGAGTAGGGTGCAGTAGGGGCCGGGAGAAGTTGTGTAGTGGTAGGTGCCCGTGGATGTGGGGGTAGAGGTGGAGGGCCGGGTGAGCAGGAGGGGTCTTGCCGTCTGTAAAGAACTGGTGTCCGACAGCGAGGGGAGGCACGGCGTGGAGACGATTAGGTGGCAGGCATGCAGCGGGGCCCAGGGTGGAGGAGCTGGGGTCCTGGTTGCAGACGTGGCACTCGCAGGCATGCTGGACCTGTTGTACCTATAGAGAAAACACAGACAGAGAAAATGCAGTCGATCTTTTGTCTCAGCTACGAGGGAAAGAACGACTTTGATTTGAAGTATCTTAACATAATCAAATGAACGGTTGTGGATATGTGGCGGGATTATCCAACGCCTTCACATGGAATGATGACACGATGAGAATACCTGTTGGTGACTATAAGATGGTGGAGGACTGCTATTCTTTCCTGGGGAAAGTTCCTCCTGGTGCCCTGGAGGTTCTCCACCACTCTCACCATCAACGTCCTCCTCATCGCCCTCTGATGAACTACTGCTGCTGCTCAGGTGAGGAGACTGAGGCAGAAAGGTGCAAATGGAAAAATAAGTAAGAGAAAGTATTCAATCGTCTAGGCACTTGGCAGGAAAATTAATGCCCATTTCTGAAAGTAAAATAAAGAAGTGAAGGACTCACCCCATCTTTCCGTGCCACATTTTCCCCTTTCCCATTGATTTCACTGTGGAGGCCGTTCACCGCAGCTGTGATGTTGTTGCCCTCATACCCACTCATTGGGTAGATATCCCCAAACTTGCTCGACAATGGAGGAACCTCACAGTCATCATCGCTAATACTGAATGGACAGAATGAAACAAGTTGTGAGGTTAGGGGAAACATTTTCACATTCTAAACGCTGTCCTAAAAGGTTTGGATTTAGGAGAGTTATGACCACGGGACCATGAGCAGATGGTTGACTTACAATGTGTTGGTATCTCCATCGGGCAGAATGAGCCGCGGACGCTGCTGAATTGTGATGGGGGAGCTGGAGTTGGAACCGGATGCCGAACTCCCGGAGGAGAGGCTGGGAGGGTGCACTTCTGTCAGGTAGTCTCGAGGAGGTTCTCCTTGCAGGGGCAACTTGATGTGTAGGTCCTCCGCGATGGGAGAGTCCATAATGCCACATGTCAGGATATGGGAAAGACTACAGTCATCACACGTACACCTGTAGATACGGGCCACAAGGAAAAGATTTATATGCAATCATTTTCGTTTCACATTGTCTCAACACTGCTGCAATGACGGATGAACTCACCTTCGCCGATAATTACAATTTGGACAGTCAGGAATACTGAGATGGGAGGACAGCATTCGCATAGTTTCTGTGAAGTTGTGATCTGCAGTGCTGGTCTTCTTACTGTGGGGTAACTACAAAAACAAACACAAACATTCACTGCATTGAGGTTGAAAACACACTGAATCTACTGTTTAAACTCTATATCCTTGTATTATACCTGATCTTCTATAAATCTTCTCTGCTTAAAGAACTCCCAGTCCTCCTTCAGCATTCGCTGCTTTGTCTTTAAAGTCTGGAAAAGGCCATGAAATTAAGGAAATATACGTTTTTATAAATCTGAGAAAGGAAAGGTGTGACTTTAGACATATATTTTCAAAATCTCTTACATTTTTGCTAATTAAAGACTTGTGTGGCTCTGTTCTTTGGTTGTTGAGACTGGGACCATCCACCTTATACAGCAGCTGGAACAGAATCAGAAGTTTACTACTTTCATTATTACTTCTCAGTTTGTTGACATAAAAATACTTTTGCTTTGTGTAGTTGTTGGTTTTGGTTTTGTCTCATTGTTGGTTTTGGTTTTGTATACCTGTTCATCAACATAGTCATCAATCCTTTTCTCACATTCCTGCCACTCAGCAGCCACAGACGCCATCTCCTGCTGTAGCTGCTGGTAGCTCTCCAACAAGGTCCTGTACATGTCCTCATTGTATGAATCATGGGAGGCTGTGCCGTGACTGAACAAATGCATACAGAAGAAGAAATTTGTCATTTACCTCTTGACTTTTAATTAACCTTTGTGACCATTAAGCATGATATTTAAAAAAACAAACAAACATCTGATTAACTAGATAAATAAGTAACAATGTGTTCAGACATTTAAAAGAGTCAATTTAACTGTGGTCAAACTTGGATTTCAGCAAGTCTTTTAAGTTTACAGAGCAAGTCTTCCATTTGGCAACATTGAACAACAATCTAGTTTTTACAGTAACGGTCTGGTAATATTTTCATCTGAATGACTGAAATGTGTCTTACTTCAGCTGCGCAACCAGTGAAGGTAAACTGCTGTGCAAGATTGGTTCTGAGAACACTAGATTCTCAAAAAGGTGCTTGTTGTGGAGCTCCCACGTCACCCGGAATTTCTGGAGGTGCTCATTCTCCTGGGGGAAAAGAAAATAATTTGGATTACAGCAGAGGCGGGGGTGTCGACAATGTGACACCACCTTAAGGGCATCAAATTTCTAATATTTCCATTAACCGACTGACCAGCGTGAGCAGGAAGCTGCTGATGGTGCGTGCAGCCTGACAGAGGGCGCTGTACTCCTCCAGCAGCAGAGAGATGAACTGATGGGCCTGGGGAGGACCCTGAGCTGCAGCCAGAGGCCCAGATGGTCCTGTAGCCTTGGAGCCGGCAGAGAGGTGCTTCAGTAGCCGAACTTTCATTTCCAACACGTACTCACGGGCCTGTTGCTCCAAACGCTGGTACAGCTGGTAAGGGTCCTTCTCACAGAGTCTGAAAGGAGGGAGGAAAAGATTAGACAATTCATATTATAAAAGGACTTTCTTCAAAACACACACAAGATAAGGAATATCAATAAACATGTACAGTATACTACGGAAAATATTGTGGCTGTAATGATAACTTGGGTTATCTTTTCAGAGCGGTACTGTGCTTGTGTGTGTTCCTATTGGACATACACCATGACAGAGCGGAGCAGGACATGAGATTGGACTGTGTTAGTAGTTCTACCTGTCCACCAGCTCCTTCATGCCCTCCTTATCCCTCTCTAGCGGCTGGTCGTGATCGTCTGCCAGCGGAGTTCCTGTCTGGCGGTAGATGCAACGCACCAGGTAGCGGACCTCTGACCAGTGGTTCTGCAGCTGCTGAGATTCCCTCTCTGACTCAGCAGAGATTTCCCTGTCATTTCATTAAGGGCACACAATTATTATTTTCCCCAAAAACGTAACTATAATAAACGATATGTATTAAAACAGAACTATTAACCGACCGTCTCTCATTGCAGGCCTCACAGCTGCACACTGTATCAGCAGGCATTGGTGCGGTGAGGTCCGGGGCAGAGAGCATTGGTAGTGTAGGTGCAGCAGTGGTCAGTCTGTCTGCTGTGGCTGCTTCCTGGCCCAGGTTTCCATTAGCCACAGGCATGTGCAAGAGGAAGTCCTGGCTCTGTGCGATACATAACAAAGGGGATAGTGAAATAATGGATAATGTACAGATTTTCCTCAAGATTCAAGACAATCCTCCCGTATGGTATTGTTTCATTTATCAAAGAGAAGTGAGGATCTGAAGATCTCTTTTGAAGTCCTATATCCGTCCTACAAGCACAATCAGCAAGCGGTTACTACAGTTTTAGGTACGCATCCACTGACTTAACTTCTATGCAGAAAATGATTGTTCCAATACTGATGCATGACTGGATTGACTAAAACCTTGAGGATTATTGATGGTTAAGGCTGGGGGTCAAACTAGGGGAAAGCAGCCTTCAAGTGCTTTACTCTAGTACAAATAATCCATCAAACAGTTCATTCTTTAGCAGAATGTTTTTTTAATGATGTGCTTAGCTTAAACAGAACACATGGGGCAGTGTAGACCTGCTGTAAGGTAATGAGCTTCTCCACAGTACCACACAGAGGATTGTATGTTTGCTCCATTGCAGAGTAAAATATATCGACATTGAAGAGGTGCTGCTCCTTTGCAATTTACCCCTTATAATCCAAACGTTACTATATGTGTTACTAAGTGACTTGAACTGATAATAAGCCTGCCCTCCGCAGGAAGGTTCCTGTCCAATGGAAGCAACAATGGAGCCATGCAAAGGGCACGGTAAGTGTTGATTTGGTTTGGAATGGCTCGGGCCACATTCACCAGCCACGGAAAGAGCCTTTATCAACTTTCATTTATCAATGAATGACGTAATTGGTGCATTCCTTATTTGATCATTTTTTGCTCCTTGCGTGCATCACAAATCGATCCTCTGCAGCTCTACGCGGCTCGGATAGGATTCACCGGCGTTGGCAAAATGCCAAAAGTAATACAGATGCAGGCCGAATTGCAAGCGAAAATAGTACCCAAACAAAATTGATTTTACAAGGCGTTAACATCATTATAGCAGAACACAGTTCTATTTCAGAATCCAGACGATATTCAAACTATTTTCTTAAATGTTTGTGTTGAAGAAACACCAACACTGATCCGGGGGGGGGGTTATTCAAAGGCCTATGGAAGTGGTAAATGAACATCACGTGTTTCCAGAATGCTACAACATACAAATGAACAACATCAGTGACCTAGTTCTGATGTAAATGATAAAAAAAGAAATTGTGTAAGACCGCTGAAGTATCGCTTTGAGTACAACAAGAAAAGCAGGTTTGAATTCCACTTTTTTTTTTTTTTTTTTTTTTTTTAAACACGGTGCTTTCTTGTTTTCTACTGGGAAGCACAACCTGGGAGCCCAGCATAGGCTTTACAACATAAAGAAGCTCTTTATACATACAGAGTATTAGCATTCACTTCATCATCGTGGCATTCATAGGCTTGACATGCTATTTCCAGTGTGTATGTTGGACGAAACCCAATAGTAGTAGAAGAAAAAAGGAAGTCTGAATACTGCATTTATCTTTTAGCCATGATTTAAACACTGATACCATAGCAGCGACTAACTGACAATAGCCTGACCACCGCTGAAGAGTCTTCCACCAAAATAGAGGAACCAAGTGCACCCAAAAGCAGGGAGGAAAGCAACACAAAATCAGCTCCACCATCCATTGGAACACAGCCCACAGCCCACGACTGTGTAACTTAAACTGCAGATATGTGGGATGTGGGTGCTGGGGCAGGTTAGGTCTGGAAACTGACGCACTTTTCCTATACTACATTAACAGCAATGCCGCACAACCTCAGTTTTGTAAACACCTTCCAAAAAAATCAGGCTTAACCACAACTGTGACTTACCTCCAATGATTGTTGTAGACCAGTGTGTCGGTCCTCCTTCTCCACTGTTTGCCGGCAGTCAGGGCAGACCCATAAGGGGAGCTGGAGGGCACTGGGGGTCTTGGAGGCTGTTGTGCCATTCTGGCCTGAGACCCCTGCCTCTGAGGGCAGAACGCTGTCTTTGCGTTCACACCGGCACAAGAGGCAGCGGTCACCAGCTGTGTAGGGAGCCCGCTGATTCAAGCCGAATGTGAATGGGGTCTGCGGTGGGCATGTGGAAAACAGGAAATACAGAGACAAAGGGATTATGTATGAGGCCACATCAACATTAACATAAAGTCACTGTTAGCCTGAGTGATTGCTTATGAAGTAATACAGCATGTCTATACTTTTAAATTGTCTATACTCAAGTGTAAAGCTGATTGTTTTAGTTAATACTTAGTTATTACTTTAAATATCAGACTATGTAAATCTTTCTTTACAGGCTTGGACCTAGCATTACATTCCAGGTACATCAGCTATCAGAACACTCCATTGAGTGTTTTGAAATGTAAATAAGTGGAGGAGCGCATAAATAGTAACAAGCAGTTTCAATTAATGACATCTACTGACATCATGTCTGCGGGTGAAGCGAATGATGGCTTTGGATTTACAACAATAAATTTCAGATTTTACATTTGACCATGTACCATCAGTGTCCAAGAGATTCCAAATAACATTCCAGTGAGGCCATAATGGTACCAGGCACTTAACACAGGTCCATCAAAGACTTGATCACAGTAATATTTATGTAACCATTCAATTTCATAGGCTCAAATGTAATAAAAACACCAGCTGCAGTGACAAAATACACAATACTGCAACACAGCAACCACAGAACTCCCCTGTTCCTACATGTTCTAAATGAAACCTGTACAGTTGGTATTAAACCTTGAACTCAGCACAGCACAACCGATTCTACGGATTATACTATGGAATATGTTACACAAAAAGCTTCACCTGATCATTGATTTCAGTCTACATCACCATTCGGTTGGGTATCAAGCCTTACAACACCAACAGTGAAGGGAATATGAGGACACGGTGCTGTGTTCATTTTCAACTCATTTCTAAATGCATACTCAAAGTTAATGTTCTTGGAGCTCAGAGGGTCAGAATGACTACAGTACGCTGTGTTATATTGGCAGTACACATCCTTATAGTGGTCTTCTGCAGGAAATGTACCTGAAGCACGCCAGAGAAGTCAGCATTGACCGGCCCTTCAGTAAACTGTGGTGTAACATTGTTGAGTTTGACCTGAGGGATACAGAAAACACACAATGTCAAATGTTTGTCTGATAAATGTCATATTAATTCAGCTTATAACTGTGTACGTGAAACAAATCCACTCTCAACAATGGTCATTTATTTTGAATATATGTGAGCTAATGATCTCATCCCATTTCTAATCCCGTCTAAACCAGGAAGAGTTCTAACAGGCTCAGATTAGCATGCAGGTATGAGTTACCATGGCAATTTGGTGGCTAAATCCCCTAAGCACAGAGATCATCACACACATTCTCATAACATCACAACAGCCTGAAGAGCGTTAGCATGTGTGCAAGACAGGCGTCGCACGTTTGTTTTGTGAAGGCCTTTCTCACAGTCACACACACACACACACACACACATACACTACAGAGAGAAAACATCTAAAAAGACACATACTTCCTATACTGTCCAGCAATAGCGTCAAAGGGATCGATCAAATCACTTCTAAACAAACATTAAAGAAGAACTATATTTTTTGCTTCAGTTATCAGGCTACCTAGTGTCAAGCAACCAGTTGGATTAGCATCAACTTAAGCGGGGTAAATAACTGAGCTAAAATAGGCAAGTTAGAGTTTATGGATTTGCTTATACCTGTGCAAATACAGAAGTGAGGCTTCGTGTGGAACAAGACATTTCAGGGTAGCTTGTAAAACCAAATTAAGGCCTGAGAGAGCTAAAGTTGTGTAGTCCTCTTCAATAGCATTAGCTAGCACTGGTGTTAGTCTGGGTAACAACACACTGGGCCAAAATGTGCCGAAGCTACAGTCTATAACAAATCAGACTGGTGAGGACGATGTAATATCATTTTAACCTACACCATGATAGTTAAATATTTGAACCAAATCATCCTTGGTGGTGTCAAAGTTGCTGTAGTTTCAGCTGCGCTCACCTAACTTAATGCTACCGTAGTAGACACTGTTGTGGCAGAATGCTACGTAATGTTTACACTTTGTTACACTATAATGTAAGTATAAGTACCCAGCTATAAAGCTTGACAATGTAGCTGACAACACACAACAATCTGGATTAGCGTTAATTAGCCCCAGCTCATTTGTAGCTACACCGCGGTTCCTCTCATCAGTATCGGGCCCAGAATCAGATTTGTGTCGTTGATACGCTGCAAGCTAATCGCCCCCCGTTTAGACATCCAGCACTGAACATGAAGTGACACCCTTACCTCTCCGTTCATGCCCGTGATGGAGCCTATACTCCCGCTAACACCGCTGCCGGGCGTTAGAAAGCTGACGACGGAGGCAGGTGTTGCGGTTCCTGCACAGCCCAGGGCCGACGAAACCCCGGCCTTGCCACCGCTGGTGTTGCAGACAGCACTGCAGCTACTGCCACCGCCCCGCTTGTTCTTCCTGCGTTTAGCTCCTCGTTTAGCATCGGTTGGACTCATTTTTCCACAAAACAACAGAGACAACGTGCCGCCCAGATCTGGCAGGGTCTCGGGTGGAGTGCCTTGCACAATTATTCCGGTGTAAATTCGGGATAACGATTTTAGAGACTCCCAAAACGACAGAGACTCAGTTCCATCTAAGTGCAAGCCGACTTCATAGATTCCAATATGGCCCCTGGTTGGACTCCACAGCTAGGAGCTAGTTTACGCTGCGACGCACTGTACGTCAGCTATCTTGGGAATTATGGGAAGTTGTGTTTCTCGTGTAATTCAGCTTCAACACATTGCAGCTGAAATAATTGAATTAATATACAAATATCAACGACGCAAACATATTACCCTACACATTGTCGCGCTTCCCACTTAATCTCAGTCACGTTGTTTAAAACTTGATCGACCTCAATGAGTTTGTAAGATCCGAGAAGGACACAAACTGCGCATGCCACGTTTGAACAGCAGGGGGCGATGGCATGCAAGAAAATGCCCTGCGCTTCAGATGACAGGCGGGGGCCGCAGTGGATCCGTCTTTTCCGGGGTTCAAACTGCAAGTCTTGCCCGCTGGTCGAGACTGAAAGGGCGCCGGTGTTAAATTGTTAGTTTTTGTGTTCGTGCAAGGTTTGCAGAAACAGCAACTGTACCGCATTTGAAGAGAACAACCAGCGCAGCGCTACACCCGTGGTTTCCATCACTACAACAGCTAACAGCTACATACTTAGCCACGGCCGCTGACAGGTAACGCGAACTAAAGTTTTGATCAGCCTCATCAAATTTTAGCGTTAACTTCCACAGTGTAAGTAGTTATATTGCGCACTTTTAACCAATTGAGTCTTTATCATGTTGGCGTCTGCGTTAAGCGCTGCCTCGCCGGAACATTAGCTAGCAACACGTCAGCGGGTTTGTCATATTCACGTTAACGCGTTTCTGTGCGGGCAGCTTTTGGGCGAGCTGATAGTTGAAGTTACAGAAATATTTTCTTGTTTTTTTTTACTAACAAATAATTCCACGTAGTCATAAAACTAACTATCGCCACAGTTAGTGCGATGCTTTGTTGTTCCTGGTATTGTAAAGTATCGCCGCCTTTGGTCACGTGACGACTTGCTGGTTGAGGTTTGTTATCAGGTTAGTTGACCTAACACCGTCAAACTTTGACCTCTGTTAGATTGTTTAAGATTAGGGACTACGTAAAGGTCAGGGGATCATTGCAACTATCAAACAAATGTTGAGAATCATGTTGGGCTTCACAGCGTGTTGGCAGTCAGAGCGTGTGAGTGAGTGAGTGTGTGTGCGTGCGAGTGAGTGTGTGAATGCCATGCCAGCTTCTGTAATGTTAGTCTGCCTTATACACAATGGCCAGTGCCCTCATGTTCTCTCTGTGGAATGTTCGAGATGTGCTTAAGTCGGATCAACGTACTTTTCATAATGACTTCATGCATACCTGCGGTGAGCTGGAATATTGTATTTGCAGTTACAAGTTGCCAGCAATTACTTCAAATGGACTTGTCTCTTTGTCTGCGTGACATGGATTATGACAGCTCTTCAATCGAACGCTGATAATTGTCACCTGCTGGATGTGTAATCCTTTGATTTGTGATCCTTGCCTGCAGCTAACATGATACAGTGCCAGTGCTTACCAACGATGTAGTCATTCAATGAACTATCTAAGTACATGTATATAACACCGCAACATCTTCATGTTCCCTGATGTTCACTCAAACTACTTTCCTGCTGTGTAACAAGCATCACAACACTGCAACATAACCAGTGGGATAACCTGGTAGGACTTATTCATGCCTTCCTGTCTTGTCTGCTTTCAGGTATGTCTGAAGTTAGTCTTGAGGCTGAGGCTTCTGGAACAACGTCAGCCAAGGACGTGCAAATGGATTGTGAGGAGGCTGACAAAACAGAGGAGACTTTGAGCAAGGATGTAAAGCTTGACGGTATAGATAACTCTAGGGCCAGGGATGACGGTGATTATGTGATGTACGACATTGATATTGACAGTGCTGAGGGTAATACAGATAATGGTGACAAGGATGGCCAGAAAGGGAATGATGGCATTCAGAGGGGAAGTGCAGCGGCATGCGGGGATGGAGATGTTGAGGGCAGCAGTCACGCTGCACCCATATCAGGCAATGTAGGTGATGGGGGACGTGGCACCAATCACCATGGTGATGCAGCTGAAACCCCAGAGGAAAATGGGACTCAAACCAAGGTGATGTTATCCTGACTTTCATACACTGTGCTGGTGGTGGTGCTGGTCTCTCCTTTGGTCGCATAATCAATTAAAATAGTTGTGAAGCATTTCTATAATGGACAACGTGAAGTTGAGTAATAGCAGTTAAGTGGTTTTGTTTGATTTTCTCTTTTCCGCTTGTAGTTGTGGTTAAGCTTCTGCTTTTTCTCTATTAGCTGGTGTGGGTGTTACTTGTAGTTGATGTTGCCGCTTTGTTGCTAATCATTGGTGTGCTGCGCTAGCTTTCTGTCCTACTCTGATTAAAGTAATATTATTAAATCAAACAGAATCATTACGATTTCACCGTTCTCCAGGTGTGTGTTTGTGATGTCATTGTTGATTTTGTCTCTACTATGAATTCCCATTCTAATCATATAAGACATTGAGGCATGATTTGTTGATTATTAGTAGACATGGTCTCTGCTGTCAGTAAGTATACGCTTCTCAATGGCTTTTTTGTCTTTTTGCCTGACACTGATTCAGTGAGAGTTATTTCTGCCGAAATTGCAGCATTTCCTGTATGTAATGTGTGTGTGTGTGCTCACTGAGCTTTTGGATTTGGTGTGCTGTCAGTCACATGGCTTGTTACGTGAGGGATTTGGACTCCTGCCTGCACATTCTGAGGCAGTCACAGAATTACTGGGTTGCTGAAATATGTGAAGAAAATCAAACCAAAAAGTCACCCTTTGATTTCTGTAGTTCCTCCATAGAAAAGGCACCGTGGCTGTCATCCACATTTGTTTTCCAGATTTTAGATTTTTACATCCTAATCCTTCCTTTATGTTTGAAGTGTGGGTGCAGCATCAGGCTACATATTTATTTTGCACTCTTCTCCTGTAGTATTGGAGACGAGCCACGATTCTTTCCTCTTGGCTGACGCAGCTATTTTAACAATTAGCTCATTGTTGTTCCCCATCCCTCCCTCCTCCGGTTTGCCTGTTTCCAGGATACAAAACTGCAGGCATTCACAATCCCTGACATGCATCACCTTGCCCCTCAATTCATTTAGAGCCACTTCACCTCTGTCTGTTTTCTGATGGGCCGCTACCAGACTCTCCCTGTTTCACAATGTGTCACATAGTACTACCAGGAAGTCTTAGCCTGCAGTACCTGACGAGACGGGAGGACAAACTGATATCTGCATGTCTGTGCTGCCTGCCTCCCGGCGTCAGATGGCCTTTAAGTATTTATGTGTCTGTCACGTGGCAGAACACACCCAAAGCACAGTCTTTAACCTTTTTTCCACACATATATTTCCTTCTTTTTTTAAACTTTGAAGTAACTAATGGCATGGTTTTGTTTTTAAACGTTTGGTTAAACTGTCTGGTTTGAAAGAAAGGATGTTTGTCTACCGTATAGACCACAAAACACCTGGTGTTGGACCAGTTTGAAACCTTTATAACCCCTATATCAGATGGCACATTGTTGTCAAAATGAAGCCATTATGAAAAGGTTGACCAATCTTTTTAGTGTCTTAAGGGTTCAGGAAAGTAAAGTTTGCAGCAGCTATATGAAGTCATTTTCGGGGATTTTATTTATTAAACATCAGGCTGCCTTTTATGTTAGGGTTCCATGGTGCCTCATTTTCCACGTATCCTTTTTTAACTTAATTTCCATGTGTGTTTGTCTGTCTGTGTATGTCTTTCTCCCTGTGTTTGTGTTGTTAAAGTACACTAGAATGTTTTCAATACATTGTTCTAAAGTCAGCAAGGACTTACAAACATCCTAGGACAAACAAACATCCTAGGTTTTACGTGAAATAGGTTCTATTCCAACCCAGCCTCGTGTTTGAGATCGTTTGTTCGGTCACTCATTGAAACTAGTTTGTCCGCTTGGAGTTGAACTGGATCTTGTTACCGGGCGACCTGGTAGCTAGTTTGCATTATTAAGATAGTGGGCATCTGCATTCAGGTTTTCTCAGTGATTCTGCGCTTTGCTATGTGCATAATTTACAAGCAAAGTCAAGTCATTGTTAAAGTTGGTATAGGTTATAAATAGAGAGCTTTATTGTCATTGTGTAAGTGTCCTAGTGTCCCGATTCTACACTGCTTAAGACACACGACTCTACCAAATCTAGCCCAGGTATATCTACAGCAAGAACTGCCTGTTTGTCCAAAACAAAACTGACCTTTCTTCAAACTGTTGTTTCTACACAAGTCAACACACTTTGTCATGTAAACCTGCAGCTAAGTGTGTCAATGTGTCACACCAGTTTAACTAGTGCAATATGAGGGAACATGATTTCTATAACTTACAATTGAAGTCTGGTTTTGGTGGTATTATTAATTACAATACATGTTTGGTATTGCTCATCACATGAGATAACAGAATGACAAGATATTAATTTCAAATAATCAGTGTTAGAAGGATTTTAATGCCATCTTATTATACAGTAAAGCTTTGACACAATTGAGAAGAGATATGTGTAGAATTCTCCACCAAAACTGCATTTTTAGAGGGGTTGGGTTAATGTAATGTCTTCTTTACCATATTCCACACTGCTGCACCTTTTTTTAAAAACGGGGAAGAGCTTTGTATAACAGGATGATATTGTAAATAGATTTCACTGATTGCACAAGCGCCTCATGTTCCAGGGCTGTAATACTATAAAATTAGGATCTGTCGTTACTTTAGAACTCATTACAGTCTTGGCTGGTAAATGATTGAAAAACAAATGTTGAAAGAGGGCAAAACACACAAGTTATAAACACACAATTATGACAGCAGTGCTCCGAGCAGGAACATATTATTATTGTGATTTACAAAGGCAGGGTATGCGTTTGAAATCAGCATCATAAATCAGTTTCAGTAAATGTCACAATATGCACTAGTTCACCAATATCACTTCATCATGTCTGTATTTATATGGTTCCATGAAATACTGAATTATTTCCAGGGCCTGAGATATAAACATGTATCGGTGTCCACAAGATGGCAGCCCACAACTGTGATCCAATACCCTATAACCCTATATGTCATCTTCCCGGTATTCTGTTTTTGATGTATGTTCTGCTTCATTTCACCTTCCTTAATACAGGAAAACATAATGGCTGAGGAGCCCAACAGAAGCTCAGCTGCTGAGATCTCAGTCACCACCAATGGAAACCTGGACCAGAGCCCTGACACTGTATTCCAGAGGGTAAGAGCTTACAGGGCCTTCTGCTCCGTCTGTGTTTCTCAATGTATTTTCCTGAAGCATGACCTTGTTGATTTGGAGAGTAGAGCAGTGGTCATATAGGCGACTCACAGATAGGACATGGACTGAAAAAGAAACGGTGCTGAGTGAGGCTGTCTTGCACCCTACAGTTAATAAGATAAATAAACTAAATAAACCCTTCAGAACATAAACCTGCAAATAAGGTTTGATGATGCAGTAGTGAAATCTTTGTGATGGATTCCGGGCTTCTCTCTGCATCTCATCCATTCGGCTGTGAGCTGGCAGTGTTTCTAAATGGCCTGCTGTTACGGTTCACTGAAAAAACTACAACTACAACAATACTTTAATACTATTCTCAGCTTATTGACTTGAAGGCACATTAATCAGCATAGCATTAACTTAAATAAACGCTGTCAAATCAAATAAATCTGTCGAGTGCTAAAGATTCTACTGCCTCACCCTCAGGAAAGTTCCACAAATTATATCCGCATTTTATTATGAGCATTTTTATATCACCAGTCACAGGCAAAACGTGAGAAACAGAAATCTCTAAATATGGGGCCAAATGGCTAAAAACAAGTCCATGGCAAAAGGGGTCAGAATTGACAGACACTGTTTGCTATAATTGGCTGCCAAAGTTAAGTGGCTGTGGCTAATTGGGCTTGTCCAATTTTGTTGGACAAGTGCAGTCACTACTGAACTGAAACATCAATCAACCTGATGGTGGCATTATAATGATAAGATAGATTTAATCAATAACTTTGGAATCAGGCATGGGAGAATCAAGGTCTGGTGTCATGGTCCAGTCAATAACTTTTGATAAACATAATATGAGAACTGTTGGGCCTTGGTGGAGGTATTCTGCCAATTCAAATGTAACAAATCCTCCACTTGAATTTCAGAATATCTGCTGAATGAACTTGCATAGCTTAGCTTTAGTAAATCCTACATTGAATGTCCTTAAGGCCTTTACTGTGTCATTGCCTTGTCTGGTCTTATTGTCATGGTGATCCAGGTGAGCCTCTGTTAATAAAGGGCCTGATTCTCTCCTCTTTCCGTAGGACTCTTTCCCCAGTGGCCCTGTGCCCCAAAACCTGTCGGAGTCTTCTGTCACCTCCAGCAACTTTGCTTCGACAACAGAGGGCATCATTGAATCTGGACCATTCACAGGTGAAATACCTATTTCTTTCAATATCCAGACATTGTTTGTTGAACGCTGTAACCAGAACATGGATTTCCAACCAACTATGTGGTGTTTTGATTTTGACTCCTTTGTCACATGTTCTGGTTGCAAATAATTGAGTCTCTTCATTCCCGGTGGCCCACTCTTGGTTTCCATCCCTGTGAAATTTGAAAGGCAGACATTTGAATATGTAAAGGTTGTCATCCAATTGAATTTAATGAGTTCCCTCTGATCTCCATATTGTGTCGTCCTTTTCATCATCACATCCTTGTTTCAAATGCAAATGAAAAATCACCTCTGAGTAGGGTCTTGCTAATAATGTTGCTGTGATTATATTTCATACTATACATGTATGTTACTTCTGCGAGTGTAGGTGAGTAGAACATTCGTCCTAGATCACGAGTAGACCCACAGTTGTTTAAACAATCAACACCAATAGGAAATCCACCCTTACACTGCCAAAGGTGGGGTGGCGACATACTAACGAGCCATAACTTTGAATCTCCCAGGGTCAGCAAGCGCGCCCACTTCTCCCGTTGTACCTGTAGCTCCCAGCTTGGCTGTCGCTAGCCGCCTGGCACGCTCGTCCAGTGAAAGTCATGCCGAGCAAGGTACCTGCAGCGATGGAGTATGGGAGTGTACATACTAAATTAACCCTAATCTGCCCTTTATCCGTCTTCGCTGGTTTCTCACCCTCTCCTTGTTCCCACAGGCTGTGTTCTATTCAGAATGAAACCTTTCCTTTCTTCTCAGATTTGAAAATTGGCTCGCCAACCTTTGTCTTGACTAACTGAAATGGTTTTCTGCTTTGCAATGGCTAATATGTGTTCATATGGGGTTATTCCTATGATCAAAGTATTACATTTCTAGATCTCATGCAACCTCTCGCTTTAAGCAATTGCTTGTGTTAGGGAAAAATGACTTGCCTAAATTTCTGTGGGTATTCCAGCTTGCATCTGTCGTCCTTCCAAATGAAGGCATCCAGTCTCTTTCAACTTTTTCCCGCTATCCTAAAACCACATTAAAGCACTTCTGATTTCCGTTTAATGTGACCCCCATTTTGAAATCAGGAAATCTTGTCTAAAGGTCTCAGTGTGCAGTTATTAGGTCATTGTTCATCAGTCAGCAGGAGATCTACTCTTTCTCCTGGTATTTTTGGTAGCAGCGGTGTTTGACAAACTGTAAATTTCTAGATTTTATATTCTGTCAGACAGTTTGTCTGGTGTGTATGGCCTCAGTTTTTCTCTTCAGTTCTCTGTCTTTTCGTCACACCGTCTTCCCTTAAAATTGCTGTGAATGAGGACAGCAATGATTTAACAACTTATCCCCACTTTTGATTGATTTTGTTTCATTTTGTGATTATCAAAACAACCAGTTCTCACATGGTGTCTGACCATGTGGGGCCACCTACTGTAGTTTATATACTGAGGCCTTTGTTGTCAGCTCCATTTTGATTTGAATAATCATAAATGTCATCAGCGTCCTGCAATGCTTTAAAGCTGTGTTAGGACGGGGCTTTTCAAACAACAACCAATCCAATCAAACTTTGCCACATACCCAGAACTTGTGTTCGAACATAATTCATCATTCATTCATTTTCATTGACATCCTGCATTCAGTGTGTGTTCAAGTATTGATATATGTGCTGACATGACAATCTCATATCACTATTTGAAAATCGATACGCTTGTTTTGTTCCTCCCTAACTTTTACTTTTCTCTCTATTGAGCCAGTCAATCCAATAACTCAATCGCTCACTAAGTGAATGACTTTTAACTGTCCAGGCACTATGAAAGGCCAACCAAACAGTGGGGCTGTGGTCCTTGCAGACGACTTAAAGAGCCCTGCCATGGAAAAACTGGACCTAGTGAGAAAGTGGAGCATCAACACATACAAAGTAATCCTCTCTGTCCTTAATTGTTTTCCCTCCTCTATCACTCCTCTCTCTCTCTTTCTCTCTCTCTCTCTTACTTGCATTTTGTTATCATTTCATTGTTCATTAGGGTGTTTGCAAAGAAGTGAACTATGCTGCTAACTAATAAACACATGTGAATATCTCTCTCTTTACATTCTGTGGCTCTACTCTGTCCCACTGGTTTCTTCCTCCTTTACACACACACACACACACACTCCACGCTGTCACCCTGAGTATTTTACAATACACTCAAAAGTCTGATCAGAGTGTACAATTCCTAAGCTTGCTGTTCCTCCGCAGTGTACAAGGCAGATCCTTTCAGAGAAGCTGGGTCGGGGCTCGAGGACCGTGGACCTGGAGCTAGAGGCACAAATCGAAGTGCTCCGCGACAACAAGAGAAAGTACCAGAATGTGATCAAACTGGCTCAGACACTCGCCAACCAGCTGTCCCAGATTATGCTGACACAGAAGCAGTTGGGTGATGCCTTTGCCGACCTCAGTCTCAAGTCACCAGAACTCCATGTGAGTCCATACGTTTATGCAAATTGAAATTGGTAACATGGGGTCAGCGGCAGGCAAAGTCCCACCTTAATCCTCACCCACACACACTCTAGGGCAGGTTTGTACGTACAATCGTGTATTCAAACCCTTTGATTCATTAGATGGCACAGTATTATGTTGTTGCTGACTATGTTCAGATAGATGCATTATTCGATTTTTGATTCGAAATTTTAAGCAAAAGAAACAAAAACTAAAAGGCAAATGACAAATTAAATATTGTGTTATTTGGTCTTTTTTACTCTACTGAAAGTGTCTTTGTAAAACTTATTAATGATGGACAGGTAGTGGTGGGCTCAGCTCAGATTTTGTGTATGTTTTGGGGAGAGGAATTAAATGATTTAACTCTGTTCTTTAGGAGGAGTTTGGTTACAATGCTGACACCCAAAAACTTTTGTCCAAAAATGGAGAGAACCTGCTGGGTGCCATCAACTTCTTCATCGCTAGTGTGAACACACTGGTTGACAAAACGATCGAAGACACCCTGATTAACATCAAACAGTATGAAGCTGCCAGGTAATCTACACAGACCAAAGAGAAATCTGACTTCAGTGTGTTGCATTTGCTCCACCATGCTATTTACTTATGTTTCCCACAGGGTTGAATATGATGCATACCGTACAGATTTGGAGGAGTTGAATCTGGGGCCACGAGATGCCACCACCCTGCCCAAGATGGAGCAGTCCCAGCAGCTTTTCCAGGTTTACCGCGAGAAGTTTGAGAAGATGCGCAATGACGTCTCTGTCAAGCTCAAGTTCCTGGAAGAGAACAAGGTCAGCTAAAGGCTTGTTATGCTCTACATCCCATGGCCATTACCTGTGCCAGCATGTTGGCTCTTAGTTAAGTGTACTGATCGCCTGTACTCTCTCTCTCCTGCTCTCAAACAGGTGAAGGTATTGCATAATCAGCTCATTCTGTTCCACAACGCCATAGCTGCATACTATGCGGGAAACCAACAGCAGCTGGAACAGACGCTCAAGCAGTTCCACATCAAGTTGAAAATGCCAGGTGGTGATACACCATCTTGGCTAGAAGAGCACTAATCACTCCCTTTAGCCCGAGTGGCTGACAGGAATCTCATCAGAAGCTACAGAACCTTCCTCCCCTCTCTCCCCAATGAACTCTGCTTGCCTTTCAGGATTATAACTCTTTTATGAAATACACAGAAGGAAAGAAAAAAAAGTAATTCCCACATTCCTTTTTACCTTCGTCGTCTGCTTGAGATTATCGTGACATCATACTTAATCAATCTCTTCCTTCATTCTCTTAAACCTTTTTCAAATCCTAGGAAATGCACTTTTGCACTATTTAACAAATCTGTTAAACTGGACTTGCTGCAGCAGATACATTTGGAAATGGCCTTTTTATTCCAGCATATGAATGTTGTATCTCAATACAGCAAACGCGTTCACTCTGTCAGGGCAGCTAGGTGATCAAATGACTGCCGTTATAGTTACAATATTTTTCTTATGATTATTATTCTGAGGAGGCCTGTCCAAACAGCCTTGAAATGATGATACAAATTGGTCCCATTCATCAGCCTGGTCTGATTATATATCTCTTAAGTCATATTGATGGTTATTTATAAAAACAAATGTCAGTGACATACGATTACAGAGACATGATGCTACGCTTAATTGATATCTTTCCCTGTCGTTTTTAGCATTTCTCGACATATACAGTACATGGCATATGGCTAAAATCTTTTTACCTCAAAATGTCAATTCCGGAGAAAACGCAGGTCCAGCCTTTTGTGACCTAAATGTGCCTTGGTGTCTTGATTTGTCAATCCCTTCCCCTCTGTGCTATCTGTGCTTCATTTTGGACGAATGCTCTCACTACCAATTTTCAGGAGCAGCTGTTAAAAGAAGAGAATGGACCAAACTCTGTACAACACACATTGTAACACTCCACACATCACAGACTGAAAGCTGTCGAAACCACTCCAGTAGATTCTCAAAAGTCCAAATCTATTATAAACACTTGCTTTTCTCAAAGATCTATTGATATTGCACATATTTACCTTTTATGCATTTGAAACTAGAAATGCTTGTAAGAACTGTATAATATGATGAAAACCAAAATGCAATTAATGTTTTTTGTAAATCTGAAAGACCAGCATCATTTGCCTGAGCTGCTAAATATTTCTTTCATTGGATTAAAGTATATTTTTCAAAGGGAACATACACTGGTATTGATCACCAGCTGACATGTCCTGTTATGTGCTGTTCCTTTGGCTCAGTATAGCAGTTTGAGAGTGTATCTTGTGCATCAATCTATTGTTCCCCTGAAATAGAAGAGTCTATATTTGTAATTTCCTCCATTTTACCTCGACTATATGTAGTGTTTGAACAACGCTGCCATTTGGTTTTGGTTTTCCTGAAGACCTATAATCGGAAGTGCTAGTACTACTATGTACTAGCGGATCTATACATTTATATTAGTGGATCATTAAAGGATGAGTTTAAGAAGTTCTGAGTATTGTATAACCTCTTTGGGAAAAATAAAAGTTACTTTTCCTTAAGTGCCTCCAGTGGTTTTACAATAGTAGTGTGTTCAGCCGGCTATACAGAATGCGAATAAGTCAGGCTCTCTAGCTGCCGCTTCCAGTGTATTGGCTTGTTTCTGGCAAAGTAAAACACAATGACAATGCTTAGGGCTAAGAAATCTCAGCCTGTGTGTCAACTGAGAATTTGCAATTACGTATCTGTTAAGTAAACTGCACCTGGTCTGCCCTTATCCTCCGTCTGTTTTTGTCTTTCTGCACGTAAATGTGGCGTTTCATAGAAGAAGAGCAGTTGATTATATAATGATCCTATATAAGTAAGGTACTATTCTTAAGTGTTTAGAACCATCTCAGCACACCCATACAGGTGTTTCAAATATTGATATTACTTACACACATTTTGTCAATAGGTTGCCAGAATAGCAGAATTTTTATGGATTGAAATAATTGGAATTCCCTGCAGAATTTTCCATAGACATCTGATGTACCACCAGAGGGTGCTTCGAGTAGTACCTATGCTACGTACCACAGCTTGAGAACCTCTGCCTCAAAGACTCATTTCTGCAGCGAAGCACATCAATCCTGTGGGAGATGTCAATCAGATACACTTTGAAGAGGTGAGTCAAAATACACTGAGTGAAAACATCTGTGTCAGTCCCACAAGTGAGTCTGAAAATACTGTACTGTCTAATCACACTGAATTTAGTCTGATTATCTTATACAATGCATTTTGTAGAAGAAATAAGAGTACCGGGTAGAGCTTTTTGCATTTTCAAAGCAGTATTTCATATTTTACTCTTAATGCTAAATGAGTGGTTAACGTCAACCCTACATAATCAAATCAAAATCGGTAGGTTCAGTCTGATGCAGAACTGCCAAAAAAGAGACTAGGAAATCTCAATAATAGCGGTCCTAATTAAAAGATTTCACAAAGTGGGCCATCGTGCTCGTCCTCTTATTTCCCAGGAGCGGACTCTGTGCCGGTACCAGTGGGGCCGCACAGAGAGATGGGAGGAGAGGAGAGGGTGTCCAGATAGTGACCTGCCACAATGCCGCCAACCACCAGGACAAACAACGGGACGTATTTGTGCGTTTCTCCCCCCCAGAATCCCCATCTGCACGCTGCAGTGAGACGCACCCACACTCGAGACTGCCCAGTGACGTCACCGTTAGAGCAGGTAAACTCAGGCTAGGTGCGCTCGCCCTCATCCCATCTTCATCATCCACCTCATCCTCACTGATGCTAAAACGGCCTTGTGATTGCACCAGCGGTCACAAGCTGCCGGGTAAGGCCGTGCGCGCGCGTGATCCACCTGAGCCAATCACACGGGGGGGAGAGAGAGCGCGCGCGGCCGTGTGCCTGGCTGCTGCTGTGTACGTGAACGCATTCGGTGGACTGAACGACTCCGCGCAGCGCACAGATGGAGCCGCTAACCGGAGAATAGCGCAGATTTTCTCCTCTGAAAAGTATTTCCTACTAACTCCCAACGCTGTCGGAGCGGATTACGTGTCCCGACAAATCGCCTCATCTGCCCGGTAAGTCCTTCAGGACGGTTCACCCGTTGCCGCTGTATCATGCAAGGTGCAAAATGCTACGATTGAAGTGGCAGTAAAAGTCATCGCATGGCGTTTGTTCGTCCCCAGTTTAAGGATGATGGCAGAGATGACAGGAACATTTAGCTCTCTGGGCTTGTTGTTTTCGACTTTTATGTAAAGGTGACAAACGGACAGTGTCCTGCAATGCAGTGGGGAACACAAATTACATAACTATGAACATTTAGAGTAGTTTAAGTAACGTTGTAATACATAGACAAGTCAAATGTTGTGTAAACAAAAAGTAGCGTTAAAGGCTAAACAAAATGTGTTATAATAGATGCACATGAACGTTTTGTGTATATTTGGTTTTCATGCCAGCAGTCATTTTACAAGTGTAGAGTTTCACAATTCTAATGCAGTTGTTTTGTGATTAGAGATTGGTATAATAATCCATACCCGTGCCAGTTCTTGACTGTTACAGTTCCTCATTCATTTCCCAAAACAAATAGGCTCAATTTAAGTCTCCACTTAAGAATTCTTTAGGTAAAAGCTCAGACTTTTTTTCTACACCAAGACAATTACAGGGGACATTGATGACAATACTGGGAAAATTGAAAATAGGAATTCAATCACATCACATACTTGTCATTTGGTAGTTTTAAAGTATTTAGTATCAAAAAAAGTTATTCAAACACTTTATAGGCTTCAAGTTCTGTATGTGTGGCGGATGCATACTTTTTTAAATTACAGTCTCCCTTATTAAATGATGGTTCAAGGTTTGTTTTCTAATAGAATGATCCATTCATATCAAATAAACACCTTTATTTTAACATAGCCTCTTATTTTTGTCAATGTACTTATATAAAGTTACAATAGCAGCAGGAAAACGGTACAGAGGTCCTAACTGAGGCACTGTGCCCCCCGACCTGGGGTTCAGCATGTACGGCTTTATAACTCTAACCCCTGTTAGTTTTGTTCTGAACCCCAAACCCTTACTTCCTTGGCTTTTGTAGACTATTTCACATGCTGAGATGAATTAGAGGGCAATCCATTCAAGTGTTGGGAACAATACCCCTGTGAAAAAAGAGTTTCTCTGCGGGTCAAGTCAAGGGGGAGGGCAGTGTCACCCCGGTTGCTGTGGAGGCCGAGACTTACATGGAAAACTCAATTCTCTGACGTCATCCCAAGGAGGAAGATATTGGGGGACTTGATTTATTAGTGTGGGAGCTGGGAGGGATTGAATAGTTGTCGCCAACTTGGGTCAACTCAGATGCTCTTTATTGTCTTAAAATATGTCCATGTCATATAAATTCCATTTGAACCTACAATGACAAACAAGTTAAAAGTACAGAAATCTTTGAAAAGAGGAGGAAAACAATTGTGTATAGAGGCAGTTTTGCCTCCACAACCCAGATTAGGACCTGTTATGTCATACCCCCAACACCATGTACCCCCATTATCACTTACACATAGCCAAATTTGAATTTCAATGTGTGAAATATTGGAAAAATAAAGCCAAAACCTGGCAGAAATTTACAGATGATTCTGTGCGGATTAAAATAACAACACAATATGATATGCTCTCTCAGTAAATATTGTTTTGGGGATTTCTGAACATTGCTCATCGGCTGCTGGGTCTTGTTTTGTAGGACTCAGTAATGTGATCTGTGCGTATACGGTTCCTGTAATTGGTGTTTCTCAGGTATTAAAGTGTATCCTAATGAAGCCCGCTGTGTTTCTATGCTCTCGGGCGTAGACTTTTCCCCACTGCCATGTAAACATGTTTGCATTCCCTCCATGTCTCCCTGCTGTTGTCTCTATGGTTACCCAAACACCTGCTGTATTGCCTCCTTTCTCGCATTTGTTTAGCCTCACAAGCTGCACCTTACTCTCCATGTGTCGATAATATTATTGGTTTAAGCCAATTGTTAATCCGGGTTTCTACTAGCTCATATAAAATGTGTATTATTATGTTTGTGATTGGTGCGTGCTCCATGCTGTGATTACGTTTAACCTGTTGAGATCCGTGGCAGACACTTCTTTAAAAGTGCTTCTCGGCAAGTCTGAAACGTAACACTGATAGGTGCAGCAAGATCTGTGCCTAAAGCCAATCTAGGCACCAGGCTCAGATTCCCTCGCCAAAAACTGGACCCCAGTGCCAGAGGTAACAGACGCAGTGGTCTGCTGCAGGGGAGACACTGATCACCTGTTAACAAAAGAACAAACAGGGAAAAATTCAAAGCTGTGTTTTATCCGGAGCTCTGTTGACGGTTTACTCTGTCATGGCTGATGTCTTCTCCTCATTACCTTGGCTGAGTGGGTTTTGTTGCACCGGGTCTAAATGTCCCTCTGTTATAATAGTCTCTTTTAATAATAGTCTCTCATTCACTAACATTTAGTACATTTATTGTAGTGCTTCTGGAAGTGCTCATTGAAGCTGTCATTACTTTGAATATGTTTTGTGGTATAAAATTATTACTATTTCATATACACATAACCAGCTTATAAGGCAAGCATTTAAAATCTCATTTTTCCAATACAAAACCTTTAATTAAATCCCACCTTTGTCAAGCTTGAAATGTTCAGTCTATGGTCATTTTTTAAGGCCCTTGATAGTGGTGTTGTGTTCAATCGTATTGTGAAGGGTGGTCCTAATAGTTTGTCCTCCCTGAATAACATTATACTACATGAGAGGTACAGAATACTACAAAGTCCATTTATAGCAGCACAATACAAAATACAGCTTACATCAGCCTCATATATTACCATAGAGTTGAATTACCATTCTGGTTGCACAGTATTAACAAAAAAATGAACATTGCCATTTTAAATAAAGAAAGGAATAATCCCAGAGCTGCTTTATTAAATTGTATTGCATTCTTAACCCTGAGCCCAAATAAATGAGGGTTCAGAACCACTTTCTGCTTGGTCAGTTGCTAAGAGGATTTTAGCACAGATCTCTGTTTGTTTGAATCAGATTTGCAGTGGTTTTAACCCCCGGTTATATCATTAGAGGTAAGCCTAGTTGATACTGATAAGCACAATATAACCTATGCTACAGGTGAGATAGTTAGACAATGACAGGACAGGCTCAGCTGGCAACTTTAATCATGTCAGTTTCTACACCTTGTTTCATAGCTAGACTGTTATTAAGGGGTTAAACCTGAGCTTGCAGATGTGTTTTGTTGTGTTTACAGAGGCTTTGATTTTCCCTGACACAGCAGCTCTTTGATTTGGCACAAAAGAAGGTTTACTATTAATTCTTTTATGATAGATCTGTTTATTTAAGCTGCTGGTCGTAAAAAGTAAATACAATCTGTTTGAATAAGACAGGGTTAGACAGAACATGCTCAGGCTTTAGATGAGTGCACAATGTGCTGCCAAGGCTCCAATATAGTGACTTATGTTTCTTTTGCCCCATTAATGAAAATTGACAGATCATCCGTTATGCTTAATGATTTTTGTGGTCAATATGTCTGCACACTTATTTACCAGGTTTCATTGAAATGTTGTCAGGCATTTATTGTTATCTGTGAAAACCCTTTCATGGGCTTGATGTGATGAATGAACCTCTCTGCAGTGCTCTTTACTCAATGCTCTGCTCTGGCCAGCCTAACGAAACTGGTTACAAAATGCAACATGAGTTTAAGAGTCATTGCCTTCCTTCGTTACTAAATGGAACTCTAATGCAGAGAGTATTGTTGGTAAAATGCATGACTCGTGCTCACAGCAGAGGAACATCTGAGAGATTATTTTAAGTGCAAACAATTACCACCCTGTGCACTGACAAGATCTGATGATAGGTCCGAATAGCAGCAGCATCAGAGCAAAACACGCATCCTTTTTGTTTTTTTTGTTTTTTTTGTGATGTCATGGCTTTGCTGACTTCCGTCGATTATGATACTTTATGCACAAATGTTGACAGGGAGAGAAATGTAAATCAGAGTTCTAAACAGACCTGCAAACTCCAGAGCAGAGTTAAGCTTCCTGAATCATCAGAAACCCATGTATTCTCCACTGTGGTAAATTAAATGTAAACTTAAACATTTTGTTGTACTCTTCAAGTCAAAATACCATGGATTGTGTTAATAAGCATACTGAGTATTGTAAGGCCTTTTTGAGTATAGTGAATCTATTAACTCATCCAGAGCCCAATTCTTGAGCTTTGTGTCAAGGGAGTATGGCTGAAGGATCATATTGAATGTTTTAACTCTCTGATAGTATAATTGTGTGATCATATATTATTTAGAGCTAATTAAAAGTCCATCAGTGCAGAGATGCTGCAGTATTATTTGGAGTGAGTTGCCCATATAGTTGAAAATCTTTCAGTATTGTGGGGATAATATCCATTTGTTGTCGATTGAGAGCTTGCTGCTTTGTGTATCAATGTTTCATAATCCTGTAGGTTTATGCAGGTGTTTAAGTTATGGGTCAGCATCATTCAATGGCAAAACAGTCATCTTATTCAACGGAACAAGAGGAATACACACACTCAGGTTCTGTCAGCATTCAACGGATAAGATTTACAGCTCAGTCTTTTCAAATATTTGATAAGTCCAGGATTTTCTCTGTAATTAGACCCGTGTCCGCACTGTTACACAACTAGATCCCCGCCTCTGTTGTGTTTTGTTGTTGTATTGTTGTATTTGTGCGTGACATAGTTATTGATGTGAGGTGATGTAATGTTTGACAGTACAACTTGATATTTTCTGATATCTTGATGATCTGATATCTTGCATTTGTTTCTCTGACATGATTTGTGTAGATAACACTTTGTATGATATGAAGGCTTTATCCAGAGGAACTTAAATGGAAATATCAGAATGCATTTTTACATTTTTTGAATACATTATAGATCCTGCTGCAGTCTGTCACCCTCTGGAACATGAACATTAGTAGCTGCTTTAGCTCTTCTGTTGCTCTGCTGTAGCTCTGCTGTGCGATGGCTGTACTGGAAATTGTTTGTCTCAGTCTGCCACAGATATTTACAGGGTGTCATTCCATATCCTCTATGTGTCAAAGGGACCTTTTTAGCACCAACGGCCTTTTGTCCAGGTATCCAGGCAGTAGTAGCCTGAGCACTGTGTGTGTGTGTGTGTGTGTGTGTGTGTGTGTGTGTGTGTGTGTGTGTGTGTGTGTGTGTGTGTGTGTGTGTGTGTGTGTGTGTGTGTGTGTGTGTATGTATGCTATTCAGTGAGATAATGTGTCCCCCTCCTTTTATTTTACTAACAAGTCACATAAATCAGAAAGATAACACATCAGTGTGAAGACAATTCTCAGGTGGACTTGCTGTCCTGTTCAACCAGCTCACACAGAAAATACATTCAGAAAAACACAATGCAAGTGATGGAGGTGGACCCACACTCATAAACACGAGGGCACTTAGTGTATTCAGAGCTTCAGACATGCGTGCACAAGTCTGAGTTAATACCAAAATTGCGCTCCTCCCTGCTCAGACTTCAAGCTTGCTTGAGGACTTAAGCACCTCTCAGGTGAGTTACACATGTGGGTTGGAGTTTCAACAGTAGATCTAGTAGATGAAACAACAAATACCCGCACAGTCATCTATATCAGTATGGAATTGAGTGTGTGTTACAGACATGACAGAAAAATAACATCACATCACGCTGTGCCCCCTCATCAGAGATCAGCAAGAGATCAAGGTGCTCGGAGGGATCAGAAACAAATAGACCCAACAGCCACTTCCCACTGGGCTGTACCCAAACCTCCTCTCTGCTAACGAGCGTTCCCATGGTAATGATGAAGGAACAGAGTTGACCAAATCAGTTGTGAACGCACCTCTTTGCCCCTGCGGTGTGAGTGAAAGACCTCAGCTCTGCGGGGCTCACTGACCCTCAGGAAATTGAAGGGGAAGTTCACAACAGAGGATTAGAGCAGGCGGGGGCACCTTGACCTCCAACATTTGTGAGGATGGAGTTTTATTTGTTTGGGACTTTGTGGCTCTATAGGAAACTTGATGACAGTTATTACAAATATTATAAACACTTGCAGGTTCCATTTCCAACTATGACAGTTTGCTGCTTTGTTTTGTTATTGTAAAACATCTTCTCTGCAAATCTAAATCTGACAATCTTTGATAACGCTGACACACTTACATTGAATGAATTAATACATAAATGCCAAAGAAACACAAACACTGGCCTTGTTTCTCCCTCTTTCATGTATCATCCTGTGGAAGAGCACAGGCACCTTTGTGTTAAGTGAGGGTGTGTTACCCATCACAGATGAAGGATAATGGGCGGGGGTATCTCCTGTCACTAATGAAGACTGATCAGAGTCGGGATGCCTTAGGGTGGGCAACAGGTGGAACTTTAGAAATGGACCCCAACTCTGTGTGCTTTCACTCCTAGCAGCAGGTGTATGTGTGGAATCTGGAAGCATTCATTCTCACGCAGTCTGCCGTCGCTCCCTCAGGCCTCTTGTGTATAGTGTTACTGACAGCTGTGTTTCCGCCTCTGTAAATCATGTGAGCCCAATGATTCTCTTTGTAGTCCTGTTGGTTAGAGCGATGTCGTGTTGGTCTAGTACCCTCATGCGTTTTGAAACGTAATTAATTGAATGTGGAACACCAAAAATCAATCGGGCTGATGCTCCAGGGAAGCAGCAGTGTGTAGCCGGAGCTGGAGCTGATGTTCACTTTTACCACGCAGGCAGGAAAAGTATTTAAATGTTTGTGTGACAGAAATAGCAGACGATAGAATTAAGAGAGCTGCATGAGAGGAGGCTGACTAGTTTAGGCTCCACAGGAGGAAATGAGTTTGATGCTTCTGAGTCTATGAATTAGACATGTGGTCCGCTTCACAGGATGGGAACCGCTGAGTGTACGGGCTGATGTTGGCAACACGAGGCCTTTCACGACGTCCGCCGCTTATTAATTAGTAAAGATGGCAGGGTGTCAGGTGGAGCGGCTGTTCACTAATAGTCTGTCACTGTGACATTACATAAAAAGGTATGAAGGGGCAATCACATACAAAACGTGTTTCACAGCATCGTTGAGGATGATTTTAATTTTGTTTTTTTACAAATCCAATTCTGGATCCATCCATCCACCTATCTGCCTTATAGAAACTAAACAACAGAGCACCTTGACTAATCTGAATCAGATTATTGAACCTGAATCCAAATTCTTACCATAAGGGCGACATATTTCCTGTTTTATGTCAGAACTCCCACTCATCGCTTTGTTAAGACTGGGGAAAGTATCGGGTTGCTGTGTCACTTCTGTGTGTGTGTGCGTGTTGTGCTGAAACAGAATAATGATAATAATATTTCCTTCTACATTAATAAACATTTAACATTTAGTAATAAGTTATTCTGCTAAAGCTATGGTATTCCTCACAGCTTTTATAGAATATTATTCTGTGCCGTGCGTTAAATGAAAGTAGTCCTAATGTTGGAGACTTTTGCCTTTTTGATTGGTTCAGTCTTCATTTGTTTCCATGCAAAAGCTTAAGTCTGCCCACATGGTACGTTTTCACAAGCAAGTCTTTTAAATCCAGTACAACCCAGTGCACTGTAAATGTCAGACTGTGCATGTTCTTCAATGGAACAGGCAAGAGGAGGCAAATTCCCCGAGTAACCAAGTAACAAAGAACTGCAATGTGTGAGTACTGTGTTGGTTTGTGCTGCAGGTGCTTTACATATCAAGATATGTGTCATTTATCAGGGCAACAAAATCATGTCAGGCAAATTTGTAATGTTTGTAATTGATGAAACTTATTTGTGTATTTTGATTATAGATTATTGTACAATGCTTCTGATGATCCTTGCCCCTGTTCTCTTTCTCTCACTGGACATGAAAAGTGTATATGATACTAAACATGTCCAGTTAGATATGTTGTGTGTGTAATCTCTCCGAGCATTACACACCCCACAACCTGACTTCAAAGTCCTTCAAAGAAATCAAATTGGATTTCCCTTATTCTGAGCCCCTTTGACTAGGAACCCCTTCTCTTTTGATCTATCGCACCCCTTAATTTCCCCTAATTTCAGATTGTCCATGACATCATGCATGACTACCTTAGTATAATCCCATCCTGTGTTGTTTTTGTTTCTTCTGTAGCTCCATGGCCATTACTGCCCCCCTCCCTCTTCCTTTGGGAAGTAACCTTCAAAGGCTCTGCTCAGCACGGTGGACGACCAGCTGAGTGATGGAGATGGACCGAATCAAAGGACACACTCCCTTCGTTTTGACTAGATGAAGGGACAACCACACTCCTGGGACAGAAAGGGGACATAGACTGCGCCATCCGTTTTGATCTATGCTCTTCAGAAGTGAAGAAGAAGAGAATCTACTTAACTGAAAATCTTTGAAAAGAAGAAAAGATTGATCATACTTATTGTACAGTTTGTGCACCACTTAATGACTGCGTAGAGTTCATATGCTAACGGCTTATCCCTGGTACCGGGCCCTGCCTCGCAGCGCAGTGTGATGCATGTTATGAGTTGTCCATCCACAACCAATGACACGGAGAGTTGCAGCAGTGAGGGGAGCAGTTGCACCACTTCTTCCATCACCACCTCTGACCCCTCCTCTATGTCTGGCCACTCTCACTCCACCTTGCCTTCCCTCAGTGAAACCCCCGATACCTCTCAGCACGATGCACCCCCGCCACCTCCCCTACCGCCCCCACCTCCTGGGGCACCGCCACCCCCGCCTCCTCCGCCAGCCATGTTTCCCAACCACAATCTGCGGAAGAAGCGGCGCGTACGCAGTTTCTTCTGGAAGACAATCCCAGAGGAGAAGGTACGCGGAAAGCCCAACATCTGGACCATGGCGGTGCGGCAGCAGCATTACCAGATCGATGTTCGCTCAGTGGAGGAGTTGTTCGGACAGCAGGAGGAGGTGGGGATGGGCACACGTGGGGCAGTGCAGACAGCTGGATCCTCAACCAGTGTCTCTAGGATTCGCTCCTTCAAGGAAAGCAACAAGGATGGGGTGAGTGGCCGGCATCATTGTGTTACTATATTGTCATCTAAAATATTTTCAGCTTTGTTTACTGACAATATGGAAGCTGTATTATGCCTGAAACATGACAAAATAAACCGGGACCAAACCTCCCCAGGACCAATGGGGGGCAATTCTGGTACAGTAGCCAGTCTGTGACAGCCTCGGACCTTGAGTGCCTCTTTTTACAATTAATATTTCCTTAGCATTACAGATCAACATTATTCAAAATAATATTTTATACAAGCAAATCAAAGCCTAACTGTACTTTACAGCTCACATACTACATGTCCCAGGTTCAAAGCTGAACAATGCCTCATAAGTACACTAGTTAAGCACATGTGAAGTATTTCTTTAGGGGACTACTTAGGTAATGGTGCTAAATTACGCCTTTTCTTTACTTTATAGAAAATGACAAAAAATCAGGTTCATAGTACAAAAGGGGGGGATTCTTCATTGTGAACTGCTGGAAAACAACATGTGATGTGTAAAGAAGACGAGCGTGAGACATTCATGTCACACAGCAACTCCCCTCTGTGTTCCCTCAAAGGACTGAGTGTACTTAGTAACCCTCCATACTCCATTGGGGGTTCAGACACAGTAAAAGCACCTTGTGTGCACGGAAGTAGACCTAGTGCAAGTGTATGCTTGTCTTTACATCACATATATTGTTCTGTACCTTTAACATGTTCATGTTTTATAGCCATTTTACCTGTAAGTCCATGTGGTTATATAATAGTAAATACATGAGTGGTTTCTTTACTCACCTGTCCTCATCTTGTTTAATTCATCCCACAAATGTCCTTTAATGCTTTCGTTAAAAGCTATAAGGAGGCATTGAGTGGGAGTCATTTTAAGAACTCACTGTACGGTCGCCTTTGAAAAGAAGGCAATACAAGCCATTGTTCCTGAGGAAGGTGGTACTACAAGTGTGGCCTGGTGGAATTTCAGTTGTGGTATAGAGTGACTGTTTGAGACTAAGGGTTATGTCATGGTGCAGGTGTTAAAAGTGTATATGTGAATATATCTGACTGGAGGAGTGTGTTCTTGTGTTTAAAGACTGCAGCTAATGACCACAACAAATTCAAATTGTCTTTCACCTGTTTCAGATCAGCATCCTGGACTCCAAGAGGGCGATGAATGTAGGAATTTTCCTTAAGCAGTTCAAGAAGTAAGTCTTTCACTCGCTACCTGAGGGAGGGACCGTTTAGATAGCAGAGAGGGTTTTTATGATCTGAAGCCGATGTCAAACGTGTTAAGAGTATTGCGCACTTTCTGCCATCACACACCTCCAGCTCTGAGTGAGCTGTGTGAGGAGAGGGGGAATTAATGGATACTATTTGGCAGAGACTTTGTCTTCTTAGGTTTCTGCCAGTATAAGTCTAACTCTGCTTGTGATCCAATTCTGGCCATAAGCAAACTAAGTGTGCCAGTACAAGTAAGCACCATGAGACAAGACTAAGTAACGAGCTATTCAGCCTTCAGACTGTTTTTGGTTTTGCAGATGAAACACTTTTTGTAATCTTGAGGCAATGGAACTTGAGACAAAGATCAAAGTGGATAAGAGTGATGATTCAGAATAGCAGAAAATTGGCTTTATTTCCAACTTGACAGCCCACAGTGGTCTTTTCTAGCTTTTAGTGTTTCATGCTATTATCTGACATGTCTGAGAGATCCAACCTCCAATGTCAAAACAATCTGATGGTACCTTGAAAATGTTCTCCTTATGGGATGGCCTAACTCAGGAATTATCCATTCAAAGCCTTTATAGTAATTGCTGGTTGGCATCAACATCTATGTCATCAAGTCCAATGCTTTTATTTGATCCCCGATCCTAATGTGATCAATCAATCCTGTCCAGAGCCCTTATTGCAGGAGTGATGAGCAAGGAAACAGAAGACCTTTGTCTGTTGTCAGACAGATCTGCTACAGCTGAACTCAGGTGTATGTAGACGTAGACCCATAGTGTCGTAGACTTTACTTCGTCTAAGTCATCAACTGGTTAAAATGTCGCATGGACATGTGTTCAGTGTCGATCTGAATGATACAGAACTATAAAACAACAAATGAAACTCTTCAAATATAAAACATCCCAAGTGGTAAAGTCCACTGAGGACTGGCTGTGTTTGTGTGGTAATATCTACGTGTGTTTCCCATTATAACACAACAATAGCTGCTCTGTGGAATTTTGTCTTATCTTATCATATTAAGAGTTATAATTGCAATGACAGGAGAATATTTCACATTGTTAAAGTGGCTTTGAGCCTCTCTGTCATTTTAGCTGACTCACTCTGTCTTCCCTCACTTGCTGTGCTCATGGATTTGTCTACAGTGTCATGACCTCTTCACTGCATTGCAGGGCTAAAGTGTCTACATGAACACATTCACCATGCTTTTCATCAAATCAATTAGTTGAAACTTACTGTAATATTAAGCATTCCATTTTATTTCTTTTTTACCCTGACCATTAGCTTTTTTATTACTATTATTACAACGAATGACTTACTGATTACTCCATCTGTCATTATTTGCTAATGTGAAACTGATCCAGCTGTGCTGCTGTCGTCAGTACTTCAGTACGTCCGCACTTCAGATCGCGCTTGAGGAAGGAATAAAACCATCTGTCCTCTGCTCGTTTCCTTGCATGTTTTGCTCAAATCTGTAGTAAAGCAGGGATTGAGGGAAATGTGGAAGAGCTTCATAACATGACAATGAAAATGACAATTGTTTTGAATTTCGGGAAATCTCAAAGAAGTGTATACAAACTTCACGCTGTGTTACATAAGTACTCTGTAGCAGAGTGTGATAGGTGTGTGTTTGCATGATGGTGTATTTGCATGGCCACCCACAGTATTTTAATGGTATTTGACTGTCGTAGGAGTCAGTATTATACACAGGCAGGACGGAATGCAGCTTGTGGCGTCATCACAGTCAGCTGACATGTTGATAATGCCTTATACCGACATATCCAATGCACACACTCTGTCCTCACCTAACCCTAACTGTTTTACATTGGTTTTCACAAATACTGACTTAACCTGGTAATTAACCTGGCAATACAATAACAACAACAACACAAACACCCTCAAAAATGATAGCAAGCATAAGTCGAACATTGGCTTGTATTTAATTGTAGGTTGAAGGATTTCTTACAGTATGTTATGTACAGACTTGTTGTGTTCCAGTGGTTCTGACCTGAGCCCTGTCTGAAGTAGCAAGACATAACCGAAAATACACAATGACCTGGTTTAGTGGGTTTCTGGTGCACATGCAGGGTTTATGCTTGCAAGTGAGCTCTGTGATTTGGAGATCTGCACTTTATATTAAAGCACAACATTAAGAGTCTTTTTGATTTTTTGCACATTGAGTTTTGCTTGACAATCAATTGTAAAACCTGGAACAAAGCAATGAGGAAAGATGTGTGTCAGCTTCTGTTTACCTGGGTTAGTACAAAGCTGAAGAAATCCTTTCAATGTCGGAGCCAGCTTGTGAATAAATCCACACACAGCTGGATTTGAGCACTGAAAGAGAACACCTGTGCTATTTACCATTGAACGTCACTCAAGTGAGCTGTCTCGCAGGTCTAATCACACCATTGTGGAAGACATACGACAAGGAAGAGGCGAGATCTACGGAGCGGAGCTGCTCAAAGACCTGGTGAAGCTCCTACCCGACACAGACGAGGTCCGTATTTGTGCATGTGTGTGTGCTAAGAACACTGTTTTCTTTCACTTTTGAATGGCAGCGGATTTTGAATGAAACACCAGAACATGACAGGTGAAAAGGTGCTGATGATGCTTAAAGACTTTGAACATGGATAGCAGAGTTTAACTTCCTCTTCCTTTATTTTCTCCGCAGGTCAAGAAGCTTAAGGCTTTTAAAGGCGACCCAAACAAGCTGTCACTTGTCGATTCCTTTATGTACCTCTTGATCCAGGTGCCACGGTGAGTTGATTTCAGTGGAAGTGTGTGTAGTTTCTGTCTATTGAAGTACTTGCCAATGGAAGATAAAGTGACACAGGTTACATTCATGAGAGTTTTGCACAGATTATTCAGCTGAACTTCAGTCTTACCTGCACTGCTGCTGGGAGTCACATGTTCAAACGTCCTGATAAATGTTTTTTTCACATTTTCACAGCTCTCTGTCCATCCAGCCTAACATAAATGCCCCGCTGTTTCTCATTTATCATCCCAACCATGATAGTGAAAAAGGCCAATAAAGGATGGAGTTATTTTCTGCTCAGCATCATCTTAAGACTTAATCATAGATAATGTGTTGTTGTTTTGTGCCCATATACTACAGCTTTGAGGTACGAATCGAGGCCATGGTTCTCCGCGCGGAGTTCTCTCCATCCGGTGCTGTGATGAGTCATGAGATAGATGTTGTCCGAGTAGCCACTAAAGGTAATAGCACACGGGCACTGCTACACACGGTCACACACGGTCATATGCGCTTAGGCAGGTGACCCAGATATTTGAGCTGTGCGCGGTGGGGAACAAAAACTAGGAACGTCACCTGAGAGGAGGCCGAGGAAAGAATGAGCAGGAGAATCAAAACTGTTTCATATTTGAATGATATTACAACAAAGTTATAGTGATTTATGGAGTGTAGTAGAATTTTGTTTTCCAGAGTAAAGTTTTGCAGTCTTTAATGCAGTTCAGCCTCTCTGTGGTTTTAGCTGACTCATGCTGTCTTCACACTTGCTGTGCTTATGGATTTTCCTACAGTACCATGACCCCTTCACTGCATTGCAGGACTAAACTGTCACTGAAATGTTACAGGGACAAATTGAGTGTGCTTTCTTATCAGATCAGCAAATTGAAGCTTTTTGCCGTACTTGGCCAATGCAGAATTTGGCAAAAAGCTTTATATTCTGTGACCATTTTCTCTCACATTAAATACTGTAAGAATTAAATAATCACTGAAACTGTTCTAAATGTTACTCCCTCTGTTTCTAACTGCTGATAGCTGTCTGTGCAGTGTGACAAATGAAAGTAAGATGGTACACAATGGGATTCTCTAATCGTGTTTGCATTGATCCCATCTGATAGAGCTGATGAGCTGCGAGGAGCTTCATGCTATTTTGCATCTGGTGTTGCAGGCTGGAAACATCATGAATGCTGTAAGTCCATGAGTCTTTGTCTCTTAGATTTCCTCTCCTGCGTCTATATTCACTCCTCTAAAATCCTTTTAATCCTTTATCTTCTTTAGTTCTTTTGTCCTTTCCTTGTCTCTTTTTTCTCCTCTCCTACCAATCTGATCTAATGGATCGCTTGTGCTCCTGTGGTCCTTAGGGTGGATATGCAGGCAATGCTGTTGGATTTAAGCTCTCATCTCTCCTTTCATTGGCTGACACCAAAGCCAACAAACCAGGGATGAACCTGCTCCACTTTGTTGCCATGGTTAGTATAAATCTTTGTACAACAAAGCCAGTACAACATCAGATATCAGGGCTTCAAATCTACTTCCAAGTAGAATCAACACTTCTCTGGCACAGTGTCAACTATACATACTGTATGTATTATGTTAGTTTCACTATAAGTAGTAGGCAGTTGTGTTTGGTTGCAATTCACTGAGCAGATGTTCATGAGGAGCTGTTTATAGTTTTACATTAAAAGGTAATAATACTAGGTTCAGTAGTGTTCCTGAAACACACATTTCATTAAATTGAAAATGAATTGAAATGATATGCAGTTGTAATTGTTTTGGGTTGAATGTACAGATATGTGTTTTATTCTATGAATATTTAATGTTAGAACGTCTTTGGTCCACCTGATTTCTCGGCCCTGATTTCTACAATTAAATCACACAAAACAACAAATGTGGGAACGTAATCAAAACAAATGTGACACGTTTTTCAGTGCATAATACACAAGGAATAGTTATTTCACCAAATAAAGTATTTTTTAGCAGTGGTGTTTGAGTATAGAAGGTCTAGAGACTCTTTACTAGATGGAATCCATCTTACAGGAGGGCAGCAAGACAGCAGATGGTGACAGGAAGTAGAATAGTGTGACCAGCCAAGCAGTTACATAACCAAACAGGTAGTAGTCCTTCACAGAGCCGCGATGGCACAATAATTTGGATGTCATTTTAAAAGTCACTCTCTCTCTCTCTCTCCATAGGAGGCAAAGAAAAAAGACGAGAAGCTGCTCAAGTTTCCAGAGAAACTCCAGGATGTCCAGAGTGCAGCCAGGTAAGCAATTCCTTCCCAAAGCAACCGCCTCCCGTTAGGCAAAGTGATAGCAAAAAGTTCATTCCCGTCAGTTTGATGTTTTCTGAATTATATAAAATTAATTTTCCTAAATTCGGACTCAAAAACCACATTTATTGAAGCTGTTATCTTGAGCAGTGCTTTGTGACTGCTGTTCAGAATGCAGCGTGGCTCTGGTGGCTGTCAGGCTCTGTCAGTTTTACAAGGACATGTTTGCATGGCGAGAGTTACATCTTCCCTTAGGATATGCAAACGTTGTGCTCCTCCTTGACTCTGCCTCACCCACAGCAGCTCCATCGCCATCTTTTTTCTTAAATCTCACTCTCACATTGTTTTGGGTCACTTGTTCAGCCATTTGATTGGTTTAATTGTGACAGTTCATACCCCCTCCATCTTTACTCGCCCACAGTCTGGTTCATCCCACTGAATATTGCCTCTTTAAGCATGTATGAGCACATGACAGTGACCTGTGTGCCTCTTCTCGAATGTTCCCTCACAGAATCTCAGTGGAAAACATTGAGCTGGAGTTCTCCTCCTTATATGTTCGGATCAAATCCCTGGAGGAGAAGATTCAAGGAGACGAGGACCTACTGCAGCAGCTGGAGCCTTTTCTTCAGGTGGGGCTGGTGTTAAGACAAAGTCAGACTTTCCATGTCCACATAGCTGGGGTTGGCCGCTAGGGTCCACTAGGCGTACAATTCCTCAAAGGTGTGTGCAGGCAGAAGTGGTAGTAAGAAAAAATCAGAAGGATAAAGGAGTGATATCAATTGTTTCCACAGTCAGCTGCTCTCTGGCTTCATTAAACACTTGGGCATATTTTGTTTCCTCCCCGTGCTCCGGTTTCCTCCCACAGCCCAAACACATGCAGGTCAGGTGAACTGGAAACTCTAAATCACTCTGAATGTGTGAATGAATTTGTCTGTGCCCCGTTCAGTCCTAAAGTATGAATTGGCCTTTAGTCATGTATGTTTCTTGTACTGCTGAATCAGACGCCCATACAAGAGCCAAAGATTCTAAAACAATTTTGTGTTTCATGTCCCGTGGTAGAGTTCCACAAGTACGCTTCAGGACCTGAAGAGACGCAGGCTGGATCTGCGTAAGGAGGGAAACACCCTCATTGATTTCTTTTGTGAAGACAAAGACACCTTCAAACTGGATGAGTGCTTCCGCATCTTTCAAGACTTCTGCATCAAGTTCAAGAAAGCTGTTAAGGTTAGTTCTGATTCAAGAGATTTAAACAACCGCAATGTTTTGAGTTTAAGGAAAGGAATGATGCCTTAGCCAGTGTCCGTTCGGTTCTGTTGGGTTCTGGTTGTAAAGACTTCATTTTGTCTCACAATGCATTCCACATATTTTAGGATAATTTGGACCGTGAGCTGAAGGAGGCAGCCAGACAGCGACGCCTGAGAGAGCTGGAGGAAAAGCGTTTATCGTGGTCAGATGTTGATCAGAGCAGAGGATTCGGGCGGAGCAGCAGTGAGAATGATGTGGAAATGCTCACCAAGGAAGGCCTGCTCGACTTCTTCCAGCAGAGGTCTCAGAGTCCACACAGCCCACTGGGACGTTCAGCCAGCGCCCGTCGCCACCGCCACGCCGTGACCTCCATAGCAGATCGCGACCTCAAAGGCTACCTGGGGGTATTTGAAGGCACTGAGAATGTCACGGACCGCTCTAAGTTTAACAGCCTGCCTCGTCCAGGCCGCCCCAACCAGCGGAAGACTCAACCCTGGCTCTTATTCCAGGATGACAACCGTGAGCTGGGATGCGACAGACGTGTGGCAGCGACATCGCCACATGCAGAAACAGAACCTATTAGTCCACTGGCCAGGTTTTCTTACACAGGGTTAAATGATAATGAAGATCCATACAATCATCACAAAAACAACAATCATTTCTCATCTGTGTCGGAGGGCAGTGTTCTTCCTCAGTCCTTCTGTGTCTTTCAGAAGCCGGCCCCTCTGCCCAACCCAACAATTACAAGCCACATGAATGTCAGTGTGGAGAAACATACTCTAGTTCCCGGTCCTCAAGCCTTTGACCTCCCCTCCCCAAACAATAACAGCAATCACGTGCACTTTGTCAGCCATGGCGATACCGTGGTGAGGGATTTAGAAAGAGAGAAAGACTTACCCCCCGCAAATCTGGACAATCTTCCAGGTGATAAATTCTTAGAAAGGAGGTCAGATCCTGAAGCATTGTGGGAAGGGCGAGTAGATCCTGCCCCCCAGACTGAGGCTTCTCTAGAGAGAGAGAGAGAAGAGGACAACAACAGCACAGTGTCGTCAACAACCTGCGATACCCCTCTGCCTCTAGATACCTCAGTATCAGGTAAGAAGCCAACGTTTTATATACTAGACTGCACCGAAGCCGACTGCTCTGTTATTTTGGATTACTCTGATGTGGAAAGCTCACCTCTCCTGAAAGAAGGACCGGCGTCGGATTTAAGCACCAGCGACTACAGTAACGTCCTGGAGAGCCTGCAGGATCAGAGCTCTCTCTCCTCCAATTTGGAGTCCAGGTCGACAAATGACAAGTCTGTTTCACCTTCAACCAATGAACTTTTAGTACCAGGATCTGTGGATCAAGCATCCATCTGGACCCCATCTGCACCCACAGAAGAGTGGGAAACAGAAAGCTGTGACACTGCTGAAGGAAAACAGGCAGCAGGGAAAGAGGCACAGAAAAGCCTTCGAAAAAACATTCACACCAAGAACAAAGCCACCAAACCCTCCAAGCCCAGTGGAAGTCACAATGTGCGACCGCTGACCAACAGTGAGAGCCAGGGCATGCGGAAAGTCGTGCCCATCACTAGACTTGTCAGATCAGGCAACAGCAGAAGAACAGAGAGATCTCCGGTGCATGGCGGCGAAGATTCACGCCGGCCTCTCCGTGATCAGAGCACCCCAGCCAGAGGAAGGACTGAGAGGACCGCCAGGCCCCCCCGACACTCCAGCCTCCCCCCTGATGAGTCAAAAGCCCAGCGAGGAGGTGGCCACACCAGCAGCAGTGCTAGATGGGCTCGTGACGCTACACCGAGAAAATCTACTATCCACAAGCCCAGCGCCAAACCCCTTAGGAACATCCCAAAGGCTCCACCCGAAGAGAAGATGTGCCGCTCCACCCTGAGAGCCCTGGCTCAGGCTCAGGCCCAGGCCCAGGCCCAGGCCCAGACGGGGGCATCCTCCGTGAACAGCCCTTCACAAACACCGGGCACTAAGACCGGCTCAAAAGTGCCCAGCTTTGCCCGTAACACCGTAGCTTCCTCCACCAGGAAAAAGAAGGAGCTCGCCCCCCCATCTGTCCCCTCCACGCCTTCACGCAGCGCCTCGCTCATGGGTCGGCAAGGCTCAGCTAAGCCCAGCAGAGTTTCATCTGCAGTTCACACTACGGCTGCAGGTGGGCAGCACTCTCACAGCGAGGAGCGACCTCAAGGGACCAACCCGCGGCGGGTGCAAAGTGTGAGGGCGAGCAGTCGCAGCGCACACAGGAGCGACACTCCACCGCCACCTGCAACGCGGGAGGAGAATCCTAAGAACGGCTTTTCTGACAAGTCCGTCCAGTCCAAAGACTCTGTGACATCCACCAGAAACTCCAAACCTACCTGGAAGTAAAACTGGAAATAGCAGAAACTGGGAAGGAGAAGGAGAAGGAGAACTTCTTTCTGTTTTTTTAAATGTATATTTGCGCTCCTTCGCCGTGTACAGAACTTTATCCTACCGTATGTTGCTAAAGACTGGACTCTGATCAGAATAACATAAGCTATCTCACCTCAAACATGTAATATATCAGGTTTAGGATTGGCAAAGACCAAGATGCAATGTGTTCCAGGTGCGTTCCTACAGAAACTCATGTAGTTGTAGAGGCGGAGGGTTACACTAACAAATGGCAAAGCACTGTTTAACACAGGAACCTTTTGCCTGCTTAGCTTCCTGTGTGTGTGTGTGTGTGCTCGCATCTGTCTGTCTGCGAACACACAGATAATATAATGCTGCTAATTAGCTCTGATAATTGAACGCTGAGTTTTCCGTGTCCTTTTTTTATTCAGGGCTCTAATGTTACCTTGCTGCTGTGATGCTTTTCCTTTCTGTTGCCTCCTCCCGTTAGAGCTTTGTCTGATTTCAGGTTCCTACGGTTTCCTTTTTGTTTGATACCTCAGAACAATCGCAGTGGCCTTTTACACAGCAGAAGATGTAGAATGTGTTCATTTGGCTCTGCATGATAAAAATAGTAAATGAAACCTGGTACATTTGTTTTAAAAGAGCTGTAATCTTGCTTTTTTTTCTACAAGAACTGGGTATATTATGGAACTATGATATCTAGAGTCACTTAAACTATACACCAGTGTACACCAACTGTGGTACTTCCCCAAACCTTTTTCTATGTATGTATTCGTAGGTTGTACAATATTTTAGAACCCCTCCATAATATCGTGGAGTCGACGTGCATGTAGGAAATGTTCCCTGTACACATAGACTAGTACGAGATCAACGCTAATGCTATGAAGAAAGCATTGAATAGCTCCGTCTGAACTGGATAACACTGGATATGTTTCACTTGTGAATGTTTTGACGGTGTAATCTTCACCTGGTGTTTCTACAGCGAATGTAATCGTCTTCTTCTAGTCTCGGCCTGCACCTTTAACCTTCAAACACAAAGCCCTGATCGGTCATTATTCATCCATATTGACCATTTCACACCACTTGCCTTTCAAACTGCATTGTGTCATTGCCTCGATGGCATTGACACATCACAGTGTATTGCCTTAAAGCTTGATGTAGCTCCGCCCTCACCAGTCAATTCCTCCATTGAGTAGATAGACGACCTGTCCTTACATTCCATCACATCTTATTGAGATTGTGACTCGGTTGCTTAGTGATTCACCTTGTAAATAATGTAAAGACATAGTATTTTTCTATCATTATGTTTACACAACATTAAAAATGAAGGGTGAGAAAAAAGTGATGACTGACACGATGAAAGAGTGAATTATGGTTGAGTTGATTCTTTTGAAGGTCCCTTGGTCAACAGAAGTGATAAGCATCCGCATTTCCCGTAGATGCTGAAAGGCGTAATGTGCACCAGCCCACAGTGTGTGTGTGTCGGTGTGTTGTGGGCGTCCTTCCTGCTCGCTCTCATGCAAATTGAGTTGAAGAAGTGATGACTAAATGTCATGACACACTGCATTTACATGTCAACGCCACGCAGCTTCAATGTTTCAAACCCATTCCTATAGCCTGTAAACTGTGGCTATCATCTTAAGGATTGTTGGAAATGAGTGACCCAACCACATCTGAACCCAATCTCTGTCATTCTTCTTATAAACGATAGCCTATAAAATAAAAGCAGTACCCAATTATTAAATCTCTTGAGCATTAAAAATGGTCTCTCTCCAGACCTTACTTAAGGAGATGCACGTTTTTTATATTTAAATTACGAATAGGGTTATTCAAAAGGAAACACAATCCCCATTGTGTACCTTTGTGTACAGAGGAGCTTTTAGAGCTTCTATGGTGTTGAACAGGACATAATTTATACATCTCAACCTCCTTTGTCTGAGCCTCAATGCCCCCTGCTGCCATGTGTTTTAAGAGCCTACAGCCCTACAATGGGTGGCCTTTACATTATGTGTGACTGGCTTACAACAGCCTGGCTGACGTGGAGTTTGAATACTTAGTTGCCCTTCAACCACTTCCTTGTTATGGGATGGTCGCTGTGGTAACGTGGTCTAAAGGAAAAAGATTGCACACAGACCAGACGGCACCTAGTGGATTCAAGGAAAAATATCAGTCGGTCCACTTACTACCTAACCATATCCAAAAGCCTGGAATATATTCTTCTGAGTGAATATGTTACAGTTTGTATTGTATTCCTGAATTCACTTCCACAAAACAAGACATTTGCACCTGTATAGGCAGCATATCTTTTGTTCACCAGAAGGAATGACTGATTAGAGTGTTTTTCCCTCCCTTATATTCAGTTTCATTTTATGTTTACTGTATTCTTATGTGACTTTTTGCAATGAGAATCTTCACACCTGAGGCAAAAAGGTGCTCAACCGTCTGCTTGGCCGTTTACAGTCTAAACAAGTCTCACACTGAAAAACGAGACGATCACGATGTGGAATAAGAGATGGTCTTTGATCGTTAGACCGCAGGGCTGCATATTGTAATGTTAGTCTACTGCAGTTTATATTTCTGGTGATGATATCAAAGAAATCAATAAAACCATGTGTTGCTGTGTTACCCTAAGACTTGTTGGGTGTCTTGCTATTGACAGTGAGCCCTGTGCAGTGTTGAAAGAGATTTTAATTGCAAGTTCTAAATCGTAAGCACCCTAAAATATCGATATTCATGCTAGATAACTCACATTAAATTATGTGGAATGCTGCTTATTGAGGAAGGAATGAAAACAACTTAAATAAAAACACATTTTCTCATTTGGATCATTGTCATTTCTGCATATGACTTGAATATGACTTAAACTGTTTTTTTTTAATTTCATTACACGAAATAATTGAGAATTTTTCCAGAGAAGGTCAATTTTGCAATTTATACATTAATCAAGGAAAATGCATTTACACAACAAATCAGCACACAACTCTTTTTAGCAGATCAAGGCTTAAATGAACCACTAGATGGCAGTAGAGCATCTCATGTTTCGCATAATCGGCAGACGTCCAAGTCTGAGTTTACAATCATTGCGTCATAGACACACTCAAGAAACTACAATAATTATAAAGGTTCACTCACTGCCTGACTAGCTGATGCAACACCAAGACACATTAGCGGACTGAATTCTGAATTAATTAGAGAAACCTTTAAAATGAGGAGGGTCACTTGAAAATTATCAAATTACAACTGCCAACAGAGTTAATTAGAGGGCTGAATCACTGTCCGGATTGTCTTCAAGTGATTCTGCAGTGTTTCTACACAGTGACAAGAGAAACAGGTTGACAACCCAAGAACTGTGATGTTTCTTTGCTCATTTTCATATCGCGTGCAGTCGATTTGCCTGCCTTTGTTTTTCATTGCCAACTCTATTCTTTCCTCACATCCAGAGTCAATCATCACCTTTCCTGCTTCTTGTTTCCATCTTCTTGTATTCTCCTCTTGTTTGCCCCGACCACATCAGTGTATACCTGACTGGCCATGAGACTGCCCTCCTGCCCTCTGGGGCAACACTTGGCCTCGTTGATCAAAGTTGCTGTAGCCGTGTGCAAAGGATTATGGTCCTCTCAATCCCCCCTTATCCTTCAGCTCAGCCTACCACCTGTAGAGTTGACCCGTTGCACTTCCTCTGTTTCTGCTGCAGGTCTTTCCCACACTGTGGTGACACCTGGTCTCACTATTACCTATTATCCCCCTGCTCACATCAGTTAAACATCATGTATTCCATTTTTCTGGTTTTCAGCTCATAGGAGTTTTGTACTGGTCAAGTCCATGATAGTTGAAATCACTGTCAATGGAGTTCTTTGCGAGACCAGACCGAATAAGAGATGATTCATTATTCCTTATTCTTGTTTAAGGACAATTGTTACTGATTCATCCACTGATCAGTGATAATATCCTGCAGAATATTAACTCCACTCCCGATCACTAAATGGTCCTGATTTCCAGGTGACCCTCAGCAGCACGTATGAACCTGTCTGAGGTCGTCCATGTGACAGTCTCACCCTCCCGGCCTGTCGTCAACATCATTTCCACATCAAATTTTTATTTGTAAATTTGGCATTGTCACTTTCCTGGCATATGTTCAATCACAACAGCATGAACAAGACAAAAGGACTTGATCATTTATTCAGCAGTCATTCTGAGGCCTCTCTCTAATCCCGCCATGCTCGACTGAACTAATGGCAGCAGCAGGTGCAGTACCCTACAGAGGCAAATGATGCTCAAGCTCTGGTTTGGGTGCCCTGGTTTGTCCTTTGATTGAAGGGGAAAGTTTCTGAAATGCGTCATCTTTGTGCCCTGGGTTATATTCAGTGCTGAAGCTGCTTTGATGCTATAGTTTCAAACTTTGACGATGTCCAAAGACCATTATCTTTGTTTATGTCTCCAAACTGTCCACACTGTTCTTACCGTATCCATACTGTACAGGATTTGATGATGAAGATTTGGGGTTTTAAGCGTTTAAGCTGTTTGGTTATGAGGCGGGATGTTGAAATGAAGTGAAATCTTTGTGTTCCCTGGTTGTGCGCTGCATGTTAAGCGAGTGTCCCTCTCCTCTCTCCCCCTCTGACACACACACCAAACAATAACCCTCATACCGCCTTTTTCTTCTATCGGCATCACAGAAATCAGTAATGGAAAAGGAATGCAAATAACTTGTTTCTGTCTTTCTTTCTTCCTTTTTTAATCTGAAAAGAGCCTTTCATGGGCTGCTGCATAATGTAGAGTTGTCATGGGAACAGCCTCCCTCATAAGAAGGGGAGGGGTTTCCTCAGAAAGTACTGCTAGTCCTGTATGGTGCTGGGACGTCCCATCAAGAGGAAAGGCTTGATGTTGCTTACAACATTCAGATTTTCTTCCTTATGAGATTTTATTTCAGGTGTCAAAACAATGAATGAACTTATGTACATCACATATTCCATAATCAAGAACATAAAATCACAAGTAAATCAAACCACAGCCCTTGATTTACATTAATGTTGTTTTCTATTAACTATTCACATATGCAAAGCTTTACATACACAATTATATGAAAACACAAATAAACCCTTTTACCTATAATCCAGGCTCTTCTTTTCACATTAATCAATAACAGTAACTCATTTCTGTGTGAATGACAATAGACACATAAGATAACATAACATAACAAGCGGTTTCAAATTGATAGTTTTGTTCTTTTCTATATCATTTCAGATAGTAAGTCATTTTGATATGGATTCACATCGTCATATTTCCATTCAAAATAAATTGTATGATAAAGAATAACTTATTTCCCATTCAAGCATTGAACCATTTGAAAACTTGATGATCAGCCCATGCCAGCATTTCCACCGCAGAGGTACAGTAACACAGAGTGAAAGCATGAAAACATTCAAGCTATTTTTACACGTGGATATAATATTGATGAAGAGTTTTCCTCCGGCTGCTGCTGCTGCTGCTGCATTCATCCTGCAGGCTCCGGATCCCTTTAATAAATGAGCCGGAGGAGTTGCAGCTGCTCTCAGCTGTAGTTTGGCTTCAGTGCATACTGATCACTGCGCAGAGACACACACACATTTTGGATCCCCGAGTGTTTTCGTCCTGTAAATCCTCCTGATGCGTCACGGCAGCTTTGTCAGGTACCCGGTGAGTGAATGAGAGCTCCCAGGCTGCATGTTGGCTTTTTGTCTCATCTGTTCACATCCACATGTCTGCTGTGTTTTTATATCTGTCCTGTTTAAAACATGCAGAGTGTGAGGGTTGATTGAGTAAACCTCATCAGTGTTAAAGAGTTGAAGGTCCGTGTGCGCCTGCATGTCTGTGCATAATGATGTGACTTTAATATGTTTATACATGAAGGTGAACAGATCTAACAGCAGCATTTGTACTGTGTGGAGACCGGAGCCCCTCTGTGCAGCAACGTGCTACAATGAACATTTTAACTCTAATTGTAAATATTTCAGGATCCAAGCTTCCCAAGAACTAGACATTCTCTATAGCATATTTATAATTATATATATTATAAGAGAATTTAGATTTTATGTAGCTCTAACTTCTCTTTCAAGAAATACAGTCAATGGTTTTACAAAGTGGCATTTTAGTCATTATTTTAATGTAATAATGTAATACATTTAATTAGACATTGAATAAAAAGTCATTTGTTTTATTTGATGCCAAGACGGAAACCTTTTTATTTTCTTCATTTAGAGAAAAGTAACATTTTCCTTGGAGTATTATACAAATGTCAAGACTTTCTTCTCCTACTTAAGGATACAAAGTTAACAATGACCCAATGCCATGGTCAAGTCTTTGTTTCTCTCTCTCTCTCTCTCTCTCTCTCTATGTGTGTGTGTGCGTGCGTGACAGCCTCTCTCTCAAGGCCTGGTGCTTGGTTTTCCTACAGCAGCTATCTTTTGAGTCATTGTGACATTAGAGAGACCTGCTTGATGCAGTAAGTGATTCTGTAAGCAGGACGTAGAGAGTGATGCAGTCCAGGCTGCAGAAACTCTCCACTGCAGTATGGGAGGCTGTGTGAGACATTCTTCAAACTTGCTCACACACACACTATCAAGCTCTCACACACGCACTATCAAGTTTGTGCACATGCACAATCAAGGTCATATACATGCACTATCAACATCATCTTGATAGCGCATGTGTTTAATCTTGATTGTGTGTGTGTGTGTGTGTGTGTGTGCTTGATGATTTGTTTGTAAACTTGATGGTGTGTGTGTATGATCTTGAAGGTGCGTTTTTGATCTTGATGATGCGTGTGTGATCTTGATGGTGTGTGTGTGTGTGTGATCTTGAGAATGTGTGTGTGTGAGCAAGTATGAATAATTCCTCATCTGGCCTCCCATACTGCAACATTGCAGCTGCTGTGGAACAAGTGTCCTCATGCTGAACACTGTACACTTCATCAGGAGGTAAACCACCCAGCAAGAGGACTCAGTCTATGCCAAGCACACACTTGTTCCCTGCTGTGACATAGAATCGCTGGCCTACCTGTCCTATAGTGCATTATCATGTGGAATGTTTTACTTCTGCAGTGAACCGGAAATTCATTGATTTGAAATGACCGTACGTAAGTGTGTACTGTCCTGATTAACAAGTACAACTTCACAGGTTTTTAGGCCTAAATAATTCCTCTTTAGGATGTTTATTTTGTGTAAAACATTGTTTTTTCACAAGGTAAGAAATGTGACAGTGTTTGACCACATATTTAGTTGTTGTACAGACGTGTGCTGATTAAATCTGTGCCTTAGAGCAACTCTGGCAAATAGTATCTTTTGTGTAACACATTAAAGTCACTTTGTTCTAAGTTGATATTCAGCATCAGACTTTCCAAACAAACTATTGATGTTCTTATCAACCTTTTTGCAACTCGCACAGTGAGTAAACACCTTGGAAGCTTTAATTGTGCTTGTTTTGTTTGGATGAACCTGTGAGTCTTGCTGAGGCTTTCCTGTGTCGTCTGCTTGGCTAAAGCTAATCGATGTGAACCGGACACCAGCCAGCTTGGTGACCATTAATTAAGTTGTAGCTCTGAATTTGGGATACAGTGTGTTTGTGTGTGAACTGCAGCAAGACAACAGGAAGTGGGAGTCTTTAATAGTTGATTACTCTACAATCAGTGGCAAGGAATACAACAGAATTAAGCTCCAATATGTGACATTATTATGGTCACTCAAACGGCTTCTAGTTTTAAAAAAAAGTTAATTTGGACCCTGCCAGCAAATATATATTATCTAAACTATATACTAACTATCGGCATGCAGAGTGTCTGTCATGACCCAGCCACCAGAGGAGAACAGTGCTGCACAAAAGAACACTGACCCTCTCAAATGATTGACATGATGAGTAAGATGTGCAGCATAAATTGAGGAATTAAAAAAATCTCAACCAATCTCAATCTTCAACCATAAAAGGCACCATATCTTCTAAATTGAAGTTAGATACTCAGGGATTCAGGGACAACTTCTAGGAAACAGGTGGAAATGTTGCATTGACTTAAAGAGCTGCCTGATACACCTGCTTATGAACCAACACACAGGTGAGAGGGATACAACAGACTGGTGACAGTAAAGCTGTAATGATTGTTGCTGTGGTGATACTGTATGTAAAGAATATCTAAACAGACTCGGGCAGTTGGGCGTATAGTAAGAGAGGGACGTCCATCCGAATTTGTCTTTTGTATGTGAGCGTACTGTACAAAAAACACTCAAACAAACATTTAGCAGTGTGTTTGTTCGTGGCTTACATGCTTGCTCGGTGTGACTGTTTGCATGTAGTTGTTTGCCTTCTTCGTCTTTGTGTTCTTTTGCATGTAGGTCGTGCCATTTGCTTTTCTTTTACCTTGCCCGGAAGGAAAGACTGAAGGAATAGTTAAATGGCCTCAGCATCTGAACAATCTGATCTGGTTTTACCGTGCTGGGTGTCATTTTGTCATATGGGTGGATACACAGCAGGCCACACCTAAGTATGAGACTCTATTGTTGTTTTGATTTAGTAAGAGTAAGACTTGATACTTTGATTAGTCGACCCAGAACATTGTATCCTGAGCAACTGGTTTGTTTTGAATTAAAATGAAATGTCAGGCTGCTGTGACAAATGGATTCATCATACTTGTGGAATTTCTGTCCTTACTTGTCAATCAAACTCAGCTCCACCTATGATGTCGTGTTTTCAGCCACACCAAATGATCTGTTGACAATTGTTCACAACTACAAAAACATCTGAACTGAGTCTTGCATAACTTGGAAGTATACATTTTATGAAACACGCATTGTGAAACGAAATTACAATAAATAACATAAAGAAAAAACATACTTTCATCTGAAGAAGAAACCCAGTGTTTTGCACTATTTGCTTGTCTCTGTCTAAAAAATATTGTTAGGTGATTTTTCCCCTCAATACAAATTCTCTATATATTTACATTACATAAAGCTTATATGTATAGAAAGTAACTGACCTATTCCTGTTCTCACACAGCCATTTATGAGATGTGAGTAATCCAGTTAAGTGAGACTGGATGGACAGGGGGGAAACAAATGCATTTGGATAATTACTACAAACGTTATTTGTGGCCTGCCAATAAGATTAAAGCTTTTAAGAAACAGGATATTCTCTGGGGGTGTACAACTGTGTGTGTTTGTGTGTCTGTGTGTGTGTGGGTGCGAGAGAGAGAGAGAGAGAGAGAGAGTGTGTGTGTCTACTGTGTGGGTGGGTGGGGTTCTGATTACTGTGGCATATGCAATCTTCCTTTGTCATGATGTGTGTATTTGCTGATGATGAGCTCTAGGTAAATGGATTGAAACACATTCATTGCAGAGGTACTGTACTGCAAGACCTCTCAACACACTGCACACACACACACACACACTAACCCAGTAAATGAAGAGTTCCCCACACGCACGTTGTGTTTGTTGACGTGGTTCTCTTGACTTTGATCTGAGACGTGTGTGGGTAGAGGAGACCACAGGAGCTGCTCTCCTCTCCCGGTCCCTCCTGGGTGCATGACCTCATCTCCATGTTGTTTACCAATGTCAGTGCCTGAATCCTCGGAGACGGAGAGGACAGAGCTCGGCACCATGGCTGGGTTGATGAATGACAGCCGCTTTGCACTTTGAGCTCTAACTGTGGATTAATCTTTTGTTCCTGGACTGTGATCAACACTCTCTGGATTTCTGTGGTTCTTGTGGATTTCTGGTTTAATGAGATCTACAGTATTATGGCCATCTTGTTTCTGTTACCATGACACTGGGACATTACAGTGTGTTTTGGTCGTGACAAACTGGTTTTATCTGCTGAACAGTGACATCATCTCATCTTGCTAAAGGTAAAACTGAAACCCCTGAGCGCTTGAGGCCTTTCTAGGGAAACAGTGGATGTCATTTTCTGCCTGGCCACTTTCCACAAAGTGTTGCATTTTGTGCTCATAAAAAGAAGTGGAGGAAATGTAAACAAACTGGGATTCTAATCTGCCAGTTAGTCAATAACATTAGGAAGTTGAAGAATAAATTGAGATGATGTTTTCTAATAATAAAGAATACAAATAAAGATATTAACAAAATGTGTATTTAAGTAAATTCAAATAACGACAAAATAACAGTTTAGATGTATTGTAATAACTTTTAATTTTTTTTTAAACCAGATAACCTTTTTCTATTTCAAACCCCCTTTCCTCTGTCAGTGCTTATCTGTGTCTGCTCTGTGCCCATCAGCTCTGGGACTTTAAAAAAAGCAACACAAGCATTATAACCCCCCCCCCACACGCACACGCACACGCACACGCACACGCACATGCACACGCACACGCACACGCACACGCACGCACACACACACACACACACACACACACACACCAGCCTCACTAAGCCCTTTGATTGGTCCGTCTTTTCCCTCTGACACTCCAGCCCCGCCCCTGTCCGTGTCTCTCTGTCAGTGTGTTTGGATTATTATAACGCTCACATGCATTCCCTCTGTGCCCGGTGCACTATATCACACATGACGAGGATTAGGTGACAGACAGCAGCTTCCTTTTCCCTCGGTGGAGAGAGAGAGAGACAGAGAGAGAGGGAGAGAGAGAGGAGAGCATGGCAGCCATGGAGCTGAAGTAAGTGGGATGTTTTGGCTTTGAGAGAGATTTGAAAGGAAAGAGTTGGTAATAGATGGAAGAATGACGATGGGTTGAAGTCATCACACTAGGCTTGTGTTTCTCAGTCTGCCTGTCTGCAGATTTGTGTTACGGGAAAAGTTGCACTATTAGAGAGTGTGTGAGTGGATACTAGAAATACTGGTTCCACTTAGGAGTTCACATGTTCCCTGCAGGTGTTTACAGCTCCTCACACAGTACACACAGTGTTTACTCCCTGCTTTGAGTAAATTCAGGGAAATATTTGCACTCTTTACATTAACAGCTCACCTTTCTAATTGTTTTAAAATGGAGCAAGTGTGCTGTCATGTTCTGTTTACGAGAAAATAATTATCAGACATGTGCAAGCTTAGATCTCTCCGTTGTGTTCTCTATCTCTATGACACAACCTATACATGCTTTTATGACTATTGATAACATTTTATCAATATGTATAAGGGTTATTTCAAACCATGTTGTTACCTTGTGATGTCATTGGGTTTAGACCTGCATGTTTGTCTGAGGTGAATATGGTTGACAGATGTGCAACACAGGCACTTTCCAATGGCCTTGCGTGAGCACATGTCTAATTTGAGATCAGTAGTAGTCAGTAGTTTACAGACACACACACACACACACACACACACACACACACACACACACACACACGCACACACACACACACTCACACAAACACACACACACACCAACATAGTCTTATCTCGTGAACCCAGAATGCATGGTTGGCAGTTATATGGCAAAATGACGCATGGGCATGTTGATGTCTCCTTATTCAGTCTTTGTACAGCTTCTGTCCCGGAAAAAGGTTCAGAAGCAATCAAACCAATGTGTTGTAGAGTGAAGCAGTAAATTCATACTGAATTGAACTGTCGTGACTGTTATTGTTTGTTATTGTTGTTTGCAGTTACTTTGTGTGTTCCCATCAGTGGTTGTGATAGATGCTGTTTGAGGCTGAGGCCTTTGAAAGGGGTGTGTGATCCAGACGGAGATGGAGGAGGGGATGGTCAGACTGACGGCGTGCTTTGCTGCTGTAATCGCTCATCATCCTCTCCCTAGTGGATCCTTTAGATTAGTGTGTGTGTGTGTGTGTGTGTGTGTGTGTGTGTGTGTGTGTGTGTGTGTGTGTGTGTGTGTGTGTTTGTGACTCAGGGGTGGGTCTTAGGTCACCCTCTTAAAGGCACCAGAAGCCTCCAATTCCACGGTAACAAAGACTCCAAGGCAATGATGTACAGACGGCCTCCAACACTCTGCTGCATCCTCTGGCACCTCAGTATGTCAGAGTTTTTAAAATAGTTTATAATCGATAAAAAGCACATAACACACAGAGAATAGACAGTAAATTAATGAATTAACCTGTGTGTTGATTATCTATTCCAGTTCTGATGAAACTATATGAATACTAGGCTCACCATTTAGGGAGTATGGGTGTCAAACATTAACTGCTCCTGCAATGTTAAAAAATATAGTAATTAAATATAATAATCATCTAAAATAAACTTTCTCATAAAGCTTTACTCTGCTTGTGATGGTTATTATTAACTCTGTAAAAAGAGTGCTAAAATAATAATATAACACTTCAATTGAGTTACAATACTATCACCTGTGTGTGTTTTATTTGTTCTAATCAGGAGATCTGTATTCAGTGGCACCATTACAGGCAGGCCATCTGACTTTAGGTACTAAAGTGACGCAAAATACAATACATTGCACACCAAGTTAATCAACCATAATAGATTATTTAACAGGCCTAGACGATCCAACTAGTCTGATCATTTATTTGTCACATTCTATAGTAGAGATTAGAGCCTTTGCCTGGTAGCTAAAATTGATTCTGCAACCCGCTCAGACTGTCATTTCCAGCTGGTGTCGGGGTGGGGATGCGTTCAGGAGATGAGAGTTCATGCAAATCACTGAAAATGTTCAAAAATTCCTTCCCTCAAAATTCCATATACAAGATGTGCGAGTAACAGAATGCTTTTTGCTGATGTTCAGCAACACAAACAGGTCGAGCGAAGTGTTTGCTCCTCAGCGTCTGCATGTTTGTGTCCATGGCCCTGAGCTGTGTGCGACTGTGTGTGGTACTGGCTTTCACGCCGGCCTGTCGGTGATGTAATGCTCACACTGGGTGCTTATCATCGATGCTGTAAACAGGTGAGGGCAGGACTAAATTTAGCATTATCCAAATGTAAGGCACCTGTAGACACTGCTCACTGTTCAAGTGTTTATGAATGGTCTCTCTCCCTCTCTCCTTCTCTCCCTCTCCCTCCCTCTATCCCTTTATTTTGAAATATAATCCATGATAAAAAGCTGTAAAGTTATCTGCAGAAATGAGAGATTTTAAATGCTGCTAGACGGGAAGCAGCCTTTTCTAAGGAAGTACGACTGCATGTGATTTTCAAAATAAGATTCCCCATAATGTAGGTCAAGATCAGGATTTATGCATGATGTTTGATGAATATTTTGCATATGCCTTCACATGGGTATTATGACTCTTTTCCTGCCAGAGGACAAAGTGTAGAGCTGTGCTTTGAGTATCTTAGTTTCATGTTTCCTTGAACAAACTGATAACACAACCTGGCTGTAATGACCTTGAACTGACATAAAGATATGCTTCCTACAAAGTATATGCGTATTTATTCCCATAAATTATTCTACTCCTGAAAAAAGTCAAAAATAGTATAGAATAGAGTAGAATAAATAGAATTTCTGCTGATTTCCTATCACGATTTAGACTTGTTGAGTTGTGTTGTGTTGAGAGTGTGTGTGTGTATGTGTGTGAATATGAAGGAATGCATGTGCGTACAAACAGGAGTGTCTCTGGTGGCATTCTGCTGATCCCTTCTTCTCTCATGCTTTACTTACTTTCATTCCTTCTTAAATTCTTGGCAACATCCTCGCTCCATCCACATTTCATTTCTGTGTTGTTTCTTTCCCTAGTGTTGTTGTTTTTGCTCTCTGTCTGCAGCATGTGCAGTGAGTCAGCAGCACGGCCACACATGCACACACATGCACTCCTAAAGAACCCTTTTGGCTTCCACTCTATTGGCTGTAGTGGAGCCCCAAACCCCGCTCTGCCATCTCCCATTCGCTAGCTCACAAGCCAGGCAGCCAATAATCGCTCTCATTGTCGTGAAGCTGCACATGCTCACACGACCGCAGTGAGCCAGCATTTACTTCAGACTGTGGGCGAGAGGAGGGTAGGAAGAGGATGAACGGATGAGACAGGAGAGAGCACATGTTCCACTTTAGAGAAGAGGGAGGGAGGGAGAGAGGGACAGAGGGAGGGAGGGGTGAAGGCATGATCACAAACCCACTGCCAAGCCACAGAATCAAACTCAACCGCCTCCCCCCTCCTCCGCTTGTCTCTCATGAGTTCAGATTCATAAACATGCTCACACGCACTGCTTGTCCTGCACACACACACACACACACATCCTGATGCCTCCTCTCCGGCTTGTTGCTGCTGCCGTTATGTCTGTACCTTTAATATCAGCGGTGGTGCCTGGTTCAAAGGTTTTGGCATACAGAGGTGCTGCCTGAGCATTTCACTTGTATGAAGGAAGTGTGGCGCTCAGAGGGAGTACAGAGTGCTGGGCTGGATGACGCCTGTTGATTGGTCCGTAGATGCAGCACTGTAAGTGTTCCAATTCATTTGTGGCAATGGTTATGTTGAATAATATAGAACAGCGGTGTAACATTTGATCCCACATTTGACCCGGTGTAAATGTACGGCTTTGATTATTGTCCATTTTAAATGCAAAACAATAATATGCATTAGACAGAAGTATAAATGTTCTCCTTTCATTGGTAATTTTAACTGCGCATTCACTGACATCTCAGTCTAGCAGGAATGTTTCTGCTTAGCTGGTGCAGATCTGATTATGTAAGAGTGGAGCTCTGTAGCTGCTGCAACCTTGCCCACTGTCAGCACAGGGCTGCTGCTGTCCTGCTGTGGCTGTGTGCAGGATTTGGGGATGTTTGCATTGTAATCGGTGACCTTCTTATGAGGCTATCTGCTCAGTCTGGTTCATGAGACTGGTGAGTTACTGACATGGTAACATTTGAGCTGTTTTCCTTTTTGTGCTTTTCTGTGCTGCAATGTTTTGTCTTTTGAATCTCTCTGATAGAAGTGATGGGTTCTTTGTCACATGAGTGCATTTATAATTTGGAACATCACTTGGTTTGGGTTTGGCCTTTCTAAACTAGGAATGCTGACCTAGTCGGTGTCACTGGTTCAGTTGGGTCCAGCTGAAGATGGACTGAGGTCGCCAACACTTAAAACGATGTCACCTGCCAGGTAAAGCAGCAGTTTGGTTCGATTCACTTCAGTTACAGTTACAGACAGTTATGGCTTCAGAGAGGGAGAGAGGAGGACAGATGTGTAACAGAGAGAGACTGGAAGAGAATAGGCAAGGGAGGAGGAGAAGGAGAGAAAGACAGGAGGTACAATGTATGAGACAGAGGAGTATGTCCCCTGAGGGTTTTGCCTCAGCAGCAGAGGTGGCCTGTTTCGGCCTGAGACGACAGGAGGACTGACACACTTTTACGTCTCTAAGTTAGGTATAAAAAAAAGCGAAAGAACGTTTCAGACGCCCCCTGAAGAGAACTGATTAAAAATACAGAAAACAATGCAATGTATTGTGGTATGCAGATGTAGTGTTCCTCAGTGAAATGTGCTGAACAGACCCGGGAACGTAAAGTGCCCGGCTTTCACTTTATCATCAAATATTCATCACTGTAAGTGCATTTGATTCTGTGTGGCTGTGGGTTGTGACGCATCGTACAGTATAACAAAGGTCTTGAACTGCATCCTACTGTTCTAAGGAGCTTGATCTCTGTGCAGGGCCCCTCTGCTCCATCAGTGGGGCTCTGGTGAGGTGGGAAAGAGCGCCCCCTGCTGTGTGGGGCAGAATACATTCCCAAATCCCAATTCCTCTGGTTGATCAGTATTTTGTTCATCTGTGCTCTTTATTTCTGTATTCGGGAATCAGTCAGAATCTATCAATCACAATGCAAATGTTTTGGTCCGTGGCCTTTGATGTTGAACCTCTGACCTTTAATCTGACCTCCCAACTGTCCTCACATCCACACCAGCACCGAGGTCAAATCTGTTCCCAGACCCGTCAATCACAGAAGGTCATATGTTTCATAAGTACACAGTTTGTTCCTCTGACCATTGAGGTAGAGATCTTATGCCAGTCTTGCAGTTTTATCTTGGTTGCATTGTTGGTGTTCATCAGGGGTATAGGTGAGTTAAAGCCTATAAGGAAAGGCTTTGATTGGTGTGTTTGTTTGTGCATTTGACATTTCCTTCTCTGCAAGCGGGATGTAAGGAAACTTTGATCTTCACCCCCCAGAGATCTCCACCGTCTTACAGGACGTCACAGCTGTACGTGTCACTTGTGTCATTTCTGTTTGACCTTACCCATCTCCTCCTCCTTCTTTGTCCCTCCGCAGGGTGCAGGATAAGAGGAAGAGGGACCCCTGTGTGAGAGTTTTAGGATGGCCACTGAAGGCTCCAGCATTCCCAGTCCTGTGGTGCGCCAGATTGACAAGCAGTTCCTGATCTGCAGCATTTGTCTGGATCGCTACGAAAATCCCAAAGTTCTGCCCTGTTTGCACACATTCTGTGAGAGGTGAGTGACGATGTGGTGTTGTGTATGTGTTTGTGTGTGTGTGTGTTGATTGCTGTAGTCCTGGACAACATAACAGACTTGTAGTATACTTTAGTGTTTCAGTGTTATCCTTTCTGTGAGACAAAAGAGAGATTGTGGATTGTTTGGGGAATATTTGGGCTGTTGGTTGTTCTTTCTCGTGGTGTAGTTATTTCTCACGTACATTGACAATTAATCTAAAGTTGTTACTTTCAGATGGTACTAAATGTATAATTATTGCCAAGACAACCTAAAACTATATAATCACAGTTTACATCATTTGGAAGAGGACAGAGTCACATTGATGGTGGCAAACCTTTATCACACTGCTTATGTCTATCCACTGAAATCTTCTACACACACTGAATGTACCACACTGAACAAAAACAAAATGTCCATCCTATTCTCATCAGTCTCTAAGGTGAGATAAATGCTGACGTAATGTTTGTTGTATTTTTAGAGTGATCTGGCAGAATCATGTCATTTTCTTTATCATTCCTGTATGCCCCCCCACTCCCCTCTACCACACACACACACACACACACACACACACTTTCCCCCTCCTTTCCTCCAGGTGCCTGCAGAATTACATCCCAGCTCACAGCCTGACACTGTCGTGCCCTGTGTGCCGCCAGACCTCCATCCTGCCTGAGAAAGGTGTGGCGGCGTTGCAGAATAACTTCTTCATCACCAACTTGATGGACGTGTTGCAGCGGGCACCTGACAGCTGCAGCCAGGAGGCTGCTGCTCTCAGCACCATCACCACTGTGGCTACAGCACAACTGCTCTCCTGTCCCAACCATGGAGGCAACGTAAGGGACACAAACTCTGTCTCTGTCTCTGTCTCTGTCTCTGTCTCTGTCTCTGTCTCTGTCTCTGTCTCTGTCTCTGTCTCTGTCTCTGTCTCCCTCTCGTGTTGACTTATTAGTTTTGGGGATTTACTGCAGAGACAATATCATTTTGATCTTTTTTATCTTGTGTATCAGTTTAAACTCACGAGCACATCTACTTTGTATTGGTAGTCTGTAGTCTAGTCAGTAGTGATTGTCTATAAAATCAAATAAAAACCAGAAGAGGAACAACTTAAATGTAAGAGATGCTTTCACCATCTTCACCATCAACAGCTAGATTTCCTGGATGAGATTTTGGGGAACAAGTTTTAAGAGGGTGGAGCTAAGAGTCAAGCTTATGTTGCGTCTAAACTCTATCTTTCTTGATGCCAAGGTCATGGAGTTTTATTGTCCGTCGTGTGAGACGGCCATGTGTCAGGAGTGTGCAAGTGGCGAACACGGCGAGCACCCGACTGTGCCTCTAAGAGATGTCGTGGAACAACACAAGGCCTCCTTACAGAACCAGCTGGATGCTGTCAAGAAAAGGTGCAACAGTCGCAGTCGTAAAGACACTATTCTACATACTGTATGACTGTCATGAATGGAATAACAATGTCATATGTGACTGTGACCGACTCCTTTGTGCCCCTGGCTGCTCGCAGGCTTCCAGAGATCGACTCGGCCCTGCACACGCTCTCGGAGATCCTGCAGCAGCTGACCGGTCAGAAGAGCTCCATTGAGGATGACATTCACACCACCTTCGATGAGTTGCAGAAAACACTCAACGTCCGCAAGAGTGTTTTGCTCATGGAACTGGAGGTCAACTACGGCCTCAAGCAGAAGGTGACACAACACTACTTGCCGTGAAACACAGCGCTCGCATTCAAACAGCTGCAGTGCAGTTTAAGTGTTCTACTTTGTAGCAGAACAAAGTAGTTGTTACACACAAACTCCTGATAAGTTTTTTGTTCTATATCGGCACCCAGCGCTTCTACGGGTGAACTGGAAGCTCTGATTAGCTTTTATAAATAGAGTACTGTAATACTGCACATAACAAAGGGACTGTAGAGCATCCATATGGTGTAACTGAACACTGTAACTGAACACTGAAACACTAAAGCATTGACATTGAGCTGCTGTGTGGTTGCTGTAGCTAGATGGAGCCATACACTACTTACAGTCACTCCCTGGTGATGTGCCGGGTCGATCAGGGCGTGTCCTGTCCAGGGCAGTGAGAGAATACAGTAGCACAGATTCTCTCCTCGTGTTGCTCTTACAATGTTTATTGAAAGCGGCCTTTGCAGAGCTGTGATTTAGAGTGCGGGTGGGCAGCGGTTAGAGGAGAAGGTTTAACTTCAGTGTGAGATAGACGGATTAATGGCTTCTCTTGTGGGAGAGGAAGAGGAGTGTGATGACCACATGCCGGTGAGTCTGTCTTGGGTCTCTGCTGATGGTGCTGTGATATTATCATGATAAAGATGAACGCTTCTTTTAGAATTGAACATTTACTAGTTAAATACTAAATGACATCATGTCTGTCTGCTGAACTAAACTGGTTTACTGTCACATGATACAAATATATGTATATATGTTCTGTGTTAATGCCAGCAGCAGATTCTTGCATGTCAACAATGGATATTATTTTGTGGGCGAGGAGGATGAACTAGGAAGATGTACAGCATTTATGCCAACACGTTCTTAAACAGCTCACTGTTCTTTTAACGAGGGTGTATCAGCACTTTGCTTTCATGCTGCTGTTAGTCTGGTTATGTAAATGTTATTGTCTCTCACCCTCCTCTTGCAGAACAGTGGAGCTGTTGCAGGTTTTTTAGTGCATTTTTGTAGATAAGGCAACCCTGCTGCCCCCTGGTGATGGTTTGTGTGCGTGTATGTATGTGTGTACATCAGGTGCTCCAAGCCCAGCTGGACGCTCTGCTGCAGGGCCAGGAGGGCATCAACAGCAGCTGTAACTTCACGGATCAGGCCCTGAGCCACGGCACAGAGGCAGAGGTGCTGCTGGTGAAAAAGCAGATGAGCGAGCGTCTCAGCGAACTCGCCATCCAGGAACTTCCTCTGCAGCCCGGGGAAAACGACCAGCTAGACTTCCTGGTGGAGACAGAAGGGCTAAAAAAGTCCATTCACAACCTGGGCACCATTGTGACAACCAACGCTGTGGCTTCTGAAACTGTGGCTACTGGAGAGGGCCTTCGGCATTGTGTGGTGGGTGTTCCAACATCTATAACCATAACCACCAAAGACAAAGATGGAGAGCTGTGCAAGATGGGCAATGCCGTCATTACTGCTGAGATGTCCACACCTGACGGCAGCAAAGGTGAAGGAGAAATACTGGACAACAAGAACGGCACCTATGAGTACCTGTTCACTGCTCCTAAAGAGGGGAGCTTCATTTTATCACTGCGATTGTACGACCAACATATCAAAGGAAGCCCGTTTAAGACGAAGGCCACCAAGTCCATCGACGTGTCTCCAACCTCCGATGGCACAAAGAAGCGGCTGAAGTCGCCAGGCAGCGGGCACGTCAAGCAGAAGGCCATCAAGAGGCCGGCGAGTATGTACAGCACGGGGAGGAAGAAGGAGAACCCCATCGAGGACGATCTCATCTTCAGAATTGGTAAAGTCAAAAAACACGTGTTATTGATTTGCAGTTTTACTTTGTTGTAAATTCAAATATGCTAAAATCACTTGAGGTAATCGTAGACTTAAGGACTTTTTCCCATGTTGTTTGATTGAATGCAGTAGTATGTTGTAAATATCTTTTGAATGTTTGCCTTCACATTGTACTGTGCAAATAACAAATGAATGTCTGGCGTCAGACGGAAAACAAGTTCAAAGCTTCAATCATTGCTTTCTTTCATGTTACCCAGGGACAAAAGGGAGAAACAAAGGCGAGTTCACTAATCTGCAGGGCGTGGCTGCTTCCACTCTGGGAAAGGTGCTCATAGCAGACAGCAACAACCAGTGTGTGCAGGTAAAATCAATTCTGTTCCATGCGGTTCTCACTACAGAAATGGCAAACACGGATGAATAATAAGTGATCAACTATTACTAGAAGATTCCTACTGAACTAAATTCACCTTTACTCTCAAGACAAAAAAAGACTTTGCCTTGTGTTTTGTGGCACACAGATTTTCTCCAACGAAGGCCAATTCAAAAGCCGCTTCGGCGTGCGTGGCAGGACTCCAGGTCAGCTGCAGAGGCCGACAGGTGTAGCCGTCCACCCCAATGGTGACATCATCATCGCTGACTATGACAACAAGTGGGTCAGCATATTTTCCAGCGAAGGCAAATTTAAGGTGAGTCATAAAATTACTCGTTTCATAGATATGTTTACTCTATTGATGGAAACCATTTGTGCCAATATGTGATGTAACATTAAATAAAATGGAGAGAGAATGGTTCCTGTTGGGCTCAGGGGCGTTTTATTAATATTATTTAACATTCTTTCTCTGCTTTTGCTTCTCCAGAACAAGATTGGCTCAGGAAAGCTGATGGGCCCCAAAGGTGTGTCGGTGGACAGGAACGGTCACATCATCGTGGTGGATAACAAATCCTGCTGTATCTTCATTTTCCAGCTGAACGGCAAGCTGGTCACCAAGTTTGGTAGTCGCGGCAACGGTGACAGACAGTTTGCAGGTACACTCAATGGTAATATGTGCGATGCCCCTTACAGTTTCTCTCCGGCTCGCTCATACCTGCATGTGGAATGGAGACGCACACTGAACCAGAACCCAAAAGAAGCTCACCACTCTTTGTTCTTCTATTTTGTTGAATCATTGAGTGCTTTAACAATCACTGATGGGACAAACTTGACTAACAAATCAGAGGGTCGGGCCATGAAAATGTATAACTCCCAAAACAAAATGATCCTAACATTTTAATGACCATTTCATTTCATGGATATGTTATTAGTTTGTCATTCAATGCTTTGCCCAAACTAAATCATATCAGTGTTGTTATTCATGGTTCAGATTTCATTAAGTACATGTGTAAATATCTGATTCCTTCTCCTCTGATTCCTCTTTTATCCAGGACCTCATTTTGCTGCTGTCAACCAAAACAATGAAATCATTATAACAGATTTCCACAATCACTCCGTCAAGGTCAGTGGCTCTGCCATCATGAAAGGAGACTTCATCTACTGTCTTTTTGTTCTTACTGTATTTTTATTGTTGGAGTTGTATGCAGCTTCCTTTGAAAATTAAAGTCTTGTGATTGGTGAGTGGTTGATTGATAAGTTGCGAGCCAGACTCTTGTCTAAATCAATAATGGGGGTAATATTTTATTTTTAATTATAGTTAATATAATCATATATTATAGATATATTTTAATTGAAATGTTCTAGATGTACCACAGGGTTTGTGAGTTCTGGATGAACATACAGTAATTATGTACTTCTGGTGTCTGTCTTGCCCCTCAGACTTTCACCTCGCCCCAAATATAAAAAAGGCTTTAGCTGTAAACCGTTCTGCCTATGTGCCGTTTCTATGAAACTGGGATCATATCATCATTGGCAACAAATAAATGATATTAACACATCAGAGTGAGAGCCGGGCTCAGAACTTAACAATCGACCAAACCTTATACAAACAAATCCATCTTTGCTTTATGGTCATGTTTGCCTCTGTGCTATTCCCTTTTTAAAAAACAAAAACAGGTGTTCAATACAGAAGGAGAGTTCTTGCTGAAGTTTGGCTCTAATGGCGAGGGCAACGGCCAGTTCAACGCCCCCACAGGAGTGGCAGTGGATGTGAACGGCAACATCATCGTAGCAGACTGGGGAAACAGCAGGATACAGGTCAGTGTGAGGACAGGAGGGCGGGAATAACAACGTTTATCTCCCTGCTCCGTCTCATCTTTTCTACACCTTTCTGCCCAAATATAAGTGGACCTTCTGTGTGTGTGTGTGTGTAGGTGTTCGACGGCAGCGGTTCCTTCCTGTCCTACATCAACACATCAGCAGACCCCCTGTATGGCCCCCAGGGATTGGCTCTCACCTCTGACGGACATGTTGTGGTAGCCGATTCGGGAAACCACTGTTTCAAAGTCTATCGCTACCTACAGTAGCCCTGCCTACATTGTACAGTGTACATACAAGACAACTCACACACGCACACACACACTCTGACACACTCGTAAGAAGCTACTATCAGATTTGCACTCATCCACTTATCCATTCAGCCTTCCCACTTTGCTGTCATGGTGCCATCTGTTTGCCCGCTCCCCTGCTGTGCCTCTGCCGGGTCGTGACTCTGAGGACACTGAGAGAGCTGGTGTGTGAATGACGTGAGAGAGAGATGAAGTTCACACACCTCTGGATGGTGCGTTGAGGAGCCATTCATAACTCTGCTCTCACCGATATACATTCCATATGAACTGTTCTGATTTTAAAAATAGCACTTGGGTATTGTTAGAGCACACGTAATGCACGTACTGCAAAACTGGATAATGTTTTTGTGTGAAAGGATCCATTTATGACTTGTTTTGATAATAGTAGTCCGTATTGTACAAATCAATTGTGTGACCCTGGATTTCATGTAGTAGTAACGGCAACTGCCTGTTAAATGCTCTCACATTTGCCTGTTCACCTTAAGTATATAAGTAATGCAGCAGCAGGGTATTTTGCAGCATGATTAGACTTCCCATGCATGAAGTTGTCACCTGAAGAAACACAAAACAAACTATATACGTATGTGTTTCAGGCAGATAATAGATTCCTTTAACCACCAACAAAATGTAGCATTGTTTTAGTTGTTAAACCTTTATCTGTATATGACAATGTCTAGTCTGAGTTATAGGGCATCACTATGAATGAACACACATTGTGCGTGTTTGTTGTAATCGACCACAGGCCTTATGATATGTTGAGTTCCAAATCCACTGTGTGTGTATTTATGTGCGTTGTGTTGCCATTTACATTTTCAGTCTGCTTTCACCATCCACAATCATCCTGGGAGTCCTCATTGAATAACTGCATCTTGAAATGCAAGGGTAATGCTTGGATACTCATTCGTGTTTCTACATGTTGTTGCAGTATCAGATACTGAGCTGCAAAACCTTTCTATGTGCTCTTATGGCTCTCAAACAAATGCATAGAACTACTAACATGTATTTTACTAAATTAGTATGTCTGTCCTACCAAAAAAAAGAAGCATTATCTAGTTCAAATGCACTGTTAGAGAATCTTCAAGATAAATTATTCCCTTTTCACATTTTTGAATGTCTTACACACTTTTCCGTTATTTTTTGATTGTCCATTTTTCTACAGACTTTTATTAACTTATTTGTTTGACATTGTCACATTGTTTATATATTGTAATGCCAACTGGAATTAAAGTGCCCATAGGAATTAATGCGGTGTTTGTATATGTGTCCATATGTTGTCATATAATATATGTCATATATCATATAATATACCAGGATCTTTTTGAATGGATATGATCCCAGTGGTCATCAACCAATGACCACTGGGATCGGCTCCATCAGACCCTGAATGGATGGATGATAACAGCCTGACTCACGTGAAATTAAATATACTTACTATTTATCACATATTTGAAAAGCACCTCTTAGTGTCCTAGGCTCGTCACACAGTGGTGATTTATCAGTAATTACGGAAAAAGTGATTAGTGTATTAATGTGATGTAACGTGAATTTTGATCAATGGAGTAGTAAACAGTAAACTAACAGCAGGTAATGCTCTTGACACCATGACCTCTTCACTAGTCTAGTCTTGAGTTCTTGTTGAATGTGTCTGATGTGGACGGCAGAGGGCGCCACAATATTATGAGGCGAAGAAAGTCAACAGCCTTTATACAGTAGAAGGAACGTTGCCTTTAATGTTGTCGGGTACAAGTATAGACGACAGAAATACACGTCTCCAAATACTGGTAAATTTAGCCAATTTCTGTGATAATCGAACTGCCAATATATAACATAATGGACCAAATGTTTTGTAAATATATAACATAAAAACTGCAACTTAACTCGCCAACATCGCATTAGTATTGGAATGTACACGTTTACGAGGACCAGTGAATGCAGCATGAAGAGGTCAGTGACGTACACCCGCGGGAAACTCAGCTTCGTTTTAACTTTTGTTATTGTGTCACAAAACATTGCGAGGGTTCATTGCTCAGAGCAGCGTTATAACACTGTGATACCGACATAGGTGGCAGACATGGTAAGCAGACATTGTTCCTCTGGTGCACTATAAGTTAAGATAAGTGACTATTAAGATAAGATAAGTGACGCTTATTTACCGGAAAATGAAGTCGAGCTAGCTGCGAGCTACAGATGTTTTTGCTAACCGGCGGTTACGTTACCAAGTTAGCAACAGGCAATAGTTAACCCAACCTTAGACAGGCAACAGATTACTCAACATTAGACAGGTAACAGTTAACTCAACATTAGACAGGCAACAGTTAACTCAACATTAGACAGGTAACAGCTAACTCAACATTAGACAGGTAACAATTAACTCAACATTAGACAGGTAACTATTAACTCAACATTAGACAGGTAGCAGTTAACAGACAGGCAACAGTATTCAACATTAGACAGGTACCAGTTAACTCAACATTAGACAGGTAACAGTTACACACTTTGAGCTTATTACTTAAACCTCCTTTCCAAATCTGCGAGCAGTTTCCTTTGGGCTGTAATTAAATGATTCAGTTTTTATTGGGTAATGTATGTTGAGCATCGTTGTGGTGAGGCAGACCATGACAAAGAACAAAATAGTATAAAAAGGAAAAGTTATGACATAAACTACTTTATACACATAGTAGTTTGGTTCCTTTCCCAAGCTCAGACAGATGTAAACAAAGAAAGTTGTACTCGTAAAACTAAAGTCAACTCTTTCACATTAGTTCAAAGCACAAACAATCAAGAAAGACCTAACACAGAAGGAATAAGAAGGACTGATGACTTTTGATTGAAAAGTGTGGTCAATACACATTGGACAGAACAATAAACCATACAATGAACTGCGAACCTCACAGAAATGATCTGTCACGCTCTGGTGACCGTAATTATCATCATATATTTAATAATACATACAACCAGTTAGATCCTCATACAGTGTTTGCCTGCATATTGCATGAAATGCTTTTGCTGTGTAAAAAGTAGCTTTACCTGCCTGTGTTTACCTAACTGTGTCCATGTCACTCTGACTTTCATGTTACAGTCAAAGAAGAAAGGACTGAGTTTGGAGGAAAAGAGAACTCGCATGATGGAGATTTTCTTTGAAACGGTGAGGTTTTCTGTTCTTAAGTCTGTGTCATTAATTGGTGATGATATGAGGAAGCTCTGCCTCCTATTTCTCATAGTTTGTTTCCATATATGGTCTGACTGGCTGTATGCATTTCAAATCTAGCAAATCACACTTCTTACACGTGTCTGCATTGCTTCTATGAAGTCAAAATGGTACTATTACTACTAATACCTTTGAGCTCAGGAAGTCATTTTGCATACATAAGAAATGCTTGACAAAATATTTTTTTACGTTAAGTAAGCTTTGTTATGCCTCTAGCTGACCAAGGAGAGAACATTGTGAATAAGAGAGTTTCACCTTATGAGTGTAATTACTACAAGTCTCTGGTACCTACTTTTTTTATTTTCTCCCTTCTTTCATTTTGTCAGCACACATTGGTTTCTATGCAGTGGTAACACAGCAGGTGCTTTCTATGATGCTTATTATTGAAATATCAAATTGTCTTTAACATGCTCTGTCTCTTTACAGAAAGACGTCTTCCAACTGAAAGACATTGAGAAAATTGCTCCAAAGACAAAGGGCATAGGTGAGTGACTTCGTAGTACAGGGTTTTTACCTTTCATTCTACAGCTTAGGTGCCTCGCCTAAGCCTTTTTGCTTAGCCCCCGACAGTTTTGCCTAGTAACTAAGCCAAACAAATGAGAAAAAAACACTTTTAAAAAAAGTCCAAATGCACCTGTATTCACAGAGACGCATTGCCCTGCGAATGGCAATGACTGAGCGCACGCACGCGCACGCACACGCACACGCACACGCACACGCACACGCACACACACACACACACACACACACACACACACACACACACACACACACACACACACACACTCACACACACTCAGAAGCAAATAAGTGCGGAAACAGTTTTCCCTTTTTTTTTTCTTACTTCCGCCGCGATCGGCACTATCTGAACGCACACATACAAGAGACATACGCATACACACTGCTGAGATGATTGTTATTTCTAGTTGGGTAAAAGTTAAAACTATTTTGAGTTGAAAGGTAGTATTTTATGTATATTTAGGGGGGGCAGGTTGAAGAATACAAAGTGTCCTAGGGTTGGATTACTGCTGGGTCCTAAACAGAGCTGGGTTACTTACAGTTGTATTTCCTGTTTCCCAAGTATTTATTGCCTATGTGGGTTCATATAAATGCTATGTAGGTTTATATAATTTATATGTATATTTATAGCATTCATGTAGCATCTATATGAACCTACATATTGGCTATATGTGATTATATATATTTATATATATATGTGTGTGTGTGTGTGTGTATATATTTACGTGTATATATATATATATATATATAGGTATTAGTAATCAAGTTGGTTAGAATTATGATGTCCATAAAAACCCATTGTGGTTCTTCAAGTAGAATTGCATAAGTTTCTTTCAATGGAGCATCTGTGTCTACAGGCATTGGAATGAGAAAATATTGTGGTGACATGCCTGAAAAGTAACCATGGCAACCAGCACTAGGACCTGCCATGTTTGTCTGTATTCGCAGCTCTATCCAAAATAATCTCACATAGATGTTTGCATTCCCTCAACCGCAGCGTGGCATCTTCTTAGTATCACGATAGAATTGGAAGAAATACAAAGTTTGGTTTTAAAGTTTGACAGAGCCTAGAGAGGGTAATATAACTGTGTTGTGTTCATGTGCACGGAGGACATGTTTCTTGTTAAAGTGGGCATAACATCAATCTGACGAAACAGGATCTGGTTGTTCGAGAGCCTGATTAAAAGCACATGTGTTTGGTTCACTTGCATGTGCATGATGTACAGTAGTTGCTGTGTAGTGGGGGGAAGGAGGCAGCAAGTGAATTGCATGGTAGCCACGTTTTCTGTATGGAACGGTGACAAATTGGCAGGGTATTGTTTTCAAGAAAAATTAATTGCGGAGTGTGACATTATTCTGTGAAGACGCGATCAACGGGTTAACCACAGTTGACCTGAATTTCATTGCAGACTCCCAGCCATTAACAGAGCAGATGAGTTCTTTCATTTTTACAATGGTCTAACTGAGCAAAAGTGTGGGAGTATCGCATTTCAGCAGTGATCCTTTTCAGAGATGTATGTTCTGCTCTGTTACACCCTCGCATGCACTGTTCTCTCAGATAAGTGTAAAACAGGCTGCAGATGTGTGGGTTCAGTTTTGTGAGTAGAAGTGGGACAATGGTGAGGTGCAGAGTTGCTGCTGCAGTAGTCTGATTTTACAACCCTCAGCAGAATGCAGTGTTGTATCTCCTCTCACATACACTTTATATTGCCAAATCAATCTCAAGTCTTCTGAGCCTCCATAAATCAAGTCAATATTACTCAAATCGGACAAGCTCCATTTGCAACACAGTGTGTAATGTGCACTGTCCTCTCCCTGCTTCTCTGCAGCCCCCATGACTGTGAAGGACGTCCTGCAGAGCCTTGTGGATGACAATATGGTGGATTGTGAGAGAGTGGGTACATCCAACTATTACTGGTCCTTCCCCAGCAAGGCTTTGAACGCACGCAATCACAAACTAGAAGAGCTACAGAAACAGGTGAGAACACCCGAGTGAGTTTTTGTGTGAGCAGAGTGATGTTGCATCGCAAAAGCTGAGTAATTTATAGCATATACATTAAAACGGTATGCTGTGTTCATCACAGTGACAGACAGTGTCTATCTTCAGACCTGTGCTGAAGGCAGTTGGTGTCAGTTTCACACCAGCCTTCCTTCACACCTGCTGTTCACACACACACACACACACACACACACACACACACACACACACACACACACACACACACACACACACACACACACACACACACACACACACACACACACACACATACACACACACACTGTTGAATTATGCTGTCAAAATGTATTTTAAATGGCATTTTAGTTGATTTTGTGGGAAGCCAGCTGTGCAGGGACAGTAGATGAAAATGAGACTCCTGGTCTGATTTATACTTTCCTGCTGTTTAATGAGCATTCTGTTTAATTATAGCGATGAGTTTACAAGCGACTTTGAAGTAAGCGCTATGTTCTCAGTGTACATTACACTACAGTACATGTCTGACATTGCCCTCCTCTGTGCTGACCCACTTCTTTGCTGTTCCACAGGATGGTGTGGGAGTGATGACTCTTCAGAAAATTGTGGTTATCAGATTTTGACAGATTAGTGGGACAGTTTATGTTAAGAGACAATCTAGAACTTTAATTCTGTGAGATTATTCCAGAAGAATCCCAATATTAGATATGAATAAAATAAAGCATGTTAACATTTGTGGATTTAGTTTAACTTATGCTGGAATTAAGCTTGATCATTAAAAGTCTTCAAGTGTATTGTGATAAGTGATAGATGGCAGTAAGTCACTTGCCCCTAATGCAGAGTTGAGTTAGTCTGTGCCATGAATGTCTTTAGTGTACAAGTAAAAAGATGCACCGAGTGATTTCCTCCATTCTGAATGTTTATGGATCACTGAAGTCAGCTGATGGAGCAATTTTTAGCCTTTTGAAGCTCACAGTGTTTGTTCAGCTGGCTAGATAACTATGACAGCAACAGGACAGAGCACAATGATAAAATCACAGTTATTTAGATGTCTTTATGTGCCAGATTTGCCTAATGTGAGACTCTTCCTTTGAAGCTTTCTGAGGCAAAGCAGCGGAAAGAGACTCTACAGAAATCAATTGAAAAAGCAAAAGTGGGACGTGAAGACACGGTAAGAACATCTTAATGCAAACGTGTTTTTTTTCATAAAATCTCTGCAAATAACACACATGAAGTGTGCTCTACAAGAAAGGATAAAAGCTGTGTTTTTGTCCAGGATGAGAGAGGCTCTCTGCTGAAGGAGCTACAGGCTCTGAGAGAGGAGAGAACACAACTCCAAACTGATCTGGAGAAGTACAGAGACTGTGACCCAGAAGTCATCGCGGAGATGAGTGAGTACAGATACACATCTCTTATTTTAAAAAGTATGCTGTACATTTCAGCGTCAGTCACTTCAAATATGTGACTGAGTGTGTTTGAAGCTTCTGACAAAGTGAGTGTTGTGAATGCTCATTGTTGTCTTGAATGAAAGCAAAGAGCTCTGGATGCTCTGCTGCTGGCAGGAACACACAGTATGCACTCATAGCAAGTCAGCTTCATTCAATAGCCCTGCAATTACATCTACATGTGAAACGTCACATTATTTGATAAAAATACGGGTTTATAGTCTTTGGTGCTTATAGTCTCTGGTTTATTATGTTAATACTTTGTTTATTTCTTGCAAGACAATAAATAACATTATTGTATTTGGAAGATTTTTAGGCGCGCACCGGTGTCAAAATGAAAGAATAAACAAATACACAACTACACAGCCTTTTGCTTTAAGGATGTTTCCTAGATCAATCGGTAGCCACAGCTTTGCTGTAGGCAAGAACAGGCCTGAGCACATTCAACATGTTCAGTCCATGCCCTTTATTCTGCACTCTGCATCATGTTTTACTTGTGGGAGATGGCTATCTACACTGTCTGTATGAGTGAGTGTGTAAAAAGACTTATGGGCAAGCAAAGACAGTGTAAACACTATAGAATCAAAGTACCTTGGTTTGAGGACACTGAGGTCCAGTGGGAGTGGGAGTGTGCGGCCATAAATCATCCAGTCACGCCACAGAATGCATAAAGAGAATCCCTGTCAGTTAATAGACGGAAAGGGCTTTTATTCCCCACACGTATATCTGTGCTGTGATATACAGGATATAAATTAGATTTAAAGCAGATAGAATAATAACCATACATTGCATTTATATGTGTCTTTCTTAATACTAAAAGTCAGTGTTTGAATTGACATTTGTAAATATAATGCAAGAAAAATGAACCGTCTTTAAGCAATGACAATGTATTGTAATATCAAGAGCTAAGAATAAGTTGACGTCTCCCTGGGCTGGAGCTCCATCAGCTGTGACTAAGCTTGGCAAAGTTTCTGCTGAGGAACGTGCTAACAATGTGAAGGTTACTTTGGGACTTTGGGCAAAAAAAGAAATAATAGTGTTTTAATTGTCAACATGATTTATTGTCGTGCTAAAAATGCACTATAAAACCGCAGTCGCACTAAAACTAAGACTAAACTGAATTAACCTTGTCTTCTCTAAAGGGGATGCAGCATCAACTGTATTTCCAAGTTCACATTTTGGTTTAGGGGTTTCATGCGTGTGAGGATCTATTAAACCTTTGCAATGCTTGAATTTGCTAAAGCCACATTGATCTACTACTCTCACTTGCTGCAGCACGACTGTACACACGCCCCGACACGGTGTTCATTTCTGATTGGCCACCTACGGCGGTCACACCCTCAGGCTGCAAAAACTGGATTTTGGCCAAACACTTGCTCGCTGGAATTTAGCTGGTACTTTGTGGGTGTGTCTGGTCAAACCAGGTGTGTATGCGGGTAAATTAACATGTTGTTGACATCAGCAACAAAACTTTCAGGGCATTTAGGACCAATGCGTTTACCTAGACACATTTCTGTAGGGAAGTTTTGAAACTGTAAGAAACTATGAAATGGAATAGTGTAAAAAGCCAAATATGGCCCTTTTAAACTTCAGCTCCCTGGTTACAGCACAGTGGCACAATTACAGCTCTTATATGACACCTCAATCAACACACAACTATCATACACATCAGCTGAAACATGCATGATGCAATTGAGCAATTTTGTAAAACCATTGTCTCTGGCCTCATGGATCAGATCAGATTTGTCTGGTAGATTTTGAAACCAGATTAGATAGTGATGTCCTCTGCTGCAACAGGGAGAGGAGAGAAATTTGACCCTATGCAGACTCAACGTCTTGTATCCAGATACTGCATATACAAATTGTGCCCAGATCCACTAATGTATTCATGGGGTGGTTATTTTTACCCTCTGCTTTAAGGTAAAGGGTTTATTCAAGGTGCCTGGCAGCCCAGTCACCTTGCAACCTGCAGTTGTCTGGGACATACAGTATTTAGTGATCCATTGAAATGAAAGTTCAAAGGTTGAGCGTTATTACAACACATTGTTCATCTCCCTCTCAAGTTTCTAGAGTTACGGGACAGTGGCGTCTTACTAGTTGCTGCCCACTCAAACTCAGAAATAAGTAAATAAATAACCATCACATGACTTATCAATGTGGCTATAGCTACCCAACCATCATCTCACTGAAATGACTTCACAGCAGGAAATTGTTCTCTGAAGGCCTCCAAATATCCTGGCAACTTCACCAGTGTGTCCACTGCCTGCCTCTGCCACCCTTTTATTTTTGTTTGACACATTGGAAGCACGGGATGGAAGTGTGTGCAGAAAAGATTTTTTACAGACTGACAACTGGGCTTTCACATGAAGCATTTAATATTCTTACCTACAGTCTGTGTCATTTTCATGATGGTGAGTCACCAATCAATCAAAGCTCAGTAACCAAGGCCACGGACTGGCTAATAATAACAACAAGTAACTCTACTTTCCCACAATCCATAATATTCCACCTTCAATTGTGTCTTTTCCAATTGTAATATGTTGTCTGCAGTTCTGACAAAAGGGGATTACATTATACTTGAATTGATTTGTGAATGAATATAAAAAATGACTCGCTTGACGACTCAATTGAATGTTTTTCTTTTTCTTTTGCCTCACGTTGTTCAGACAATATCTCAAACACATAACTTGCAGGTGTACTGCACATATTGATCACAAATTGTATTTTGCAGAAAAGTCAAATATCGTTGCAAAAGACGCTGTTTCCAGGTGGACAGGTGAGTCAGCTTAACTTCTTACACACACACACACACACACACACACACACACACACACACACACACACACACAATAGAACCTTGGGTAGAGTAATGAATTTGGGTTGGAGCAAATGGTCTGTGACACACTATTAGCAACAAAGGTACCAAAGAGGGAACACATTTCAAATTGGTGTCTGCAACAGTCTCTCATTCATTATCACCCAAAGGTTTTTGACCTGATTGCCCAAATTGTTTTCTGGTGTCAAATAACGTCACCCATGGGAAATCTAGTTTGTGTACCGTAAATAATAAATCAACTCTGCAGTCAGAATAACTAAAGTGACATTTTAAAGAAGTGGGACAGAAAGGAGAACATGAAAGTGCAGCATAAAAGGTTGAAGATTCTCAGGACTTATTTTACTACTACACTATAATTAGTCTAATATGAAAAGGTTTTGCTTTCTGTTTTCAGACAATGTTTTTGCGATCAAGTCATGGACAAAGAAGAAGTTTTCCTTTGATGACAGTCGCATTAATAAAGCCTTTGGGATACCAGACGACTTCGATTACATGGACTGACTGTCTTTCTACCTTACCTCATGTGGACTGGCTGCATGCATCATTAAGGACATGGGTGTATTTAAGCTTTAGTGTGAAAGCTAAATACTTGGTGTCAGCTCTTTCTTTTTATGCTGGAGTGTTAAAGTGAGAGCAAATGCACCAGGATCTGTGTTTATGACCCTGGGGCCTTGAAAAGGGAAGGACATAAAAAGCCAAATAATCCTTTGCTTGGTGTCGAAGGAGTTGAAGATGCTGTACCAACTGCCTGTGGCTACGAGGGGAGCTTGAGATAAACAAATATTAGTGGCCTAATTTTGACTTGTATGGAGAACAACCAACATTTCTCAGTCTATTAAAGTGGTCACATGTATATAGTTTAAATGGATGGTTATGAATCAAAGGCTTGTACCAATTTTCATAGCAACTTCACTTAAAAAAAAGACGGACTGCTGATCTAACATTAATAAAGTTAAGTTCTCCTCATCAACAAAGTTGCACCCAGGCTATGAACTAGATTAAAAGGACAGGACTGTGGAATTAAAAAGTTAAACCAACAGTTGCTTTGTTTAGAATATGTCTATAATGCTATTGACTGCACATTTACTTTTCACTTCACTTTTATGTTGTCTGTTGCTACCAATAAATGACCTTTTGCAAAAATGTGTACACACGTTGTGTATGTTATGTGTTCGTAGTGTACAGTTTCCCAATGCTTCAGAGCAAGTCTTATAACTGAGGTGTGTTTTCATGGCATCATATTGTTAATGAAGTTCTGTATTTTCTGCTACAGACAGTGTTAATTGGCTAAGTACTCGGTGAGGAGAAAACTTGTTTACAATGTTTGTAGCCCTATTGTCTCCTTTTTCTGTCATACCAGATGCAAAACAGGTAGCACATGAAGTTATTCTGTTTTTGCCCTGTGACCTATCTGACAACAGATGCCTGTTGTGAGGCCGAACTTGATTTAAATTACAAATGCGTTTCATGCTAATCTTGTCTGAGTCATTTGTTTTCTCTGGCTAGTTGGTCAGTAGTATCCAAACCTGGGATTAGTTCATCACTGAATAGTGAAACAATCCAAGTCATTTGATGTTTGCTGTCATTTTACGTTCACAGACGGTTTAACCTGCCAAATAATGCATACAAATGTTAATATTAATTACATTTTTATTTTGTTTTCACCAATCCTATTTACACCGCGTCTTTTTTTCATGCCTGTAGTCATTCGAAAAGTTTTAGGCAAGAGTTTCTCAATTCAATTCTCAATTCAAGTTCAATGCAGTAATTTCTGAATTTTATGACATCTCCAAAAGGCTACAACTGCATAATGCACATTTAAGTAAGCGCCTGATTGGAAGTATACTGGAGACTAGAGCAACAGTGATGGAGAGTCAATGTTCCTCCTGCCTAGCAGGAGCTTTGTTTGGTAGAGAGACACTCCCACCGCAGAGTAACATGACTATGTTCGTGTGTCTACCTGCCCAACCTGTCTCCACTATGATTCATAAACTTGAAATGCTGAATGTTATGGCTCCTCAGCACACACACACACACATACTTTTACTTTATTAAACTTAAAGGCGGTTGTCCCCCCCCTTACAAAGTGACCATAAACAAGTCGAGGCTTTCTTTTTATCCTCAAAACACTTATTTGTTAATTATATTTTAGCAAATTTCATACAGCTGGATTTACCACGGTGCTTGGATCTACAGCATTCTACTCAGTTCAGTCGTTTCAACATATTTCTACAACATCAGCTGATTCTTCCTGGTGTTTGTACCCTACATCTACATACTACATGCACACATCTAAAGTTATCTTGCCCCGGTGTGTGTACTTCACACTCGGGCCACAGACACGTACACAGTACTTCGTGGTGCAAGTGTCGAGCTTGACTGTACAATGTGTCCGGGGAGGCGGTGTAGGGAGGAGGCACAGGGAGGGAGGGAGGGAGAGAGACGAACACAGCGATACACACACACACACAAGGTATAGGCTGCTTAGCTGAGCAGGCAGCATGGCGGGGCTACAGGACTTTCAGCAAGGCAGCCACTGTCACAGGAAAACATGGATCAATATATTACTAGGAATATTACAACTACTTTTACCCTGCGTACAGCACGGAGGGGCTCAGCTGCAAGGTATGCGCCATTAATTAACCTCCGTGGAGACTGAAGCTGTTGCAAAAATGAAAGTTAGCTTGGCTGAGTTGACAGCAAACAAGTCGCTACTGGAAAATGGGTGCCAAACAAGGCAAAGCCAGCGCTTACGATTACATTTTGCGTAACTATTACCGCATTTGTTCAACCGACTAGATAACGGCGCATTCATGTATCACCAACTAGGAGGATATTCTGTGTTTTTTGGAGAAAACGTTAACCAGTCAAGCAGCTAGTATCTATTAGCGGCCAGGACTCCGCTGTTTGTCTCTCTGGGGGCGAAGAAGCGCGACTTACAGCGCTACGTTATGGTTTTTTAGCGTCAGTGTTCCTAACGCTACATGGCGGAGAATTGTGGTTTAAACTCTTGCGCAGCGTGTTGTGACTGAAGAGGTGTGTGTTTTGTTTTGTTTTTGCTAATTCGTTTGCCAAGCGAGCTAACGGTACCCGTATGGCTAACCAGTCTGCCAGCTAGCTAACACAGCAGCCTTTGTCAGCCTGCCGAGCTGATCTAACGTCCTCAGCCGCTGGTGTTGTGCTCGTCCTTTACCTTTTCAGTTCATTTATTTATTAATAATGACAAATAATAACAACACGGTGATTATTTATTTGCAACAGCATTCCCCCACGACCGCTCTAATAAACATTTGTACCCCTATTTCTGTACATGTTTCCATTGTTTGATTAATTTCTTTCCACAACAGCTCTGAGTCAGATGTCCACCAGCGTGGTCGAGGTCTGGCAGCCAGAGGACGCAGACCCATTAGTCCAAGTCCAGGTAAATGTCACTTTCTCTTTGGATGTGTTTTCAATGAAGGGTCTTTTAAGAGATTTATGCACAGATCACCTTGAGCTGCATTGAGAAGCAGCCACACTCGAGCACGTGTGAGGCCAGAGCATCACCCCTGTGTGTTTTGCCTCCACATTGCCACAGCCTTTTGTGTGTCTCTTTAGACGTGCAACGGTGGATCGGCAACATTCAGACTGTGTGATCATAACATGGTGCAAATATGTTACGAGTTACTACTGTTGTTAGCGTTTATATCACGTAAACAAGTTCCTGTCGTCAAATAAGGGCGGGAACAACTTGCCATGTGGCTCATTATTTTCTTTTGTACATGATGTTCATTGTGGAGCTCAGTCAGCAGTGCACACTGAGAGCTCTTCAGGAAGAGGGAGATGGTGTTATTGTTCTTTGCTGCTTGCCTCCCGTTTAGGATTTAGATATGTTCAGAGTGAAATGCTCTGTACATCTTTTATATAGGTTATGTAATCATGAAGCAAGTCTGCCACAAACTACAGGAGCTCAGTGTTTGTTTGCTGATAATCTGTCATGAGGTCACCAGCTGACTGTGTTGTTACCTGAAGGGGCGTGTCTCTGCTGACAGATGTGAAGCAGGGCCAGGATAAGACCTGCTTTAGTTGGACAATATCAAGTGTTTTATTCTTCGAACCAAGTTACTTAAATTTCAACCATACTAACCAGCTGGAACACAGAAACATTGTTGATATTGTTAGGCTTCATGTTTAGATAGGCAGCAGTGAATGGGGGCGACTGTCTCAGTTGCACCATCTACGTCAGTTGTGTCATGTGTTCATGCGTGGATTCATGCATATTAGTTAAAAAAACGCATCTCTGCTCGTGTTAGACTTGTAAAGCACACTGCCAAGCAGGTAATGTGTGCACCAACAAAGCTCCATATTGTTGTATATTTACTCATGATTGTGTTTTGCAGTAGATTATTTGCACATTTAAATTTGCAGCCTTTAGTCCCTTGTTGGGTCATTTCAAGTTTCAATCATCAGATCATCATCTGTACTAATAACATAATATGGGTTTCAGTTTGGTTCAATTCTAGGATCTGTATCGATAGTTGTAGGGCTAAATAAATTAGAAATAAAAGCTAAAAGTAAGTTTCTATTTTGCTGAAGCAGCTATTAATAAAGGGACACCATAGTGAATGAAGACTTTTTGGTTGGGATAAGTCAAATCGCCCAAAGTGGTTTCCCTCTTCCAAATCTGCAGGTTTCTAATTTTTTATTTTTTATTTTAACAATAATTTAGTTAAGAAATTAATGTGGAAAAGTGTGTTTTGGTTATGTGTGCTCTACTTAATTAGGATACGTTCATTGGAGAGCAGGAGGAAAGACGACACACAGTGGGAAAATGTTCCTAACGGAATGAATATTCACAGTGACTACCAATATAGTGTTGAGATAGGAGCCAGAGCAGCCATGTTGTTCCTATGGAAACCTTGTGTTACACCTTTTGGGGAGATGAATGCTTGGCAGGTACTTCTTGTTTGTCTTTGTAGTTTGTCAGAGCTCATAACCTGCACTGACTCATTCCTGTGCAGCTGTGCAGGTGTAGATTACCTAGTAGCATGCCAAGTCCAATGAAAATTTGTGTGCAAAGAAATACATACAAATATGTTTTACATGCACAATTAAGTCCAATTACACTGAAATAACAAGGTTAAAGCAAGATCTCGGAAAAATCTGTTGTATGTAATGTGAGCCTGCTGGAAATTTCCCATTAAAGCTCTGAAGCTAGATTAGAGAAATGGAGAGACTGCACTCGTATTTAATTGCATTGTGTGTTAGTTTATAACTACCGATTTTCATGATAACTAATGTTACTGTTGGAAAAGACCTGACACTATACTAACAGAAACAACTTCCCATGTCTTCAGAGCTATTGTAACACTGGCTGAAAGATTGCCTTCATCTTAACATTAGGGTGTAAAAATATAAGTGAACTGTAATTGTAATTTGCCAAGACTATTGCAGTTTTCATTTTGTCCTTATTCAAAGGAAAATTTGATGTAATATTAGTATATCAGATTTGTTGTCGTTGTGTCAATGGGAAACAAATTTCTGAGAATCAGTGGTGCAGAAAAAAGGCAGCTTGTTTTAGCCTTAGACTTCTATCCTGTAAGGCCTTTGTATTGTGTCTTTGAGGCCTGAGCGAGTGTAATGCGTTGAACATATTGCTCACACTTTGCCTTCCTTTTCAGTTCGAGCGGGAGCGAAGAAAAGATGGTCTTCCACTGGAAGAAAGGTAAGCTCCTATTATTCCGGCTTTGCTCTGAGAAAGACACCCACACACAAGTATAATGGAAAAAAATACGTCTACTACTGCACCACCGAAGTACAGACGAGAGGCGCTGCAGGAGGAAATAAACTCCATTTTCAGTGTTCATATTTTGTCCTGCAAATGCAGCAGGCCTCTGCCGAAAGGTGGAGTCAGTATTGTATTGCACAGAATGTTAGCAACTGAAAAAAGTAATAGATATATTGTAGCTGTGGGTTAGCACTGTCTTGTAGTCGCACAGATAAACGGAATGTTGTGGTTTCGGGCTTTTAAATAAGAAGGCTTTATAAAAGTTGTCCCCTGTATGCAGGCAATGTTGTTTATGTTGGTGAGTGAGGGGGTGTGTGAGGGAGAGAGTTTGGGGGTGTGTGTTGGAGAGGCACAGGACAAAATTCCTGACTAATTTTAGAACTCCTTGAAAGAAAATGGAGGGGAGGTCTGTCTTTCCCAGCTGTTATTTTTTCCATAGAAGATTGTTGAGAAAACAGATGTATTCACTGAAACAACAATTCACAGCATTATTCGGTACGGTGGTTTCAGTGACTGCTGGGAAGCAACAACAAGCACTCACGTTTACAGGCCGGTCATAAATCCCATTTAGATTGCAAAGTTACATTATCCGTTAAATTCACAAACATGCAGTCTAGCAGTTGTGATTGTTTCTTTCAAGAAGACGGATGTGTAACGTGTTCCTTCGACCTGAAACGGTCTGTAAAGGTTATGGGTAAGGGTTAGGTTGATGCTTAACACACACAAGGAGCTAGGAGAATGGCTTAAAATGAAATCAAACAGGCTTATAATTGTGTGTCTCTTTGAATGCACCATTTGTTATTGTGATACGAAGTGTGATGCACATTTGCTTCTGTGAATTTCTGTCTGTTTTAAAGTGTGGAGGTGGGAGGCGAATGTTTTATATGGCTGGTTAACCCTCAGAGCTGGGAGGTGAGACCTCTCATGTCGGGGTTATCACACACTTGTCGGGGCTGCCATCGCTCTGTCTCAGTCCTCTCTTGTAAAGCAGGCAGCTGATATGGAAATGGACAGAGGTTAATGTTGTATCTTTATGTGTGGGGGAAAAACTTTCATCGCCGTAGTAACACTTTTTACTGTAATCCCCACAGTGCTTTTCTTTATTGTCTCAAAGATTTTCAATGTCCCACTCATTACTGCAGTATGGCGGAAGAAGTAAACTATGCTATTATTTCATTTGAATATGTAATCCTCTGCCCCCTGATTGTCTCCCTGTCCTCTGCAGAGGAGTGTGAACACCAGTTGACCTAAACTCCACTCTGGTCCTAACCTCTCCCTCTGAGCACGCCTGAGGTCACTGCTAACATTGACTTTATTTGAGTTAGATCCAGGGGATCAAATGGCGCCAAACATAACTTGTTATTTTTGTACTGTGGCAGTGGACAGAACCCTTGGACTGGAGGATAGTGGTATGCTTGTTGAGAGGCGGAGTTTTTCTTTAAGAGCTGTTGCGGCTGTATTGAGACAAATAGGGCATTACTAAGGTATGAGCTATGTGACTGTCCTAATCATTTTAAATATAGCAGGGTTAGACTTTTACATGACTGTATATCTTGGCTTCAAGTTGAAATCAAGTTTATTATGTCCGATACATGAAACTCTGAAGTTCTGCTTTAAATCACTGGTTGCTGTGTTATTCATTGACCTTAGCTCTTTAACATCAAAATGTAGTTTCTAACCAATTGTCAGAGATCACGGAAGTTTCCTACAGAGGCACATAACCTCATTTCCCCCTCACATTTGACCTTGCACACCCACATGCAGCTTTTCCACCCTGAGTAAGAGCTTTGAAGTTATGCTGTCTGACAGGTTATGAATTTGCATGCAGCTGATCTGCAATGCGCACGAAAGGGTGTGAGCACTTGTTATATAATACAGAAGACAATGTCCCATGCCTGTCCCAAGTCAAACCCCACGGCTTGCTCGTCTTGTGTTTGTGGTTATATTAAACTATCCTGCAGGCTACCTCTACTTCAAGATAACAGAAATTGAATTTGTATTACTGTTATTGGCTAAAGCCAGGATATGGCAATTTGTATCCAAATCCTATGTAAACTTAGACTACAGAGAATGTTAAACGTCTTAAATGAAGAAAACTAAAGTTCTAAGGGTGTTCAAAGTGAAGAACCTGCATCTGAAAGGCAATTGAAAGACACCAATATGCTCGCACAGGTACCTGGTAGTACAAATTGAGTTGAAACTCCAGTGAAAAATCCTCTTATGTCTCCTCTTCAGTATGAAGGGAAGCAGGAGCAAAGAGTTGTCTGGAATATGAGAGGAAAGACCTCAGTAAGGAGTTGGAGCTCAGGCGTCGGCGTTATTAGTTGGCTGTCAACTTCTTTTGGTGCAATCAGTGCTCTTGGTAACTATCAACACGGTTTGCAGCAGGCAAACACTCATTTCTGTTTCATCTCCCATTTGGATAAGAAGCAAAGTACTTATCTGCCTCTGTGCCTCAGTGTGTGTGTGTGTGATCATTTCAAACGGTGCTTACGTAGCATTACACTTTCTTTTCATCCTTTACTTTCGATTGCTGTGCTCATCAAATGAATGCAGTAGGAGTTTCCATGCTTCCCGGTATCTGAACTCTGATTTAGATTTGTGAATGAACCTTTTAAGAGACAGAAGAAGCGTGAGCAGGTGACAAACGCATGTGTACCGGCTGTGCGTGTCGGCCTCCTGTTATCTGCCCCTGATAAAGTGCCCATGCGGTGGTCAGGATGGGGTGATTGGAGGAGTAGGTGTGGTTCTAGTAGATTCCAGTGATTTCAGCCATATTGCCAAACGCATCCTGAGGTAGATTGAAGTGAATGCTCAGCTCTGGCACGTCGCTGTGAAATTCTCTTGAAATTTCTCCCTCAGAATGGTCCCCCGGTTATTGCGTAACCAATTATTTCTGTGCCTTTTTTAAAGCGAACTTTGCGTCTGACGTGTTGTGTGCATGAGAACAGAGCGACATCTAATACCACGACATAGAAGAGAATAACCACAGGCACAGCGAGGCAGAAAACGGATGCAGAAACGGCCGTCCTTCACATATGTGAGAATGCCGAGCAACATTCTGCAGGGGACCACAAACAACCACACACACTGACTACAGGCTCTAGAAGGCAAAGCTGTTCCTATGATGAAGATGCATGCAGGCCATTTGGACATGCCGTTTATCGGATTACACCTCCTGTCCAAATTTGGTCTTAATTGACGAAGATGAACAAGATCCATTGTTTTACAGTGCAGTGAGCTAATGATGATCATATCGACACATGCACAGCTGACACATTGTGTGACGTCTCACCCTTTCTTCCTTCCTTCCTCTTTTTCATCTTGGTCCCAGGCCTTCAATATTCATTACTTTTCCAGTAATGAAAATAGAAAATCCCCATGACTTTAATATCTGGAAATAGCAAGTTGCTAGTATTGTGCAATAAAGCCTTTAGTTATTTTTTTGTAATCTTATTTGCCTCTGGGGTCGTTTTGATGAGGAGACCACTGTAGGTTTTGCGGTTGAAATGAGCACAACCCTCAGATGTCGGTCCATCACCTGATGCTTGTTGGGACAGGAGGGCAGTAAACGTTGATTGGCTAGAAAAGAAGGAAAGTCGCCTCATCTTGTTGTGGGGTTTTTATCGAAGTTCTTTCATTTCCGTGAATATGCTGGGCCTATTGAAGAACCATCAACACATTGTCACATTGGTATAAGAATAACAAGTATATGGTAGGAAGAACATGCAGGGGTGTTGCTAACAGTGTGCTGTCCTGAGTCATACCGATCATTAGCACCCCGGTAACTTCCCCATTAACCTTTTGTTATATTTACCCCAGCATTTGAGACACTTAAGCCACAGTAGCAGACACGGGGCTGCACTCTGCACTCTGCACTCTGTGCTCTCAGACCTTCCTGTAAAACTGCTGCTGTCACCAGACTTGACTTAGATCTGAACCTGATCATTTGAGGCTTGAGTTGCAGGGAATTTGTAATGTGGTGACTTTAGCAGCATGGACTTCTCTCACAACACAATCCAAATCAAAACCTTGGTAGGCAAGTATCACTGTTACAGAATAAACCAGTACACACAGTGTTGAGACTGAAGTGTGATGTGTAGCCTGACAAAAGGATGGAGAAACAGATGGAGAACTACATTAAGTAATGCAAATTAAATCAACAGAAGAGTTTGTTGCCTGAACTGGAATGTCTGCACTGCAAACACTGGCTAAAGTACATACATGTATAAATTACCATATTTACTCTTCTATATATTGTCTATGCATTTTAATAACCTGTTTAGTTTGAACAGGGCTGTTCTTTGCAACATAATACTGCCTGTTTTTTCCTGTAAATTAATTCAAGCATGTGTTACTTGAAGTATTTTGTAGCACATGTCATGGAAGGTAGCCGACACTTTGCCTCCAGTAAGCTCTCCTCGTTTAGCATTTGAGATGTCTGCTTTGTAACCGTCATGAGCAAATGTATTTGTCTTGTCCCAAGTATTTCAGGAAAGGCTTCCCCTCAGTTGTTTGGAATACTTCATTCAGAAGACGTGTCACAGCAATGTCAATTCATTTGAGAGTTGAGGCAATTAACATAGAGTGACTCATCAGTATCTCATCTTTACAAGCCCTGCGTTCTTCATTCCATTTTGACCGTATTCGTCGTTTTGCCGTCGCACCTCATGTAGCACATTTTTGATTTGTGTCCTGAGCAGGGTTCAAATCAGGAAGAACGTCGACAAATCATCATCATAGTGGTTTCGTGTCCCCAGGCTGAGCTTTGTATTTATTTCCTAAATCCTATTTGATTGAAATGATTTTGAAATCAGACGTGCAAGACAAAAACCTGTGTTGTGCAATTGCAGGCTTGTGCAACGCTTTGTACTCCCTTTGCCATCGCCTTTTTTTTTCGCCAATGTCCACATACACATAACAATGACTCTCCATATTGCATTGTCCTCAAGCCTGGCCACACAATCAGCTGTTTGGCTCTTCCTCCTAGAAAGCTGTGGCTGCCTGGTTTTTAGTGCCGAAGCGTTTCTGGCCTGCTTAATGACACAGACCCTGTAATGCTGTATGTAGCTATGGCAGATGGCTAAATATGAGCTAGCTGTTCATTTAGCCACTGTTGGTGTTTCTCCTGGTTTGTATTGTCTATACAAATCTATCGTTTTTATTTTAGACTGGTGGGTTCTAGGCCAGGTTTGTACTCTCCGTTTCCTTAAAATGGCTGCATCAATGGCAGCTACTTTGCCTGCATAGTCATAAACACTTGCATCAGAAGAGCCCTTTGACTCGGCCAGCAGCTGTGCAAGTCTTCTGTCATCAGGTTCAGTTTTGTTTTCGCACACGCACGCACACATGCACAAGCACACACGTGCGCGCACACACACACCCAAGCCACTGCTGCCGGGGCTTCTTTCCTGCCTCAGAGCCTTTCCACAGGGCTCATTAACACAGGATGTCACATATGCTGTCGCTACCAAAGCACACAGTGCAGCTCTTAGCTTTTCTCACCTCACAAAATCTACATCTTTACTAGAATGTGTTCATTTGCGTTTGCCGTAACTTGTAAAAGCCGCTCCATTTTTGCGTTCACCGTGTGCGAGATGTGATGTGTAAGACAGTTTCTTAATGGGGGGGAAATAATTACTGTAGAAAGAATTTCCTGTTTCAGCTCTTAACTTCTGGCTGGTTGCCTATTTTTAGTGATGCTTTGCAGTTCTTGTAGCTGGCAAAGTACATACCATCTTTATGCTTCATATGTAGTTGATCTATACTGGAAGGGCCGACTTTCATATTGGTCTGCTTTTGGTAAACAGTTAGTGATATTTAAAGTAGGGACTCTAGAGACTGCATAACTTTCTTAAAGGGACAGTGCACCGGCTGGAACAAGGTGATACAGCAGGATATCATGGTACAAATCTCTGAACGTTTCATGGGAACGGCATTTAAGCCTTTTGCCAGTTTGTGACAGTTTCATATTTGTGTCTGGGTTGCCGTTTGTGGGACTTTTCTGTGTAGAGATTTTTAAACATTGAGTTGATTTATTGAGTATCTCCTTGGTGATGATTGTCTGAGCCAGGTCATGGGTATCAAACTATCTATCCTAGTATATTTTCTCATACTAAAATCATTTTCACAGGCCAAGACACAGGTGCTATCCAACATCAACAACCCACCTCTCAGACTCATTCATACATTTTATTCATAGTCTTATTGTATCAAACAATGAACCCACCAACAAAACACCACTTGAGTGTATCCTTGCATCTGGATGTGAGATGCCACAGGCTGTGTGATGACAGCTTATTTGCAAGAGTTTCATCTTCCAATTAAAAATTACATTGAATGCATTTATATTTAATACGCTTAATGTGGCTTGTTGCATTGCTCCGTCTATTATAAGAAGGAATGTGTCAGCTTCTGGTATTTTCTTTGGCAGACATTTGTGATCAGGGGTTTTGGCATTAATATGCAGTTAGATAGAATTAAGAGCATCCCATCAATCATAAAACTATTTCCTGTACTTGCACCAGTGTCACCTCTATTATGTGCTGGCTTGTTTGAAGTGTGGCGTGTTCAGACTTGGATCAGGTGGGGACGTGAATGATGAAGCGGCCCGAGGCAGAATTAGTTTTGACGGCTCTCCCTTGTCACGATGAGCTGTCACATGCTGGAGAGGGGACATGCCGTTCTTATCCTGAGGCGTTAGGAATACATTCAAGGATGGGACTTTTTAGTTTGAATTATTCTGGGAAACTGGCAAAAAATAAAATAGATGTAAATATCTGAATTTCTGGCTCTGGGCTAATATTGATCTCGTTTTTCTTTTGTTCTTCTGTGCAGCAGCTCCTCCTCATATACACGGGAGAATGGAAGGCCCCTGCTCTTCCAGCCTCCAGCTCTGGACTTTGGGACACAGTAAGTGCTCTTCTCAGTCCCTGCTTTCATATTAAATGTAATAAATCTGATCAGAAACTGATATAACATGAAGAATTTAAGCTGCGTTCTGGGAATTTAAGTTTTGTTCCTCACAAAATGCCACCCGAATCAACATCTTTGCAAGTGCACGTCAATGTGATGAATGATGCAGAAAGATTCCATAAAGCAGGCCCCCAAGAACTGGCAGGATATCCATATATGGCAGCAAGTTCACTTTCCCAGCAGCCAGACGCACACTGGGGAGGGTTGACCCCAGTCAAAGAGGGCAGGAACATTGCTGTTTCCCTCCATGCTCCCAAAACAGCCAGAATATCACATGCATTGCTGTGGTTTGACCTGGGTCCAAACATTGACAGACATGTTAGTGTCTATAGTGGAAAATAGGCAACGCTTATCTCTAGGTCAAATCAATAATAGGATTTATTATCTTAAGTACGTTGCACAAACAGATTATGTATTTGAATGATTTCAAAATATGTCACTGTTTTCCAAAATGCACAGAAACACACTGCATGAATGTGACATCAGCGGTAAACTGAGGAGATCCCGAGTGAGGGCGAGGCCATGTTGTGGCTCGTTGGTGCTCGGCTGTCTGGTGTGCTGAAAACCTCCTGCTGACGACTCGTTTTGATTTGGCCTTTATGCTCGTGTCCAAAAGATGTTTACATTCACTTAGGCCAAGGCAATAGTGTCTACATTGGGAAGGAAAAAGTCTTCATTTGCAGTCTGCCTACTGGACTAGATCCTACTGAGCTCCTGTTTCAGTTGCTACAAAGTTAAGTTAAGAGCAACAACTGAAAGCGGCTTCAGTTAATGGATATATAAAACAAAGTGGTCACGTTTCCTAGTTAGTATTTTGTCTGAACCTTTTGCCCTGCATCTGATCCCCGGCTGTATTCTATAGAGCTTTGCATCGCTCACTCTTCAGTTGGAATATATTTGTAACATGTAAATGTTAAAGCAAATGTTTTGGAGAAATCTAAATTCAGTCAATTATATCCTGCTTACAATTCATTCATAATGCACACAGTGTTTTTTTCCCCCTCACGGTTGCAGAGCAGTAAACCGTGTTTCCTTCACCGACTCCATCTGCGCCGATCAGCATTCGCTTACAAACAGACCTCCATTGACTCCACGCTAATTACGTCAGGGTTTCTCCTCGCCCAAATACCAAGAGTTGCGTGTTGTTCACCAGGTCCAGCACTGCCCAAACACAACACGGCGACTGTGCTAGCTGATAGCCTGATCTCACAAGTGCTTCTTTCCGAGGACGTGTAATCTTTGTAACAGCCAGGATAAAAAATGTGCATTTGTCTTCTGATGTCATCTTTTATATTTTTGCTAGTGTCACCTTTCAAGTCACACATTTGACACTTTAATTCTCAGCATTTACAGCCACTTGCACAGAGAGCCAAATTTGATAGAAGCACTTTTTTTTTTAAACACATATTTGAGGTTGAGGGTTCATATTATCTCTTAATTGTAGCAAATTTGCAAATTGGATTAGCATATCACAAAGCTAGTACCATCCTTAAATGATCTTTAAAGGTTTTCAGAGCAGGTGGGTCCGTTGATTTTCCCAATTAAAGAGAGCGGCAGGTTGTTCCATCTTAGAAAGTTTGACTTCAGTCTCCTGATGAGCGCAGTGAAGTTGGTAGGCAAAAGGTCTGAAAATGAATGCGGATTCCCCTTCAAGGGTTCAAGTCATAATTTTGATCCAGTCACAAAAGCTCAGGTTGAAAAACTGGTTTTTCTACTACTACTTGTAGTACAAGTTTGCCGTCACATTCAATAATTGCTCTTACTGCGTCACCGCTGTAATGCTTTGACCCTATTCCTTAAGCCGTACACGACAGCTCAACGCCTTTCTGTGAATTTCATCCCCGCCTCCTATTGTTTATGGATACGTTCAATGATACTTCTCTATAACGTATGGCAATAAAGTGAAATGCAAACATGCTGACATGCAACTTCAGATATGAATATTTAAAACTTCTGACGTAAAATTTAAGGCCTTTGGTAAAACGGAACCATGTATGTAAATATTGAATGCACACTGTGTATGTGTATTGGTAAGTGTCACAGTGTGTTTCAGTACGTGACTAAAAGGGACAGTTTTGGATACTAATTACTACTATACTATACTATTAATAACGTTGCAAGAACGGGGACAGTTACAGCTACAGTGAGGAATAGATGATTTTCTGAAGTAGCATGTCTGTCAGCCAGAAACCAGTAATCCACCCACTGACATCACTACAAGCATCCACACTACATCCTATATATATATACTGTATATATTTAGGTTTTTTTAATGGCATGATTTGAAAGAATTTGTCAGTAAGCAATGTTGTTGTACTGCACAGTAACAGACCTGGATTATGCAATTCTCAACCAATCTTAAACAATGTAAATACCCTATAATCGTCACTCCTGTAACGTATATATCATGTATATTCAGTGATCAATGGCATCCCGTTTATATGCTATGCTTTACATATAAACCCGGCGATGTGTAAACTATATAAGCTCCTGAGTTGAATTCAGACACAAAACCTTACAGTGCTCATTCATTGGATCTTGTCTTTTATCTGCGATATGATTTTAAATATTCTAAATGGTTTATTTCACAGATTAAACTAAAAGTAATTTGCTAGTATGTAAAGTGTACAGAGGAGTTGCGTGTGAATTCCACATTGAATGTTTCATACAGGGTGTGGGCACAACACAAAAACAACACAGATTACCGAACAATGGCCATAGCAGTGAACCAACACCTCTCTGACTGAGGAAAAGCTGAACACGATGCACTTCACAGCCACGGAATTTATTGTGGGGCTGTTGCCTTGGACTACTGTATTATATTGTACAGAGGTTACTGTTGTCGGCTCTGCCTTCTATACATGCAAAAGAAACAAATCATAAAGTCATACATTCGTTCTGTAAGTTTATCTTTATAGCCCGGTCAGCTTGTTCCCTCACATCTCATCACAGTCGGCCATAAATGATTAACGGAGCACCTTTGTGTGTATCAGCATGCACATACATGGCTCTCTCCTGCTCGTCTCTGTGTGAGAACAAAGCAGGCACAACGGATGTCACAGAGAAACTCCAGGGTGCATTTCAAGTCTGTATGGAAGAGGTTGAGGCAAAAGGCATTTGGTAGCTTAAGTTTAGGGTGTCACCAACCAAACATGTTGAGTGGCAGGGTGTTACAGTATTAGATTAGTGTAAATGGCCAGACCCACAGATAATACTCTCTGTTGATCTCACTTCCTCTCTTGCTTATTTGCATAGGTGCTTTGCTCAACCCATGACCTGGCTATTGACAAAGAGGATCATTTTCTCTCATAGCTTCCCCATATTGACATAATATAAACACGGCTGACAATGTTTCCACAATAACAGGATTTCCAGGCTCTATGAACTGATGAACTAGTGGATAGTTTCATTTTCCATAAATATAACCTGTTCCTCATTCCCTCTTGAGTAGAATGTGAGCACTGTCTTTGTATTTCTATCAGCTAAACTCAAACATTACAATCTGTTTCAAGTTTAGACTAACTGCATTTGATATGTGAATTCTGTGTGGAATCTGTATTTGTATTGTATATTGTTGGGTAAGGATTTCTTCTTCTTCTTATGTCGTAAGTGGAAAACAATAAATAATTGTGCAGCTAGCACAACTTGGTATGTGCTTTCAACCTGATAGCCCTTGGGTCGAGCAAGTGGAGCGCTCCCGTATTTATGATGCTGTCCTATCTGTTCTGTCTTTACAGGCCACTGGGGCTACCAAGAGCTGAAACCATATATATACACAACCCCAGTCAGGAGGTTGCTGTGACACTGCTGTCAATGTTTACATCCAGCAGACATTTTCACATACCTTCCTTTCACAGAAGGGTGAGTGTGCGTGTGTGTGTTCACAAGATATTCACAACTAATGGCACGGTCATTCTCATTTGTGTGCCCTGTTTTTGTGTGTGGAGATTTCCCTAAACAACCTGTTGACTGGTGTTTTTCCCTTTCTCCCAGGTGATTCCACCTAGAGGGAAGGCATCTTATAAACTCATTTTCCTCCCGTCTGAGGAGGGCAATGTAGAAAACTCATTATTTATAAACACATCAGCCCATGGGTTGCTGACATACCAGGTCAGTGCCTCAGATACTCCTCCATAGTCTCAGTCCTCCTCAGTCTCCTTTCTGTCTTATCTGAAGAGTAATTAGCTGTATTTGAGTTAGAAGATGCGAAGGTATTTTGTGATTGCTGATATTATGACACTTGCCTAACTTCACTGCTTCACAGTCGAGTGTTTACTACATAACATATGGAGCCCACACTCACTTTTTACCTCACAGGCACAACCCAGTCCAGAGCCCTGTGCTGTTACAAATTTGATTAACCAAATAATCACAGATCTTTGGTTCTCATTTGAATTTTTTCTTTTTTTGTAACCTGAAAAGTGCAAACGGCAGACTTCACAAAGAGTAAACACATTTAAGGAGACGTGTACATGTTTTCTGTGACCTTTCCTTTTTGTTGCACCTTCTGACGTAAGCAAACTATGTAGCGTACTTGTGTGTTTGTAAGGAGCAGTTGACTGGCTCTAAGCTATACTGTGTCAGCTGTGGCAAGCTGGACCTCTTGCGTCTGGAACTAAATCAACGATTCAGAAACCAGAAGTATAGACGTACTGTACATGAAGATGTTTTGAAGATAGCCTGCTAATGTTGCCCATCCTGCACGCTGAAAGTATTTAACTAATTACACTGCAAGTAAGCACACCCAGGTATGTAGATGGACCACTTCCTGGGTGTGTTCCTGCAGTGCTGCACCCTTTATACGTATATTTCAGAGGCAACTCATTTACATTCCTATTTTGCCAGTAGGTCCAACTGCATGCTAATACGTGTCTTAAAATCTATCAATTGTTTTATCATTGTGTGTTGTCATTTGTCAACTAGAATAGTTTTTTACACACATTCGATTTATTTTGAAATGTAATTCATACACATGCGGTGGTGCGTTGTTCGGTATGTTTTGTGTGTAGTACCAATGACATCCGGTTGTCTGACCTTCGATACTAGCTATTCATAGTTTCAGAATGTCTTTTGATTTGTCTGACAGCTTTACTAAGTTTGATTCCAAAGCCTCTGGAACCTGCAAACAAACTCATTTTCAAGAGAGAAATCTGTTGCTTAATAAACACACACAAGTGGCACCACCGTTCAACAGTTCAGTATGCGTGTTGTAACTGTCATGCACCTTGTTTCAAGAGCTCATATAATTGTGACCTATTCCTCTTTTAGGTTTTTGGTGTTGGAGTCCACAGAGGGTCATTAAAGTCTGCCCAAAGAAAGGACAGTCTGCTGATAATCCCCCACATTCAAAGCATTAAGCTGACCCCAACTCAGGTGTGCATTCAATGTTTATCTTGTGGTGAGTGCAAACCATATGTAGTGCAGGATAACATGTCATCATTGGAAACAGATGATTTCCCTCATCCTGCCAGCGCTGATAAACAGACGTACAAATTACACTGGCTCTGTGAAGGATAAAGACGAGCAGTGTTATCTCAATGTGTGCGTTCAGTGATAAAGTAAAAAAAAAAAGGCTGGTGCTCACTTAAAAGTGTTCCATGCTTTCTTTGTGTAAATGCTCTTGTTTGTATACGCAAGCAAGTTTTCAGATCAATGCAAATACTCACGACATTGACATAGCAGCAAACCGTTTCAGACGTAAAGGCAAGGTGGTGAAAGTCTGTGAGAAGCTGAAAGTGTATGTGAAACCATCTGAAAGGAGTCCTCCCCTCCACAACAGGAAGTATGGTGGTAGTTACAAAATGTCAGATTGTCCGTACTTCTCACAATCACTCTGCTTTCACTGTTTGTGCTGAATGCAAGTTTTCCCCCTCTTTCTCCCCCTCCCTGTGTTCAACATATGTCAGTAGACAACGGTTCTCCACATTAGAAAACACAAAAAAGTTTATCTTGTGACCTTCACTTCCTGGGCTTTTATCCTGTTGTACAATTTCTGTGTCGTATGTTCTTCACAAACCAGACAAATTCATGATCTAAAATGTTAAAATACCTGAAGATCAAATGCGAGTGATTGATATTTCACATCAGTTGGCATTGATGTTGAGACATTGACAGGTCGCAAAAAAGTCATCTTTACATAATACTAAAACATTTTTATGTGACTCTATTTATAGCTACTTTCACAGGACAGTACCGCGTTCTACCATCCCTGCTATATCTGCTATGGACAGCAGATGTACTTACTCTGTATTTTGGTCATAATGATGAAAAGATATTGAGAATAATTTGTCCGTAGATTTTAGGGAAGTGACAAAGAAACAAATTTGGTTTGGGAACTAGCCGCTTGAAACGTTGAGCTATATCATGCAGTTCATTGAATCACCACTAGAGATCAGTGTGGCACGCCTAGAAACACATGTAAGTTAAAGAAATAAAAACGAGGAGTAAAAATAGGACCGCTTACATGACCGCTCATTTCAGCATTTAACCACCATTTAATCTGCCTTTGTCTATCCCCTCTGTAGGAAGATGCCTCCAACATCACTATACTGGGTCTACTCCTGGAGTGCAGCCTACCCAACAGTTTGTTCAGCTCGCCTCAGGTATGTTTACTTCACATATTATATTTATGTAAATGTGTCCATTATATATTCTGTATTCTTAATTTGTGAAAGTTTTTAATGTTGGACACCACAGTTTGTTTCTGTCCCCCGAGTGTAGGTTATTATAGATTATAGACGCATTTTTGTATTAGGTGACAATTTAATGAGGAGAGTTCATCATAACTGTATATTAAATATTCTATTATAATAAATGAACTAAGTGTTTTCAGTAGTAGCAGCATGCTTGCCTGCCTCCACTCTGAGCAGAAGGTCAGAGAATAGAAGTTATCAGTCTGCAGGTCTCCTTATCTGACTGCAGTCTGTTATCTCTCAGAACCCCAAAGGAGGGTGAGATCTCCTGTTGGCATTTTAATTGCTCCCTCTAGAGACTCCATAATTGATGCAGAACTCCCAGTACCCAGGTGGAGCAATACACACGATGCAAGAGAAAGCTGCTGATTAACTGAGTGTTTCCTTAATTAGCCAAAATACTCTCCTCCTTATGTCAAGTTGCATGGGAATCCTAGCTGTGACCTTTGTACTTGTATCTGAGATCAACACCTTCTCCTCAGTTGTTTTTAGCTCTTCTTTCAAGTCCTTCCAAATAGAACTGAGACCTGGCTTTAGGTCAGTGTTGATACCCCTCGCAGATTGGGGCCTTAAAGTAAGTAAGCTGTAACCTTGGTATCTAGGGATTATGTTTGTTATTACACGCCCTGGCCACAGTGATGTGAGGCCAGGGAATCTGTCTGCAGGTTGTCATGTTGTGAGTCACCCACTGAGATGCCTGTGCAGTGAGATTTGCACTGCCCAGTACTGATCTGTCAGCTTCAAGTCAGTTAGTCACAGGGGAAGGGGGCGGCTTGTTGCTGCTTGTTAGACGCCAGTGGATGCACACTTTATATCTGACGGGTTCTAATGTGAAGAAAATAACTCAAATCATACATTGGCTCACGTTCACATCTGGCTCAGCACAGGCTCTTGTCTATCCTTTGGTATTTCCGTATCAGTTTTCTCAGTCTTCCGATCTTTTTTCCTCCCTGCCCGCCTCTGTGTTGTGCGTGACTGGTATGCTTTTCTTTTCCTGTCCCAGGGCTCCTGCCTCCAGAGTGAGGAGCGTCTCAGTCTGCAGATCAATCTGTCAGAGCGCGGTGACCGGCCTGCTGACCTGGACAAGCTCAAGCCTTACGTCATCGAGCATATTTTGGTGCTCCTGGCCCCCACTGTTGGACGGGGTGCAGTAGGTGGGTGAAGCCCGTTTCTATGGGATTATGACAAGCTTAAAGTGACTTGTATTGGGTTCATTTTAAAGCATTGTACTATCTGTCTGTTAGAATAGTTGTACCTTGTTTTAATGGTTTGTACTTGCTTCTACAGGGGAGCCAAAAATAGGAGTTTATATACTAAATTCGGGAGGCAAGAAACTGTATGTAAAGGTAAGGAGGTTTTGCTCTGCTCCTTCACGCCATCTGGGCAGCATTGTGTCCCGGCTTTGATGAGATGTGTTTATCTCCCCAGGACATGCAGGTGCTGTCAAAAGTAGATGCTGACCTGGAATTTAATCAGATTCTCCTGAGACCAGACACAAAAAACTTCACTGAAGTGGCTACTCTAGCATGCAGAGGTGTGTAGAGTCGTTACACTCCACATAACTACTGCTCACTTCAAATCATAGTTTACAAGTGTACTTATGATTTAATGACATAACAACCTTATGATATCAGGTTCATTGCCAGGCCATGAAAGGAAATGCTTAAGCCATGTCAACCTGAAGATTTTGGGAAATCGTTCAGCCTACACCTTCCCTGGACTACACTTCACACGCAGGTACCAAAACCTCATTTTAACGTTGAATTACTCAAGGAGCTGAGCTAAACTTGCATTTTATTTAATTGTGTAAGGATATAATATAATACAAATACTTTTAGTAATTCTGTTCTGATTTTAAAGAGTTCTTCAATAAATGTCTACATTCACATAAACTTAGTCAGTATAAATGCTGGATAGTGTGAAGTAGGCTCGTCTTTAGCCTGAGTTTGGGCAGATACTTTTGTTGCTCCGTGTGTACAAGCTGTCAAATAAAGTAAACAAAGGCCATTTCAACAAACAAGAATTTTTCTAAGTGAGTCTTATAACATTTAACTTAAAACATGGTATTCATATATATGTTGAGAAGAATTAATTGTGAAGAAAAAACAAGATGTGGGATCAAGTTTGGTTGCATGTTCATTTACTTTATGCGAATCCAGTCATGTGGGTTCTGTGGTCCAGTCCAATCTTCTCTGTGTGCCACGAATGCAGTCTTTTGACGCTCCATCTCTAGTGTGCTCACCTTCTTAGCCGTTGTTTCACGCTGACGCCTCGTCACACATGCTGGTCCACTCTCTCAATGTTCTGCTCTGGATTGTCCTGTTTGTACTTGGTTGCCAAATTGGTTAAGAATGTCTGATCCTTCACACTCTGAACCACGGTCAGTTGAGTACTGAGACTGAAGCGGACCACCTGCTCATCTCTGGATATACACTGACATATTTCTGTCCATTTAGGTAGATCACTCTTTGTGCTGCATTCCTGTTGTCAGAGGGAAGTGACAGGTGGGGAAGTGAGTTGGGGAGAATGGAGGTAGGCGGAAGGAAAGATTACAAATGGTATGGAACATCCAGAAAAGCCATGAACCATGACCGTGACCTCAGATTTGGAGGTACTCATCCTCATCCCTACCCGGTCAGACTCGGCTACAAACCAGTCCAGTGCATGTAGGAAGTAACAGCTTAATGAAGCCCACAGCTGAAACGGGTGTCTGTCACATCCGGCCAATGTCCAGGAAGTCATGTAGGGCGAGGTGTAATGCAGATGATGGAGGTACACGATGATGTCATAGTCATAACCTGGCTTGTAACGATATCAAATTTCATGATGCTGTGTCAGAGTCGGTGATGATAACCCAGATGGATTTTCCCAGATAAAAGTGCTGTTCTGCAACAACAGGTCTATGGTTAGCATGTCTACACTACAATGTCGGGTTTTTCCCTCCTGGATGGATATTATTTTGTTCAGTTTCACCATGGCAGTCACCTTACTAGCTATATTGGCGGTGCTACATCAGGGAGAATACCGACTGCTGGGTTTTAATCTGGTACTGCCTGGCACACTTTTTGTGTTGCTTCTTTGCTTTTGCTATTTGAATGCCAGGTACATGCTTGACCATTCAGAGCAGAGCATAGTGGAGGGAGGACCACACGCCACAGGGTGAGATCTGGAATAAGTCATGGGATGACTCAAGTGTCATGTAGTGGATTTAAATAAACATGGAGCCCAAATTTTTCCCACGTCTCATGTATTTCCTTCCCTATTAATTCCTCTTAATTAAGATGTGTTCTCATGATGTAAGCTTCTCAGTCCTTTCAAATCAGCAGATCTTGGTTTTTTTAGGCTTTGTTTCATTTTTGTGCACATAAGGTCAATATTCCCTTCAGTTGTATACATAAACTTATTACTATGAAGCTGTCCTCAAACTTGCAATTGATTGATTCCACACATTTTGGAAGATTTTCATCTGCAGTTGTATGACGGCAGCCAAAGTACTGTATCAGTTGGTGGTTATAGAAAATCCATGTTTTAGAAATTCAGATTTTGGCTGATCACACAGATTTGTAAAGCTGAATTTTATTCATTAAAGTCACTGCGTGAGGAACCGACCCAATTTGTCACAGTGTGAATTTAATACATGGCAGTTGCACTTTGTTGTCACTAGGTGGTACTCTAATCTTGTAGGTTTTACTTTCACATGATGTGGGGATTAGCTGAAGAGTATCATAAAACACATTTTAATGTTGATGTTATTGTTTCCCATAGAGGGACAGTGGGGGATTTGTTCAGCCTGTTCCAGGTGAAACAAAGAGACGCAGACCAGCTGGACCTGTGGTTTACCAATCCCTTCCACTCGCCGCTCACTTTCATGAATGCCAGCCTGGCACAGAAACTGCAAGGAGTCATGAAGGTATGTAGTATGACATCATGGCTATGTCCTGCTTCAGGCTGCCTGGTTGGGCATTAGACGCACTAGTTTAAAAGCGATGTCATCGAGAGCTGACGCTGTCCCCTGCACAGGCCACTTAGAGAAACAGCTTGTGTTTTTATATTAAGTTCCTACAACTTTCATAACTTTTAGATATACTTGTCTGTTTGGGTAAAAAATACAAGTTCTATTTAGATATTACATTGATGTTATGTCTTTAATAATTTCCAAGTTGTTCCTGTTAAAAGAGTCTTTCTCACTGTGAGCATTGATGAAGGCTTCCTGCATGAAAAAAGAACACTGGTTTGAGAAAACAACCTAATATTCTCTATCTTACACACAGGTGCCAGTAACCACAATAGTAGATTATTTCAATAACCTGAGTAATTTAAATGAAATTATCCAGTTTCCATGGTCCATTAACATTCGGGATAGCACTAGCTAGCTTTTGTACAACATGTGTACTTGTACTTATTACTAATTAAGCATTTCCAAAAAACTTCACACTAGTAGAAATAATAATGTGGTCAAAATAAGGTACCTTAGTAGACGGCATGTTTAAGGTGTCTAGGAATTAGGCCAGCCTTCATGTCGGGCGTGTATATAATGATTTAAATGCTGTGTATGCAGACGGATCACCAGGTGTTGGGACACAGCTTATATGAAACTTGACTCCTGCCATGATTAAGTGTCGATTGACAAACTAACAATAGGATTTGACAGTAATGTCTCTGCCGCCCTCTTGTCTGCCAGGTAATGAATTTCAGCAGTCCTCTGACGGTGCCCCCGGGCTGTTGGCGTGTCCTGTCCCTGCAGCTGCTCAGCAGGTCTCTGCCCACCAACCTGCTCTCCACCCTCAGTCTGAGTACCAGCCTGGGCACCGCCTTGCAGATCCCCCTTTACTTCCATTCTACACCTTCCAAGGTAGAAATCGTGTTGTCAGATTATTACTATTTGTTAGCAAGTTATCTTTAATAGTACACAGCATATGACAAACTTTTTTGTAGCCATAGACCTGTAAGAATTTACTGTATAAGTTTTAGAGAACCACCATGCGACCACTAATGAAGCATTTAATGAACACTTGAAAACTGACTTGATGATATCTTCACTCTGGCAGCAAGGAGAAGTGGTGTTTGAGGCTGAAACAGAGTGTGGGCGTCCCTGCCCACTCGGCTTGTCTGAAGCAGGTGATGCACGCACTCCCGACTCCTCTTTGTTTCAGAGAAAGAGGCAAAATCAGAATTTTCTATTTGAATCTCTTTGTTCCTTACTTTTCCATCTGCTTTTCCAGGTCGTTCTCAGTGGCAGCGTTCTCTGCTCCCAGACTTTTTCTCCTCTTCCTGGGCTATCGACGGCAAACTGGCTGCTGAGCTGTGTTCTCAATGGCAGAGTCACAAAGACCAGCTGCCTTGCAGGTCAGTTTTAAGTACACACATTGATTTCACTCCATTGAGCATCTTATAGTCTGTAATTATACAGAAGTAAACACATGGATCCTATGGTCTTCAGGTGGCCCAGACTCCCGGTGGAGACGTCCTCTCTTTTGGACTTCGGCGCTACACCAATCAATGAGAGCAAGGTTGGCTGGCTTACTGTTAACTTAAATAGATTTATATATCTTAAAGCCTGATTTACAAGTTGTGGTATGTGCCTGCAGCAGAAAGATGATGTGTTTTTCTTGTTTTAGGTGAAGACATTCGTGTTGAAGAACCCCTCCTCTTCTGTGGTTTCAGTAGAGATCAGAGTCCTCTCCCTGTACCCGGCTCCCTTGGAGGCTCTGGACCTCTTAACAAAATGGTGTGCCATATGTATTGTGTGTTTTTATGTGGTAAATATTTACTTGGCTAAAGTGGTTTGGAAATGACCTTGTTTTTTGAGGGTTTTTTTTCTTTCATTGGCAGGTTTAATATTAGCCCCCTCTCTGTCAACATCACCACCAGAGAGTTCTCTCTTCTGGCTACTCCACCCAAGGTAAAGACTGAGAACACGCTAGGGAATACAGTTTTGACAGTTTGATCTTTTAATGTTTGCGTATTGCTTTCAGCTGCCAATATACATTATTTTTGCTGAACACGATGCTATTCGTCTTTGCTGTCCTGCCAACACGCCTTTGCTTTTTTTATGTGTTTTCAGTTGGGCGAGTATGTGGGAGAAATGAGTGGAGAGGGCGTTCTGCGCCTGCTGCTGCAGCCCTGGGAGACCAGAGAGGTTGCAGTAGTCTTTACTCCCTCCGAACACAAACCTACCACTACCATTGTTATCATCAGGTACCCATTCATATTGTATTGGTGACAGAACTGGATCCTATTTTGTGTATTTCATGAAAACTGTCTTTGTTATAGCACAACATTCATGTCACGTTGAGTGTGTTTGTGTTGTGTTTCAGGAACAACCTCACAGTGTTTGACATGGTGAAGGTGCAGGGCCACGGGGCCAAGGAGATGCTCCGAGTCGGGGGCAAACTTCCTGGACCCGGAGCGTCTTTGCGCTTCAACGTTCCTCAGTCAACACTAATGGAGTGTCGGGACGGTGAGACTCATATTTACGCATGTTGATATTCCCTTTTAACAGACGGTGTCATTGTAATGAAATGTTTGATGTGTTCATGTCTCACGTAGGTCTCCGCACCAACAAGCCACTTTTCGCCATCAGAAAAAGTTTCAAGGTGGAGAATGCAGGAGAGCTGCCTCTGACTGTAATGTCGATGAATATAAATGGCTACAAGTGCAAAGGTTATGGCTTTGAGGTACTTCAGTGTCGCTCCTTCAGCCTCGACCACAATGCATCCTCTGAGATCACTATTGCGTAAGTTGATGGTCTATTTTTGTTTTCTTTTAAGAAGGAATCATCTCTAGTGGCACCTCTTTGCCTTAATTATTTTCTTTTCTTCCTCTGTATGTATGAAAATAATCTCCAAAATTGTCCCTAAACTACATTTACAAACTTAAATGAAGCTGTTGCGTACAGCAGTGTTAGACTCCAAAGCCACCTTAAACAATAGTGACATCAACCAACAAAGTGATGTCACCAGAGAAACAAAATTACAACATACTTACACATGACTAAATCTACTTCATGTTTGGCTCTTACCCTCTTCATTGCTCTCTGCCTTGCAGTCGTGAGTATCAGTACAAATGAAGTTGCATCTGTGGGTTTATGTATAAGAGAACCAAACTTTTGGACTTCTTACTGTCTTCCACTTTCACATCCTTCTAAAGTCCACTTCCCCATTTACAACTTCCTCATCCCTTTAGCACTTGCATTTTCTTTCGTGTGTGCTCAGGTTCACTCCAGACTTCACCTCTTCCTGGGTGATCCGGGACCTCATCGTGGTGACATCACGCGGGACCATTTTCCCTTTTACGCTCAACGTGACATTGCCGCACCACATGTTGGCCCTGTGTGCTCAGGTGGTTCCTGGCCCCAGCTGGGAGGAAACCTTTTGGGTTGTCACCCTCGTCTTCACTTGGTCAGTATCTTCTAACTGTATATTAGTGAGTTTGTAATAGTTGGTTCATCCTGGAGTAGAGAACTGTTGGGGCTATGATTGTGACAAACATATATTCAGGTCTTAGTTAAACATTTAGTCTGAAGTGTGCTGGATATCTGAGGAGTTGAAGTCTGCTTCCAGATGTTCTGTAATCTCTGTATCTGTTTCTCTTCCAGCTTCTCCTTGTTTGGTGTGTGTCTGATGGCCTTTCATCAGGCCCAGTATATCCTCAGTGAGTTCTTTACTCCCAGCATCAGGAGCAACCACAACTCAATTCTGTCCCGGGACAATGGCCCTGTCAACAACATCACACATAATGGAGTCAAGTACGTTGCATCTCAGTGTTGCAGTTGAGAAACTCTATTGTCTACAGAATGAAAGATGATTTTTGTCAGATTACTTCATATGTTCTCCCTTTTTATATCTTGATTGTGCAGTAAAACAAAAGGAAGCTGCAAGAGCTATGTGGACACCTGTCATACCTCTGACAAAGGGAAGGGTCGTGGCTCTGCAGCCCTGGCTAACAGCCCTGCCCCACGTGCTCAGTCCTCAAAGAAAGGCTCCTCCTCTACCTCCCAGCCACAGAAGAAACACAAGGTTTCTCTCTATTACTCCAAATACAAGTCAAACCCCTCTGCAGCAGCAGCTGATGCTGTGACAATGGAGGAAGAGAATGACGACCAGTCACCAGATTCTCCTCAGACTCCAGACCCTGATATCTGCAACAACAACAACAACAATGAACCGTTTATGAGTGAGCTGGACAAAAAACCATCACCAGACTTCAAAGAGGACTCCCACTGCATCATGGAAGATGAGGTGCCGGCAGCAGTTATGTTTCCTATGGAAACACCAGCTTTTTCCCCAGAAAATGTCACTTTGGGTCCAGGACCTAGACCAGGCCTGCTAGTGTGCAGTCCTGCAGTAAAGAGCTGCACTGAAAAGAGCAACTCTGAGAAAAGGGACAGTTCTGAACAGGAGGTCAGTAAACTCTGATGTCTAACAGTTTGCTGTGTATATACAATATCTTATTTGTTTCCTATTATGAAGCTCATCATCATCATAATGCTCTTCCCTTCCCTCTCCAGCTGAGAGAAGACGGCAAAGCCCAGAAAAAGAAAGTACAAAATGTGGAGATCGGCGATGCATCAGGGAATCATAAGGGAAAAAGGAACCGCAGGAAGACAGAAAGTGTCTCTAGGTAGGAGACCCACTCACTAAACAAATATTTACATTCACATTTGTAATTTTCCATAACGTGTGTGATACCAGCTTCTTTTGTATTTGCTTTGTTTGAAAGAGCAAGCAAAGAGATGTTAAAGCATTGTTTACCTGTGAATCCCACAGTGCTCCTGAGCACAGTGTGCTTGTCGTGTCTGAGAGGGAGAAGGAAGTTGAATGGAAACCAGCTGACTGGAACATCAGTGGAACACGCAACAGGAACCGCTACTGCAATGTCTCCAAATCAGAAGTACCAAAGCCTGGACAGAGCGTTGAGAGTCCACTCAAACAGAATGGTGAGAGTGCTCACAACCGTACTTCAGTGTTATCAGCTCAGCCACAGATTTAGGGTTATGGCCGTCAATGGCTACCAGTTTGTGGCTGTAATATCAGTAATTGCCCCTGATTTAATCCAACCTCCCTTTGGTGATGTCTGGCAGGTGTGAGTGTTGCTCGCACTCGCCGGAAGTGTGCTGCAGAGCGCCGCGGTGGCGGAGTGTGTGAATCGGGCTCAGATTCTGGCAGCTCATCCGGTAGTGTGAGGGCCAGTCGAGGGAGCTGGGGCAGCTGGAGCAGCGCCAGCAGCATGGAGGGAGACAAAGACCCCAACGCCCGCACACATCCCTGCACTACCTCATCTAGAAAAAGTAAGAGTAGTGCTTCATCTGATGTATTTCTTTTATTGAAGCAAGCATTTGACATGACGCATCCAGTTATGGGACATTTGAGATGTTGTTTTATATAGAAAGAGTGGGAAAAGAGAGAAAAGAAAGAAGGTTGTATGTTTGTTAATATTATCCTTTTTCAAATGGAGCCAGAGAGCCAACGAGAAAGGAGAGACTAGACTCTGAGGCAAGATAGGAAATATAATGTTCAAGTAGATTGAAACAGAGCAGCCAGGAAACAGCAGAAAGCCAGGGCCGTCCGAAGGCTGTGACAACATGGCATGGTTAGTGTGGACGAAGAGTACAGGACGGAATCAGTGATGTTGATGCAGGTACAGTTTTTACAGGATGATGTCAAACGGCAGTGTAGGCAGCTACAGATCGCATCGTAGGCAGGAGTAGTGCTTCAGATAAGAAAAGTCAATCCTGCGCCCATCCACTCTTTCTGTCCTTTTAATCAGTAGTTTGCATTTTTACTACTTTATTCTATTCTAGTTATTATGTGTGTATAATCCTCTATCTATCTTTCTATCTATCTATCCAGCAATGCTGCACTTTTATAGAGAGAGACTTTATTCCATACAGAAAACCCCATGTTATTCCTGTAAGATGGTGCATAACAGTTTTGTGCGATGATGGGCCACTGATACTTTTGTCAGCGTGAAGAAACAATTGAATCTGAAAAGTGTTGTTTTCTACAGGGGACTCCATGCAGTACGGTGTCTACCCAGTAGAAAGAGACTGCTACCAAACCATGAATACAAACTACAAGGCTCTGAGGTAAACACACAATGCTTAAGAAATATAAAGTAAGAAATCGATGTTAAGTGAATGCCAGCTTGGTTAGTGAGAAATGATGGAGTGTACTAAACTAACTTGTAACCTTTTGCCTTTTGTCTCTGTAGCATGAATAGCTTGTACCGTAAAGACCAGTGCCAAAGCCCCGATCCCGGACCCGCACCCAGTTTTGCCCCAAGCTTTGCTGCTGTTGCTGCTGGAGTGGAGAGGAACACGGGTAACGAACCACACATTTGTGTTAAGGCCGTGGTGTAAACTAACTAAGTAAAAATACTTCATTACAGTGCTTAAGTTTGTACTTTAGTGGGTATTTATATTTTGCTAATTTCTTTTTCTTGAATCAAAAGGCTTGTGTTGTGTAAACTAAAGGTGGTGTCATGTCCTCCCTCAGATCTGACAGCTCAGTACGTGCCTGAGGAGACCTGGTCAGCACCGTCTATCCCCCTCACCAATGAGTTTAGATACAACACCACCGAAGCGCTGCCCTACATACCTCAGCCGCCAGCCCCAAGCCCGTACAATGGGTAGGTATCTCTACGCGTTTACGCTGTAACTATGAACTCTGGCTAAGGATTTACGACTAAAAGAGTGAGGAACTGAGCATCTAGATCTATAAGGATATTCTCTGAAATCTTTTGTCTGTGTTGATTATGGCATTAATCTACAAATTGATGGTCCTTCTTGAATGATACCTGATGTTGTGGGTAATTGGTTTTCCAGCAGTGTGTCTTCATGTGACCGTGGATCAGTGTAGCAATATGTTCTGTCCCTGTTTGTGTCCAACAGCTTTACCTGGAATAGTGTCAACACTCAGAGCAACAGTCCCTACTCCTACTGTGAGGCCGCCAACTACATGACAGGTGGGTACAAGTTTGTCACATATTGTACATACTTGAATACACATGCGTATTCATATTTTTTCTACAATCTTTGAACAGATATGACGATAGATAGGAGGTTAATTGAGCTTAAGCAGGATGGTGTTTAAACATGGAATTAGGGTCGTGACTGTCAGATTTGGTGACTTGTTTTCTTTATCATTTGTGAAAGCTTGAAATGTTTATGTGGCTAAATCCCTTTATTTGTTATCAGGAGAGGCCTGGACCTCTGCTCAACAATTTAGAATTAATTTTGTGTGATAATGCTTTAATCCGATTTAAGGAAACGTGGCTCCGAATTCAATCACAAACATCTTTGACCCGGAATTGACTTCACTTTTGAGAACAATGCAATAATAGATTAATGATTATTTTTGTAATCCCCTTACAGGTAATGGCAACTTCCAGAGTGGATTTTCATGTCCGGAGGCTCCGAGTGCACAAAGCCAGCAGAGCAGCTGGAGTGAGGAGCAGCAGCCTCAGGAGTCGCCCTCAGCCTGGGACACAGCAGCATGTGTGGGCAGCAAGGTGACTACACACAAACACAAACCTGTTAACCTGCGCTCTCCTGGCACAAGTACCATCATTAATAATTAAATCAGTTTACAGTGAAATGAATATCGATAAAATTGTCACACTTGACACGATGGAACCAGCATTTATCTATAAATGGGGCAAAATAGATCCGTTGTGAGTAAAACATTATGTTCATTAAAGTCAGAGTAACTCTTTCAGCACTGGCTGTAAAAGTGATTGCCTATCATGTAGGTGAGGGGAGTTCACATGTTCAAGGACATGCTGAATGTAAGCTAATCTCCTGGAATTTATTAACTTGTGTACATTGATCACTCAACTTTCTGTCAAAAAGTGGAACAACCCTGGCAGAAATGATGGCTTCCGTTTTACTGAACGTCAGCTTTTATCAACTTCTCTTTCACTCGCTGCTTCTGCTTTTTGGCTGGTTCAGGCTGTGCTCTGTGTAACATTAGCAGCCGTAGCGTAAGTGCTATTTCGGACTGAAAGAGTGAGATCAGATTCAGAAATCTTTATTTATCTCCAAGGAGTAGTTGATGAATGGCCACAGGGTGTGACAAAGGGACTCGGTGTGCATTTGTCGCTCTGTAAGTAAAAGCTGGTGGAATCTAATCTCTCTCTTCGTGGTCCACAGCCATACTTCCCTGGTACCAGAAGCCTGTCCCCCATGTCCAGCCTGTTTGGGTCCATCTGGACGCCACAGAGCGAGCCCTACCAGAGCCACTTCCAAACCGAGCGGTCAGCCCCAATGTCCCCCGTGTCCCCAATCACCCCCCCTCACTCTCCCTTCATCCGGCAGCCAGAGGGAACCTGCGGACCAATCCAGTACTCCAGCTTCCACCCCTTCGGCCCGCACATGAACCTGGATATATGGAACTCTTCCTCCAACCGCAGCTCCAACTCACAGCTCTCTAACGACTCCGGTTACTGTGGAGATGTTTAAAAAAGAACAGACCTTAATGATAATTGCAAACAATATATAAAACATTTAAAAAGTAAAAGAAAGGAAACAAAATGAATGTGCTTTTATCACTAATGGGGAAAATGTGAATATTCCTTTTCTTTTATGTTCCCAGTTTCAAATGTTAAATGTTGTGAAAGGTTAAGCATTTGTTGTATATTTTTCTAGATGTTTTGCAGTTTTGATCATAGAAAATTAAAAAAAGGTTTTGTACTTGACAACATTTCAGCCTTTTTTTATTACATCACTAATCCACATCGTCTTCCACAGAAAAACACAAGACCTGAGGTTGAAACACATGAGAGTGACTTGCACCTGCTGAGAAATTGTTTTATGGAAGAGCGATGCCTTAAAACAAAGCACGTCCACGCTGTGCTTTAAGATTATAGGTTAATGCCTCTGAAAAAAAGATGTCCGTTTCAAAGATATTTGAAGATGACCTTGAAAAGTTTCCTCCTCACAAAACACAAAGCAGGTTTTTGGTGCCATTCAGGTCAAAAACAGGTGAAGAAAAGTCAACGAATAGGTTTTGATCCCTTTCAGGACTTAATAATAGCTTTGTCAGCATTTTACATACCATTCTCTAAGCTTCGGTCATTCACACACATTACAAAGCTGTTGGGAGAACAAACCAACCGTGTGAGTGAAGTGATGTATTTTACTCTCTTAACCATTGGCACGCAACTGAACCTAAAGTGTCATCTGCCTAAAGTAATGCTACTTCCTGTTGTGGCGGAATGAATGACATGAAAGATAAACATCAGCAAACGGAGAAGTTGTTAGGGAACTTAATGACTCAACGTGCTGAAACAGAATAAAACCTGATGTAAAAGCTCACTAATGATAAGAAGAAGGAAGAACAGCCGCAGGTGAGCCACTGGGACTCCTCAAGGTCTGTAGACTATATTACAGCGTATCTTTAATTAAAACTCATTTGTAGGAACTTTCATAAATCGTATTTACTCATAAGTTACCTGTATTCACTATTTTGTGAATAGTTTCAGTCTTATAATGATCTATCTGCCCTCAGACTTGTTTTGAGATGTGTATTTAACCCATAAATTTGGAAAAAGAACTCTACATAAAGAGCATAAAGCATCCTTCACTTACTATGTTTATGTCCTAAACACATTTTCTACCAGAATGTCAGATAGAACCTTTAATATTTACCTGTTATTAGCCAAATCCAATGAGCAGATACATTTTTGTGTGTTTGGCAGGAAGTCGAGATGAGAGTCTATGTCTTTCTTGTGCTCGTCCATTTGCTGACATGTCTGAGCTCCGCTTCAGCTTCAGTCTCCAGACCGCGGTGTCATCACTGTGAGAAACCATCCTACTGTGACTGTTCAAGGCAAAACCTGTGGCGAATCCCTGTGATCCCATCAAAGGACATCGCTGAGCTCGACCTCTCGTTCAATAAACTGTGGAGCATAATGAATAATGAATTTCATGGCTATGGAAGTTTACAATCTTTGACCATGAGTAACAACAAAATCCAGACTATCCAAGAAGAAGCATTTGTCCCTCTGTCAAATCTGAAGGAACTGGACATATCCTCAAACATTCTGGAGTCGCTTTCTGGGAAATGGTTTAAAAACCTTGTTTCCCTGCAACACTTGAATCTGTTAGGGAATAATTATAAAACTTTGGGACAAGGCCATTTGTTCCAGCCACTGAAGGGACTGAGGCGCCTAGAATTAGGAGGACCTTACCTTCAGTCCATCACAATCAATGACTTTTCCGGCCTCAGTGAAGAGCTTGAAGAGCTGTTTTTTCGCGGAGAGCACCTGCAAAGCTACATGATAGGGAGTTTAAGAAGAATTGCACCAATTAGAAGAGTATCGATTGCTCTTGGGGGTCTATTTGAGAGGGATCCTACCTTAGCAGAAGTGTTAATGTCTGATGTCGCAAACCCAAACACAACGCTTACTTTTGCTGATACAAAGTTTGACAAAGCGGATCACATGGTCCCATTCAAAGCAGCCAATAAGGGCGGTACTACACACCTTAGGTTCAAGAATAGTAGCATGACGCTTGCAGCTTTTGTTGCACTTCTGAGAATGCTGTCATACTCTAATGTTACATTGTTTGTAGTTGAAGATGCAAAGCTCTTCCTGACCCACTTCGATCTCGGTTTATCTCCCCTAAAACTTAACAATTTAGGTCACATTGTCTTCAAAAACCTAGAAGTTCCTCAGTTCTATAGTTTTCCGGCCTTCTTTTTCTTAGCACCTGTGATGAAAGTTCTGCACAGTTTGTCCGTGATCAATTCTAGCGTGTTTGCTGTTCCCTGTGAAACATCTGTTGACCTCTCAAATCTTCAATACCTAGACATTAGCAGTAACTTCATCGATGATTTCAGATTGGTCTATCTGATGTGCGATGGCAAAGATGTTTTCCAGGGTCTGCAAACCATCAATATCAGCAAGAATTACCTGCAGTCAATTAACAGCCAGCTTTTCACCAAACTAGATAACCTGAAAAACATTGACATGAGTGGAAATAAGTTCTATAGAATGCCTGAGAATTGTAGCTGGCCGGCAAATCTGCAATTTCTTAACCTTTCGTCGACACGGTTAACCACAGTGACTGATTGTCTACCGAAGAGTTTATGGATTCTCGATCTTTCCCACAATGACTTAACCGTGTTTGACATTGGGCTTCCCTGTCTCAAAGAGTTGTACATCTCTGGGAACAAGATTGCTGCTTTGCCAAGTGGGAGTTTATATCCCCATCTAACTTTCCTCTCCATTCCAAATAATAATTTACCAACGTTCAGCAGTGACGGCCTGAATGATTATGGTATGCTTGGGTATTTGGAAGCTGGTTCCAACTCTTACATCTGCTCATGTGACTTTGTAGCTTTGATGGCAGATGGCTTGACCGGACATAGAGTCGAACTAAGAGACAGAGCAGACCAGTACATCTGCGAATCCCCCGATTCTGAGAGAGGAAAGGCTGTAAGGGACGCACATTTGTCTGTGTTTGAGTGTCACATGGCTTTAGCATTGTCCCTCCTCTGTTCCGGCATCATGGCGGTGCTGCTGCTCACTGTAGGGCTCTGTCACAAGTTCAATGTGTTGTGGTATATGAAGATGACCTGGGCCTGGCTGAGAGCGAAGAGGAAGCCTGTTTTAAAACGAGCAGAACTCAAGTATGACGCCTTCGTCTCCTACAGCCAGATGGATTCCGGTTGGGTGGAAGCACATCTGATCCCGGAGCTCGAACAAAACGAACCACGTCTCCGGCTCTGTCTGCACGGGAGACACTTTGTCCCTGGAGGCTGGATCTTAGACAACATTATAGACTCCATCGAGAAGAGCCACAGGACCCTGTTTGTCCTCTCTCAGCATTTCATCAGGAGCGAATGGTGTAAATATGAACTGGACTACTCCCATTTTAGACTGTTGGACCAAAACACCGACTTGGCAGTGCTGATTCTGCTAGAGCCCATTGACAAACAGACCATCCCCAAGAGGTTCTGCAAACTGCGCAATGTCATGAACTCCAGGACGTATCTGGAATGGCCTGATGATGAAGCCCACCTACCCAGGTTTTGGCAAAGTTTGAGAAGGGCTATAAAGCGACCTGAAAATGACACATGAGGGGTTTTAAAGTTATACTCATTTATCAACCCTTTTTTCTGAAATGTGCTGAAATGTCTTATCAACCTGACACACTAACATATTTTGCTTCATTTAATTGGACTATATTTTATTTGACTTTTATACTTATATACGTTTGTTTTGTTGTATTTGGTGCCAGTCCAATAACCAAAGGAGCATCTAAATTCATTTTCTAAATTTTTTTTGACTATATCATGCAGTGAGGTGTAATCATAATTGAAAATTAATTTAGATATTAACTTTGCTGTAAAAACAAATTCTTAATGTGCATGATCAATAAATCCATCTGTGTGCCACTGGACATCTAAGGTTATTTATTTTTTTATTATTCCCCACATTTTGGCCTCTTTGGTTTTTCTGTTACTTCTGTGTTTTACTTCAAAAAATACACATTTTTCATCATTTCAGAAGGCAAATAGTCATCGGAAATTAAACATTTGTATACAGAGGTTGAACTTAAAACAATGTTGGTTTCTGAAAAGTTTAACATATGATCCCTAATATAACCGTTGCTTTTAAATTATCTTGATGTAAATGACATCTGAAGAAAATGTGTGTGTGTGTGTGTGTGTGTGTGTGTGTGTGTGTGTGTGTGTGTGTGTGTGTGTGTGTTCATGTGCTTGTGTGCCTAAAAGAGTGTGTAATTCATTGTCAGGCTCTTGAGAGCTGACATATTGCCGCTATTGATCTTAAGGCCTAAAATCAACACAGAAGCCTGGATACTGATGATAGGCAGGCCAGGGGAGTTAGGGTGCCCTGATAAAACACACACTAATGCTGCACACACACACACACACACATAAACAGACGGATGCACATGCACATATGTACATGCGCACGTATCAGCGTTACAGATGTGTGCGAGGGGGTCAAACCTGATATACACACACATATAAGGTTACGGGGGTTTAGTTCAGGTGTATGGGTTCCAACTGTAACAAACCCGTATTACAGTCAATAGCCTGAGGTGAAGGTGATGCTGTGACTTAGCAAACACACTTCAGAGGGAGGATTCCAGTTGATAAGCTTGACGTGGACGTGCTGTAACTCCCTCAGTGTGATCGTGATGTTGTGTGGTTGTATGTGACTGGCCCGGTTGCTCTGTACCTTAGGCCGGCGTAGTTAGCGATCAGCAGTGTGTGAGTGTCCCCCCTTTAGAAGTCAAAACGGCATATGATTTGATTTCATGCTCCTTTACCCTTTAACTAGCCAGATAACAGGAACGGAAAAAGCAGTGGGGCGTGTGCGTGTGTGCGAGTGTGTGTGTGTGTGTGTGTGTGCATGTGTGCAACAACTCTTCATCATCCCCTAGCAGAGGATCCATTAGCCTTGGGCCCCCTCCCTGGTTGCCAAGGGATAAAGTAAACAATGTGCGTTTGACCAATCCGGCACGCAAATATTTGTTCTGGAAGCTGCCTCCTCCAGAAGCAGACGCACACATGCAGCCGCATGCTGAGGTATATATATGGTGACAGCCCTCCTGCACCAGTATTACATATGCACACACACACACACACACACGCCCACGCACAGTGGTGCCTAAGTAGCGGAGCCATCCATCAATGAACCAGGCCAAACTTTTCCCTCGGAGAAGAACCCACTGAGCACGTCGACGGGATCTCACCTCAGCCTGGCTGTCAGGTAAAGCAAACTTTAAGTTCTACAGCTAATTTTAAAAACAGAAAGCCTGCATATTATCCTGTGAAGACCCTGCCTTCATCCCTCTTCTCCCACGTTCTGGTCTCTCCAGGTTTAATAAGTCAGCATGGCCACAGGTGTCATTAGGAATGTCCTTCTCCAGGCCCCAGCTCCTCACTATTTCCCCATGATTTTCCCGCTCTCCCCGTGCAAGAACGATGTGGAAGAAAGGATAGAGGAGATTGAGGAGAAGATGGAAGATGAAGAGGACAGAGAGGAGGAAGAGGAGGAGGAGGAGGAAGATGAAGACGGTACATCTGAAGTTCAGGAAGAAGAGGAGGAATGTCTGGAGGAAGTCTTCATTCGTCCTGCCCGCTACTCACTAGATGTGACCAAGCAGCTGCTGAGGTTTGCTGACGTCATCAGTCGCGATGTCCAGCGTTACTTTGGTCGTCCAGACGACCAGGATGCCTGTGACATCTACAGTGACTCCATCTCTGTAATGACCAGCGGGCGCCTGCGTTACTACGATGACCTGCTGAAAATTGCCAAAGCCGGAAGTTCAGACGACCAAGAGAACTCTTCTGTCGCTGATGGTCAGAAGGTCAGAGTTGCTAAGGGCAACAGTGGTTTGGGGCCGCTAGCTGAACTGTTCGACCACTGGGGCCCGACCCAGAGTCAGAGCCGACCGATGATCAAGCGGCATCTGCCTCTCAGTTTCTGGACTGAGCCAATCCCCTGCTGCTCTCTGATCAACCTCACACACCACCCAAACAATGACACACACTCAGAGGACAGCGTGAACACAAACACCAACATGTTCTACAATCCGCTCCCAAACCCCATCACACACACACAGGTGCTTGAGAACACTCAGCCTGATTTCAGTGACTTGCTGGCAAACTGGGATCCAAACCCTGAGCTCCCTCACACACTGACAGAGAACACACACATGCACCCAGAGCACAACTGAAGGGGAAGTGACAGCTTGGACTTCATTCAAGATAAATCCATGTACACAAAATGACAGAAAACCATTGATGTGTGTGTGTGTGTGTGTGTGTGTGTGTGTGTGTGTGTGTGTGTGTGTGTGTGTGTGTGTGTGTGTGTGATGCCCCTGCAATACGTCTCCTATGTACAGTTTGTTTTGAAGTGACTCACTGCACCAACATTTGCACTGGTTTGGATTCTTCCACTTGTTAATCAGTGACAAATAAACATCAACATTTAGATTTTTTTTACTCCCTAACACGTGCATAAATGATTGTGTCCATTTGAGCTGTGGATGAATGACAAAAAAGAAGAAAACAAAAGAATCCTGGAGAACAGAGAGCTTAAACTTCCTGCTGTGCTGGGACGGTTTTTAGGTAAATGAGGGTCTGATAGGCCAAGAGAGGAGGTGAAGAAGTGTGTGTGTGTGTGTGTGTGTGTGTGTGTGTGTGTGTGTGTGTGTGTGTGTGTGTGTGGGGGGGGGGGGGGGGGGGGGGGGGTGATGTAAATGATAGAGAGAATTTATATAAAGTAAAGAGGGGGAGACGGAAAGCAGTTGAGCAGGTATACTGTACGTGTGATGAGGCTCATCAGCCAATCAGTCAGTTAAACAAACTATGACTCTACAGGGCAAATTGTCATTGGTTTACACTGGAAAGAGTCCCTGCAGGCATCTGGTTTGATTGGATAGGCGTGAAGGCCAGTAGAATTTCGACACACACTCTTCATCACAGACACTTGAACGTACAAACTGCCTCGCTCACACGCTTGTCGTTCCACACCCGAGCAGAGCCACCGGAGCAGCTGACCAGTCAGGCGGCGTCACACAGAGACCAACATGAGGACACACACACTCCTGTCCCTGGCCCTGCTGGGGCTGCTCGTAGGGGCCATCTGCATCCACGCCAACGACACGCACGAAGGGAACGACAAGGAGCCAGAAACCGAGTCGGTCGCGGATGACTCAGAGGATGAGACGCCAAAGAAAGAAAAGACGCTAGACATAGAGGAAGAGAAAGACGTGATGGTTCTCCATGACGTCAACTTTGCCAGAGCTCTCAGCGAAAATGCATTTCTGCTGGTGGAATTCTGTAAGTACCTGCTGTCACTTATGTCATGGAGTAGGAGTCGTACAAATAGTGCCACAAAATAAAGAAAGTGTCAAGAATATAAGCAAGCATGAACAGATTCCAATTCAAGATAAGACTGTGTCAACATATGGCACATTAAATGTTGTGTCACTAACATGTACAGCGTCCTAAAGGAGACGCAAGTCCAGTAAGGCAGGAACCTTTCTTGTCAGGTCTACTTGCACTTTGTGTTCTTATCGCTGTGAACCAAACATTATCAAACTTTGGAGCTCGGCCTGTCCAGATGGTTTCTTGCTCCAAAACTCCCACAGAGGCGCCGGCAGAGAGCAGAGAGGTCACAGAGAAAAGGGGGGAGGCGGGGGGGGGGGGGGGGGGGGGTAGAGCTGAAGGGGAAAAGTTTGCGGCCTAACTGCTTCTTCACATCAGCAGCTCATTTCCATGCATATCTGATAGTGGAACGAAAAAGGAGAGCTGAGGAACAGCTGTCCTGCCTGAACTCACCTTAGTTCTGTCTATCTGTCTCTCTCTCTCTCTCATTCTCTCTCTCTCTCCCTCTCTCTCTCTCTCTCTCTCTCTCTCTCTCTCTCTCTGTGTAGATGCTCCATGGTGTGGTCACTGTCAAAAGTTGGAGCCAGAATATGCAAAAGCCGCTAAGAAGCTGAAGGATGAGGGGTCAAAGAGCCACCTGGGCAAAGTGGACGGCACGGAAAACGCTGGGCTGACCGAAGAGTTTAAGGTCGAAGGCTACCCCACACTGAAATTCTTCATCAATGGAGACCGCGAGAACCCTGTCGACTACACCGGTAAAAACACAACGAATATCCAAACTGCCCACAAAGTTGTTACACACTCGCATACAGATAAGATTCAGCCTTTTAACTTCGGCCCTCTGTCCAAATGCTCCACTAGACCTATCAAACTGAACAGCTCTGTCCGTGAAGTGTGTGTGTGTGTGAGTGAGTGTGTGTGTGTGTGTGTGTGTGTGTGTGTGTGAGTGAGTGTGTGTGTGTGTGTGTGTGTGTGTGTGTGTGTGTGTGTGTGTGTGTGTTAGCGTGCTTGCGTGTGTGTGTGTGTGTCAGGAGCTGTTCACTGTTTACCCTGTTAACTGGATCTGAACCTGAGGCTATTTAATTTCGTTTAAAGTCGTAACTGAACAGCGTGTGTGTGTGTGTGTGTGTGTGTGTGTGTGTGTGTGTGTGTGTGTGTGTGTGTGTGTTAAACCTGTAGCATGCCCTCCTCAGGTGTGTCTATGAGCAGTACCTTGTTTGACTCTGACACTGCTGGGGGCTTATTCATTAACATAGCAGTAGCGTTAATCATGAACTATTAATCTGATTGGCAGCTGGCATCCTGATCCCATTGAATCTAAAGTTACATCCACTCTGCATGCATTCATCACTGAAATTGATGAAGCAGTGGGAAGTGTGAAATGAAATAATACTAGAAAATCCAGGAAATCCACGGCAAAGATCATGAATATAACCCTGTTTGTGTGTGTGTGTGTGTGTGTGTGTGTTCCCAGGCAAGAGGACAGCTAAAGGCATACTCCAGTGGCTGAAGCGTCAGTCCAGCCCAGCTGCTGAATCTCTGGAAACTCCAGAAACAGCAGCCAAATTTGTGGATGACCATAACATCGGTATTGTCGGCTTCTTTACTGTAAGTGATTCTATGGAGTGACGTGGCCAAAGGTGAAACGCACCATGAGACATGTTTAGGGCCCGTAGGTTAAAGTTAACACGCTCCACGTATGATACAAGACTAAAGAGGAAGACTGGTTGATGTTCATGTTGCACCGTTACGCTGACCCCTCTGTAATGCATGTGTGTGTGTGTGTGTTGTGAGGTAAGAGGGGGGTGCGAGACAAATTTTACATGAGGTGTTTGCATGTGATTTGACCCAATAAAGAATCTTCTTCTATCTTCTACCATCTGTTGGTGTATGAATGAAGATGGTTGAAGACCACCAGAGACACATAGAAAAGACAAAGTGGAGATTTGATGACTTCATACATTCAGTATCCCTTTGGTGAAACACAGATGCTCTAAGGTCATATTGAATATGTATTTTGGAGCACACCCGTGTGAGACATCAGTGTCTCAGTCTCAGATCACGGGGTCCTCCAGCAGGAAAAAGACCCCTGAGAAACCTCAAAAGTAAATTGGATGAGTCCGGATTTGAGGCCGGACCTGCATCTTGTTCAATGTGTTTAGAGAATTGAAATGAGGGTCTGGAGAAGGTAAGATCAAAGAAGCACAGTGGGCCAAACATTCAGACTGTAGCTGTTATGTGCTGTGAAATGTTAACTTAATGGTGCCAAGTATGTTTGTCCATTCCACCCTCATTTGTTGTAGGATTTCAAATACTGTTATGTCTTCAAATCACTAAATCATCTGCCTCTGTATTTATTGTGCCAAATAAAGTTTCTTTTCTCTCCATCAGAATTTGGAAAGTGATGCGGCTAAGACCTACCTGGAGGTCGCCAAAGATATGATGGATGCTGAGTTTGGTCTTACAAGCAATCCTGAGGTCTTCAAGAAGTACGACGTGCAGAGCGACTCAGTGGTGCTCTTCAAAAAGGTGAGAACATGTGCAGAATGGACATGTTAACAGAGAGGCAGTGCAGAGATACCAGAAGGTCATTGTGAGAGCTTTTGCTGCCATCTAGTGTCTAACAAAGGTCCATGTCCTATGTCCTCATGAGGAGAGAAAAGGATTTACATTAGGTCTAGATTAGGTTTAGAGCTGAGATGGAACAGGAACGGTGAAAATGGTTTGGCTCATGTGTGTGTGTGTGTGTGTGTGTGTGTGTGTGTGTGTGTGTGTGTGTGTGTGTGTGTGTGTGTGTGTGTGTGTGTGTGTGTGTGTGTGTGTGTGTGTTAGTTTGATGAAGGCAGAGCAGACTTCGCCTTGTCAGATGAGGGGAAGTTGGACAAAGACAAGCTGGCTTCCTTCATCACAGACAACAGTATGGAGCTGGTCATCAAATTTACAGAAGCGGTAAACACCAAACAAACACATGCATAAACAGAATACACACCTGCTTAGAAACGTAGCATTACAATATATCATTACAATACGTGTTTGTGTCTGTGTGTGTGTGTGTGTGTTCAGACTGCAGAGAAGATCTTCGGCTCCAACATCCGCTTGCACAACTTGCTGTTCATCAACAGCGCTGAGCCGAGTCACGTGGCCCTGCTGGAAGACTTCAAGACTGTCTGCAAAGAGTTCAGGGGCAAGGTAAGTGTGCGTGCGTGCGTGCGTGCGTGTGTGTGTGTGAGCGTGTGTGTGCGAGAGTTACATTTAGGGAATAGAAAAACAAAAACTAATTAAAGTGAAATGTGTCCTGTGTGTGTGCTTGCACTTAGATGCTGGGTGTGGAGATTGATGTGCCCTCAACCAGGGCCACTGTACTTGAATATTTTGGCGTAACGGAGGACAACATCCCCACCGAACGCATCATCAACACAGAGACGGGGAAGAAGTACAGTCTCAGCGGGGCGGCGACAGAGGAGTCACTGAGAGAGCTCAGCAAGGCAGTGGTGGACGGCACCGCCCAGGTAACACACACACACACACACACGCACACACACACACACACACACTTCATACGCACAACACTATTACAGACATACAGGAATGCTCAATTATTGTATAAATGCTAAATTAACTAGCATATTCAGTTAAAGCCCTTCTCTTCCTTTCTGCTGTGCTTGTGGTGCTGCAGCCTTACTACAAGAGTGAGGAGATCCCTGAGGACTGGGACAAAGCTCCAGTTAAAGTCCTGGTGGGGAAGAACTTTGACTCTGTCGCTCTGGACACCACCAAAAACGTCTTTGTGGAGTTCTGTAAGTCTGCCTGGCCGGAGCTCCAGCATGCATCCAGCTATGAAGATTCTTCTGTCCGTCCGATTAATATTCTGTATACTATCTGTGTGTGTGTGTGTGTGTGTAGATGCTCCATGGTGTGGACACTGCAAAGATATGGCTCCTACCTGGAAAAAGCTGGCTGAAAAGTACGCCGACCATGATGACATCCTCATAGCCAAGATGGACTCAACGGTCAATGAGGCGGCGTCTGTTACCGTTAAAGGATTCCCCACACTCCAGTATTACCCTGCAGGCGGCAAAGAGGTACACACACGCTCACACACACACACACACACACACACACACACACACACACACACACACACACGAGTCTTATAATCAGTGTTTTCATGATCTGTCTTTTCTCTTTGTCTCGCCCTTCTGTTGTCCTCCAGCCTGTCCTCTACACAGGAAAGAAGGACCTGGAGAGCTTGTCTAACTTCCTGGATGATGGAGGAGTGTTACCTGAGGAGCCCGAGGTCGAGCCCGAGGGCGATGATGAGGGCGAGGATGAGGGCGATGAGGAGGAGGGTGATGAAGACGATAATGTGAGTGAAGTCAAGATGAAGTTAAATGTTTTGATGCAATATGTGATCACACGCTTTTGATTGTGCCAAGCTTCAATAATATCAATATCACAGTTAAGGTTAAGAATCTCTGCAAATGCAACACACAGATGATCAGTGCAAAACAATTATACTTAAACATAAAGAGTCCATTCACAGTCCTAAACCTTCCATGCGGTCTGTCTCTGCCTCTTTCAGGAGATTTTGCCAAACAGAGAGGAGCTGTGATGTCGTTCTGCCAATCAAGATCATTTTAGCGTCTTCCTATTTTTCTTAATAAAGTTGGTTCACAAACATGACGGTGTTCTGACTCTGATGTGTGCCAGATGTGCTGAACCAACATTTATTGACCAAGTCTCATCAGTTCCAACTTATCAAAAATGTTTCACCTTTTGTTAATAAAGTTAAATCCTGTTTCTGTTCCCTGCTGTGATCCTTCATCCACTGATCTCAAACGCTTCACTTCCTCGCTTGGTGTCCTGTGAAGACCTTCAGTAAGACAGGGGGCGCTGGTGCCTCTTTGTTCATCTGCTTCTCTCCTTCCCTCTCTGTTTATGTTATTACAGTGGTATTACAAATCTCTCTCTCTCGCCCTACAAAAATATAGTAACTAGAGTGAGAACGCGAGAGATGAAATGAGAGACAGAGAAGCCGGGAGACAAGGGGAAAACAAGAAAGGAACAACAGGAAAAAAAACTAGAGAAAAGATGTGTGAATGCGAGAGAGAAAGGAGAGAGAAAGAAACACAAGCAAACATGTAGTCCAGATTGTAATGCCACAATGTTATAAAAGCTTGAAATAAAATGATTTAAATGGGATCATACTTATCTGTGACCTGTTGTACATATTAGATTATGTCATAGTGGTGAATATAAGGTATTTTAGACCATTCATTCCTTCATAATTTCCAAATAAGTCCTAAGTAAGTGATGTACACTGTTGCAACAGTGTGTTATAAAGTTCTACCACATATTTCTTGAAGGTGAAACAGATTCAGATGGAAGATTCTCATGAGAGGAACAGGTAAAGAAAGTCAGTTGGTAGGAGAGGAAAGGGTAAAGAAAGTGAGTTAGTAGGAGAGGAACAGGTAAAGAAAGTGAGTTAGTGGGAGAGGAACAGGTAAAGAAAGTTGGCAGGGAAGTCAAATGTTTGTAATTCCAGAGGAGAACAGGTTGAACAGGCTGATGATGTCATGACTGCCTCTAACATCGATTGAGTTTCCTCATGCCAGCTGAACTTCCTCTCCTGAACAAGGTAAAAGCAAACATTTTACTATCAAACTCCACTTTGTACTCCACTTTCTTTATACCTCCAACTTCTCTATGTGGAGACGGGTCTCTGCCTGCCTGGATCACATTTGGATGGATGTGGCTTGGCTTTACGTGGCAGAGAACATGAGCACTGTGCGTGTCTGTTGACTTGACTCAGATCGTTGCTGTGGCGTAACAACAGTTGTTGATGTCGAATGACACAATAGAGAGAAAAGGGAAAGGTGCTCAGGTGGAACTGCAGAGGTGTTCTGTAATGACAGTGCTGTCATAATGACACAGTGATTCATCCGGTCAGTGTGTAAACCAATACCTTAAGTGTGTTAGATTAAGTTTTTAAGTTTTAATTTGTAGCTGTGACTCACACATTTGTAGCTGTGACTCACATATTTGTAGCTGTGACTCACACATTTGTAGCTGTGACTCACACATTTGTAGCTGTGACTCACATAATGAATTACATAACTCCAGGGGCTCATATTGTCAGTCTGCTTGAAAACAGAGAGTATCATCATCAAATATTTATGCTCGCTTGCGTTGGTATATTTAAAGGTAAAAGCTGGATTGGTTGACAACCCACATCAGCCAGCAGGTTTTCCTCCAAATACTGCAGAGTTCAGTCATGTGCGTTGTACAATCCTGCACATATCTTGGGTTTGGTGGATTAAACTACCTGCTCTCATAACTGTGACAGGCTTTAGGGTTACAAGCATTAATAGGTTTAAACTGTGAACCGGACACACCAAGAAAAGGGTGTGATAAAAAATGTGTGTTCAATCAGTTCAACTACTCACTCATCCACCTGTACCCATTAGGCATGTTGGTGCCAATTAAAGGAATGAAGCATGTATTTTTGTGGCCATATATCTCCTCCTCCTCCTCCTCCTCCTCCTCCTCGTTCCTCAGCTGACCATGTGACTTATATCATCATCCATTGGGGTAAAGGCAGGGTTGTTCAGCTCTGGTTTTTGAAGGCTTCCTGTCTCTCCATAACCCCACCACCAGCACCCAGCTTGATTAGATGATCTTCTGATGGACCCTCCATCGTATGATGAGGCCAGTCGCCATCCTCCCGCTCTGGTGACTCCTGCAAACATCCCCCCTCCACCTTCATATGCTGCATCCCTCTCCATGCCCTCCACACCTCCTCCCACCTATGGAGAGACAGGTAAACATTGCACCCCTGTCTCTGTTAAGCCCAACTTTTACAAACCTCTCCTCTGCTGTTACTCAATGTTCATGTTTGACAGTTACCATCCAGCCAGATCCTTTCCCTCTCCTGGCTTCGTCTCCCCTGTCAGCTGCTGCGATGTCGCATCCACAGCATCCCGGAAACATCATCATCCATCCATCAACACAAAGTAATACAACCTCCTCTTCATTTTCTCTCATCAGTTTACATCTAGCTGTGACCTGTCTAATATCCCTCTCTCCCCCTGGTTCTTTTGTGCTCAACAACTTCCTCCACTTTTATTGTCTTCACTTCAAAACAACAATGCAATTAAGATTATTCCTGACGACTGAGTGTGGAAAGTGCTTTGGGTGGAAGGCAAATCAATACCCTCAACATCAAACAAATGTTAACAAGACATTTTGAGCCCTGAAAGCCTTATTTATATGAGCACACTGGGATTATTCTGATATTTTCCCATAACAAATCAACTTGCTTCACGCTCATATTTCCTGTAAACAACATGAGGAAATGTGAATATCACTGCTGAAAATAACAAAATGCTGAAACAAAACATAAGTCTCTCTCTCTCTCTCTCTCTCTCTCTCTCTCTCTCTCTCTCTCTCTCTCTCTCTCTCTCTCTCTCTCTCTCTCTCTCTCTCTCTCTCTCTCTCCCTCAGTCGGTGTGAGGCAGACTGTGGGCAGCATACAGAATCAAACAGTAGTCGTGGTTCAGCCTCGGTCCAGTGGAAGTGTGGCAGTTGCATCGTTGACAGACGTCCCGACTGTAATAACTTGCCCCCACTGCCACAACGTCGTCACTACAAAGGTTACATACTCTCCTGGGATGGCTGCCTGGTGCACATGTCTATTTCTCGCTGTGACAGGGTGAGAGGAACACACACACACGCGCACACACACACACACACACACACACACACACATTATGGAATTTCTCTTTAAATAGCATCAACCAAACACATTTTTGTATGTGTGTGTGTGTGTGTGTGTGTGTGTGTGTGTGTGTGTGTGTCTTTTAGGCTTGTCTGTGGCTGCTGTCTGATTCCACTCATGATGCGTGGGATGCAAGATGCCCATCACTCCTGTCCACACTGTGGAAACAGTGTGCACAAATACAAAAGATGATACCTTCAGGAACAATAAGCCCTGTGTCCTTTGTACTCCAATTAATGTTTTCCTAATCTCAGCTCCACTCCACGCTGAGGTGTGTGTGATCACCTGCCACAGTGTGAAGACATTTATCAAAGTGGAAGGTTCAGACACACAAATGTTAATAATGTCTGGACAATACATAGATATGGTAACACTTTTTGCACTTTTGGCCTAAATGTGTATTTTGATTGGTATTATTTGTAATTTGTAAGCAGAACCGGGGGAAAAAACGCTGTCTTCACACAGCATCAGACTACACTGACATGGGGACGTTCATGATCAACAAGATGGTGTCCAGTGCAAGTTTTCTTTGTTCTGTTATGATTCATTAACACTTATATTCTAGATTTTGTGCGCAGATAGAACAAAAATCCTCTTTGTCTGCAGTCAACAGACAGAGCTCATATTTAGTAATGAGGGGTTTGTACGATCAATATTTATTATTCATTATTAAACTGCAATTCATTCTTTTACATCATTTTTGTTTATGTTATGAATTACTTCACACACAAAAGTCTAATTTTTTAAGCATTTCTCTGCATTCCAGGTAATATAAATCAAACAACTATTGGTTTAGAAAATAAAAGCAATATCAATAAGAAACACAAGTATTATTAGTATTATATTTTGACTGGAATGCACAGTAAGTTAAAAACAATACGTTAATAAAGTCATAATAGTGTTTTCTGTTTTGGATTCACATCAATCAGCATTTAAATGGCTTTTTAGTGGAATAATAATGAGCAGCATTTGCAGAGATGATGTGAAAGAGAATTGCATTAGTTATTGCATTAATGGGTTAATGGTGTATAAGAGATAGATGGTTTGTGCTTTAATGCCCTGATATAGACTTGATGATTGAGGATAACATGGCAGTGTGTCTATGCGCCTGTCAGAATATATTTATTGACTGATCAGCGTTTCCTTTTCTCGCTGTTATTGTAATATGGTGACTCTTTGTTTTTCACTCAAAGTGATGTTGTTGATATTGCTTATTATTCTATCATGTTGATAGGAAAATAAAAAAGAAGAAGCACTCAGCTGTTTTAAAAAGCTGCCTCGTTGACTTTTAATGTCTGGACAATGAAAAGTGTATGGTTGTGACGTGAGTGTGTGTACATGCTTTTCTTCTTGCATTTGACCTTGTTTGAAGGTGTAAGGCAAAGGGCAGAGAGATATTATTGATACACCTGATATGAACAGCAGCAGAGCTACAGCAGGACTCAGATAGGGAAGTTAATCAGTGACAGACTGGTGGGCCCCGTCGGCTGATAACAAAGGCATTCACCACTACTAGTTCAGCACACACATACAATACACACGCGCACTTCTTTCACCGCACCCTTTGTGCGTTCCTGTCAGACTTGTTCCAGTGTCCAACTTGTCGTGTTGTGTGTGAGTAAACCAACATGAGGAGACTGCTGCTGCTGGGGGTGACGACCTTCTATCTGTGTGTGTGCATCGCTGCTGACACACAGGCCGAGCAACAAGGAGACAAATCAATCCCAGAGGAGGATGGTGTGTTACAGCTGGGGAAAGGAAATTTCAACAGGGCACTGAGGAAATACAAGCAGCTGCTAGTACACTTTTGTAAGTTACAGAGACAAAACCTGATCATGTTACTATCGCCGTCAAAATCATAGTTAAAGCATTTTAACTGATTTATGATTTATGATTCAGGAAAACAACCAAAAGAGCAATACTAACTGATAACCACTTGCTATGTGTGTGTGTGTGTGTGTGTGTGTGTGTGTGTGTCTGTGTGTGTCTGTGTGTATAGATGCACCGTTGTCTGCAGATGGATATCGCGTGTCAGAAGCATTTCAAGGTGCCGCTGCGAAGCTACAGGGGTCAGAAGTCAAAATGGCGGTGATCGATGTAAAAAAGGAGAAGGACCTGGTTAAGGAACTCGATGGAACAAGCCCGCCCGCAATCAGGCTGTACCTCTCTGGAGACAAACACAACCCCTTACCCTGCCCTGGTACATACACATCACAAACTAGTGTATTGGTATCCGATACATGGAATCAGGCCAGTTTATGATTTTAAGAAGCATAACGCTTTATGTAATAGTAGCTTGAATCTAAGTTGTTTTGGTGTAAAATGTCTTGCTGGATTGTGATTAAGTTCCCCAGACCTCTGCTTCCATTTTGACCTGGCTGGAAAGGCGTGCGGGTTCTGCTGCTGATCTCGTCACTGATCTCACCCAATCAGAGACCTCAGAGGAACTGCTGGTGGTCGGGTTCTTTAAGGTGAAGGCGGCTTGATTTTCTTCCCTCCCCTGTGTTATCTTAAGCCTCTAAACAGTAATTTGTGTGTGTGTATGTGTGTGTGTGTGCGTGTGTGTGTGTGTGTGTGTGTGTAGGATCTGAAGCACGAGTACGTCCAGCTCTTCTATGCTGCAGCAGTTGACCTTCCTGACATTCACTTTGCTGTGACACTGAATGAAGAATTAATAAGCAAATATGATGTCACACATGATGCTGTGCTGCTGCTCAAAAAGGTTTCGTTTGACTATTTAATGCCTATAATAATTTCACAAATGTATACATATATATAATATAATATGTAATATATAATATACAACATGCGGCGCTCAAAACAATGGATTGGTGTGTGTGTGTGTATGTTTGTGTGTGTGTGTGTGTGTGTGTGTGTGTGTGTGTGTGTGTGTGTGTGTGATTGGTGCAGTCTAAGCGTATCCAGGCTTACAAAATGACTCCAGAAACTTCCAAGGAGGAGCTGATGGTCTTCATCACTGTCTTCCAGATGGAAGCAGTCACTGAGTACACCGGTCAGGTACAGTTTGAAATTCCTGTATTCATGCAGTTTTATAGTTTTCACAACAATTTACTTGGAGTATTTGTCAGCATCTTTGAAGTTGAATGTTGTAATGTATTGAAACATGTCATGTAGTATTAAATTTGTCATATTCGTGTGTTGTATGTTTTGTATCTTGTTCTTGTGTCTTCTCATGTCATATTGTATCATTTTCTGTAGTGTTACGTTTACGTGCTATGTCATCAGTGGTTCCAGCTGTTCTAGAAGCTACTCCTGATATTAAGTAGTTTTGCTGTAACCAAGCTATTCTGTTCATAAGGAAAACAGTGACCCAACAAGCTCCTTAAACTGATTTTTATGATCGTGCCAAGGAATGTCATTTCACATTGTGTCATATTGAATTATATTGGACTTATCATATCATATTCATATTGGTACATTTCAAACATTGAAGTAAAAGAGCAACATTTTTCGAATATTTTCAATATTCCCCAATTTGCCCCAAATTCACACCACGTGATGCCATTTCTGCCTGGATGCTGAGTCTGAAATTTTAGCTCTCTATCTCCTTCCTTGTCCAAGATATGGGCTTTTCAAGTTTTCTCTAGTCTCAAAAATTGCTGACCCGCGGGTCAACGTTTTTCGAATATTTTCAATATTCCCCAATTTGCCCCAAATTCAGACAAATTCATGCCATTTCTGCCTGGATGCTAAGTCTGATATTTTACCTCACTATCTCCTTCCTTGTCCAAGATATGGACTTTTCAAGTTTTCTCTAGTTTCAGAAATCGCTGACCCGCGGGTCAACGTTTTTCGAATATTTTCAATATTTCCCAATTTGCCCCAAATTCATACCAAGTGATGCCATTTCTGCCTGGATGCTGCGTCTGAAATTTTAGCTCTCTATCTCCTTCCTTGTCCAAGATATGGGCTTTTCAAGTTTTCTAGTTTCAGAAATCGCTGACCCGCGGGTCAACGTTTTTCGAATACTTTCAATATTCCCCAATTTCCCCCAAATCCATGCAAATGTATGCCATTTCTGCCTGGATGCTGTGTCTGAAATTTTAGCTCTCTATCTCCTTCCTTGTCCAAGATATGGGCTTTTCAAGTTTTCTCTAATTTCAGAAATTGCTGACCCGCGGGTCAACGTTTTTTTTCGAATATTTTCAATATTCCCCAATATGCCCCAAATTCACACCAAGTGATGCCATTTCTGCCTGGATGCTGTTTCTGACATGTTTGCTCTCTATCTCCTTCCTTGTCCAAGATATGGGCTTTTCAAGTTTTCTCTAGTTTCAGAAATCGCTGACCCGCGGGTCAACGTTTTTCGAATATTTTCAATATTCCCCAATTTGCCCCAAATTCATCCAAATTCATGCCATTTCTGCCTGGATGCTGCGTCTGAGATTTTAGCTCTCTATCTCCTTCCTGGTCCACGATATGGGCTTTTGAAGTTTTCTCTAGTTTCAGAAATCGCTGACCCGCGGGTCAATGTTTTTGGAATATTTTCAATATTCCTCAATTTGCCCCAAATTCACACCAAGTGATGCCATTTCTGCCTGGATGCTGTGTCTGAAATTGTAGCTCTCTATCTCCTTCCTGGTCCACGATATGTGCTTTTCAAGTTTTCTCTAGTTTCAGATATCGCTGACCAGCGGGTCAACGTTTTTCAAATATTTTCAATATTCCCCAATTTGCCCCAAATTCATCCAAATTCATGCCATTTCTGCCTGGATGCTGTGTCTGAAATTGTAGCTCTCTATCTCCTTCCCTGTCCAAGATATGGGCTTTACAAGTTTTCTCTAGTTTCAGATATCGCTGACCCGCGGGTCAACGTTTTTCAAATATTTTCAATATTCCCCAATTTGCCCCAAATTCATACAAATTCATGCCATTTCTGCCTGGATCTGAGTCTGAATTTTTAGCTCTCTATCTCCTTCCTTGTCCAAGATATGTGCTCTTCAAGTTCTCTCTAGTTTCAGAAATCGCTGACCCGCGGGTCAACGTTTTTCGAATATTTTCAATATTCCCGAATTTTCCCCAAATTCACACAAATTGATGCCATTTCTGCCTGGATGCTGCGTCTGAAATGTTCACACTCTAGCTCCTTCCTTGTCCAAGATATTGGCTTTTCAAGTTTTCTCTAGTTTCAGAAATCGCTGACCCGCGGGTCAACGTGTTTAGAATATTTTCAATATTCCCAAATTTGCCCCAAATTCACACCAAGTGATGCCATTTCTGCCTGGATGCTGAGTCTGAAATTTTTGCTCTCTATCTCCTTCCTTGTCCAAGATATGTGCTTTTCAAGTTTTCTCTAGTTTCAGAAATTGGTGACCCGCGGGTCAACGTTTTTCGAATATTTTCAATGTTCCCCAATTTGCCCCAAATTCACACCAACTGATGCCATTTCTGCCTGGATGCTGTTTCTGACATGTTTGCTCTCTATCTCCTTCCTTGTCCAAGATATGGGCTTTTCAAGTTTTCTCTAGTTTCAGAAATCGCTGACCCGCGGGTCAACGTTTTTCGAATATTTTCAATATTCCCCAATTTGCCCCAAACTCACACCAAGTGATGCCATTTCTGCCTGGATGCTGTGTCTGAAATTTTAGCTCTCTATCTCCTTCCCTGTCCGAGATATGGGCTTTACAAGTTTTCTCTAGTTTCAGATATCGCTGACCTGCGGGTCAACGTTTTTCGAATATTTTCAATATTACCCAATTTGCCCCAAATTCATCCAAATTCATGCCATTTCTGCCTGGATGCTGCGTCTGAGATTTTAGCTCTCTATCTCCTTCCTGGTCCACGATATGGGCTTTTGAAGTTTTCTCTAGTTTCAGATATCGCTGACCCGCGGGTCAACGTTTTTCAAATATTTTCAATATTCCCCAATTTGCCCCAAATTCAGACAAATTCATGCCATTTCTGCCTGGATGCTGCGTCTGAGATTTTAGCTCTCTATCTCCTTCCTGGTCCACGATATGGGCTTTTGAAGTTTTCTCTAGTTTCAGATATCGCTGACCCGCGGGTCAACATTTTTCAAATATTTTCAATATTCCCCAATTTGCCCCAAATTCAGACAAATTCATGCCATTTCTGCCTGGATGCTAAGTCTGATATTTTACCTCTCTATCTCCTTCCTGGTCCAAGATATGGACTTTTCAAGTTTTCTCTAGTTTCAGAAATCGCTGACCCGCGGGTCAACGTTTTTGGAATATTTTCAATATTCCCCAATTTGCCCCAAATTCACACCAAGTGATGCCATTTCTGCCTGGATGCTGTGTCTGAAATTATTGCTCTCTATCTCCTTCCTTGTCCAAGATATGTGCTTTTCAAGTTTTCTCTAGTTTCAGATATCGCTGACCAGCGGGTCAACGTTTTTCAAATATTTTCAATATTCCCCAATTTGCCCAAAATTCCAGAAATTGATGCCATTTCTGCCTGGATGCTGAGTCTGAAATTTTAGCTCTCTATCTCCTTCCTTGTCCAAGATATGGGCTTTTCAAGTTTTCTCTAGTTTCAGAAATCGCTGACCCGCGGGTCAACGTTTTTCGAATATTTTCAATATTCCCCAATTTGCCCCAAATACATCCAAATTCATGCCATTTCTGCCTGGATGCTGAGTCTGAATTTTTAGCTCTCTAGCTCCTTTCTTGTCCAAGATATGGGCTTTTCAAGTGTTCTCTAGTTTCAGAAATCGCTGACCCGCGGGTCAATGTTTTTGGAATATTTTCAATATTCCTCAATTTGCCCCAAATTCACACCAAGTGATGCCATTTCTGCCTGGATGCTGTGTCTGAAATTGTAGCTCTCTATCTCCTTCCTGGTCCACGATATGTGCTTTTGAAGTTTTCTCTAGTTTCAGATATCGCTGACCAGCGGGTCAACGTTTTTCAAATATTTTCAATATTCCCCAATTTGCCCCAAATTCATACAAATTCATGCCATTTCTGCCTGGATCTGAGTCTGAATTTTTAGCTCTCTATCCCCTTCCTTGTCCAAGATATGTGCTTTTCAAGTTCTCTCTAGTTTCAGAAATCGCTGACCCGCGGGTCAACGTTTTTCGAATATTTTCAATATTCCCGAATTTTCCCCAAATTCACACAAATTGATGCCATTTCTGCCTGGATGCTGCGTCTGAAATGTTCACACTCTAGCTCCTTCCTTGTCCAAGATATTGGCTTTTCAAGTTTTCTCTAGTTTCAGAAATCGCTGACCCGCGGGTCAACGTTTTTGGAATATTTTCAATATTCCCCAATTTGCCCCAAATTCACACCAAGTGATGCCATTTCTGCCTGGATGCTGTGTCTGAAATTTTAGCTCTCTATCTCCTTCCTTGTCCAAGATATGTGCTTTTCAAGTTTTCTCTAGTTTCAGAAATCGGTGACCCCGCGGGTCAACGTTTTTCGAATATTTTCAATATTCCCTAATTTGCCCCAAATTCACACCAAGTGATGCCATTTCTGCCTGGATGCTGTATCTGAAATTTTAGCTCTCTATCTCCTTCCCTGTCCAAGATATGTGCTTTACAAGTTTTCTCTAGTTTCAGAAATCGCTGACCCGCGGGTCAACGTTTTTCGAATATTTTCAATATTCCCCAATTTGCCCCAAATTCATCCAAATTCATGCCATTTCTGCCTGGATGCTGCGTCTGAGATTTTAGCTCTCTATCTCCTTCCTGGTCCACGATATGGGCTTTTGAAGTTTTCTCTAGTTTCAGAAATCGCTGACCCGCGGGTCAATGTTTTTGGAATATTTTCAATATTCCTCAATTTGCCCCAAATTCACACCAAGTGATGCCATTTCTGCCTGGATGCTGTGTCTGAAATTGTAGCTCTCTATCTCCTTCCTGGTCCACGATATGTGCTTTTCAAGTTTTCTCTAGTTTCAGATATCGCTGACCAGCGGGTCAACGTTTTTCAAATATTTTCAATATTCCCCAATTTGCCCCAAATTCATCCAAATTCATGCCATTTCTGCCTGGATGCTGTGTCTGAAATTGTAGCTCTCTATCTCCTTCCCTGTCCAAGATATGGGCTTTACAAGTTTTCTCTAGTTTCAGATATCGCTGACCCGCGGGTCAACGTTTTTCAAATATTTTCAATATTCCCCAATTTGCCCCAAATTCATACAAATTCATGCCATTTCTGCCTGGATCTGAGTCTGAATTTTTAGCTCTCTATCTCCTTCCTTGTCCAAGATATGTGCTCTTCAAGTTCTCTCTAGTTTCAGAAATCGCTGACCCGCGGGTCAACGTTTTTCGAATATTTTCAATATTCCCGAATTTTCCCCAAATTCACACAAATTGATGCCATTTCTGCCTGGATGCTGCGTCTGAAATGTTCACACTCTAGCTCCTTCCTTGTCCAAGATATTGGCTTTTCAAGTTTTCTCTAGTTTCAGAAATCGCTGACCCGCGGGTCAACGTGTTTAGAATATTTTCAATATTCCCAAATTTGCCCCAAATTCACACCAAGTGATGCCATTTCTGCCTGGATGCTGAGTCTGAAATTTTTGCTCTCTATCTCCTTCCTTGTCCAAGATATGTGCTTTTCAAGTTTTCTCTAGTTTCAGAAATTGGTGACCCGCGGGTCAACGTTTTTCGAATATTTTCAATGTTCCCCAATTTGCCCCAAATTCACACCAAGTGATGCCATTTCTGCCTGGATGCTGTTTCTGACATGTTTGCTCTCTATCTCCTTCCTTGTCCAAGATATGGGCTTTTCAAGTTTTCTCTAGTTTCAGAAATCGCTGACCCGCGGGTCAACGTTTTTCGAATATTTTCAATATTCCCCAATTTGCCCCAAACTCACACCAAGTGATGCCATTTCTGCCTGGATGCTGTGTCTGAAATTTTAGCTCTCTATCTCCTTCCCTGTCCGAGATATGGGCTTTACAAGTTTTCTCTAGTTTCAGATATCGCTGACCTGCGGGTCAATGTTTTTCTCTATTTTCAATATTACCCAATTTGCCCCAAATTCATCCAAATTCATGCCATTTCTGCCTGGATGCTGCGTCTGAGATTTTAGCTCTCTATCTCCTTCCTGGTCCACGATATGGGCTTTTGAAGTTTTCTCTAGTTTCAGATATCGCTGACCCGCGGGTCAACGTTTTTCAAATATTTTCAATATTCCCCAATTTGCCCCAAATTCAGACAAATTCATGCCATTTCTGCCTGGATGCTGCGTCTGAGATTTTAGCTCTCTATCTCCTTCCTGGTCCACGATATGGGCTTTTGAAGTTTTCTCTAGTTTCAGATATCGCTGACCCGCGGGTCAACATTTTTCAAATATTTTCAATATTCCCCAATTTGCCCCAAATTCAGACAAATTCATGCCATTTCTGCCTGGATGCTAAGTCTGATATTTTACCTCTCTATCTCCTTCCTTGTCCAAGATATGGACTTTTCAAGTTTTCTCTAGTTTCAGAAATCGCTGACCCGCGGGTCAACGTTTTTGGAATATTTTCAATATTCCCCAATTTGCCCCAAATTCACACCAAGTGATGCCATTTCTGCCTGGATGCTGTGTCTGAAATTATTGCTCTCTATCTCCTTCCTTGTCCAAGATATGTGCTTTTCAAGTTTTCTCTAGTTTCAGATATTGCTGACCAGCGGGTCAACGTTTTTCAAATATTTTCAATATTCCCCAATTTGCCCAAAATTCCAGAAATTGATGCCATTTCTGCCTGGATGCTGAGTCTGAAATTTTAGCTCTCTATCTCCTTCCTTGTCCAAGATATGGGCTTTTCAAGTTTTCTCTAGTTTCAGAAATCGCTGACCCGCGGGTCAACGTTTTTCGAATATTTTCAATATTCCCCAATTTGCCCCAAATACATCCAAATTCATGCCATTTCTGCCTGGATGCTGAGTCTGAATTTTTAGCTCTCTAGCTCCTTTCTTGTCCAAGATATGGGCTTTTCAAGTGTTCTCTAGTTTCAGAAATCGCTGACCCGCGGGTCAATGTTTTTGGAATATTTTCAATATTCCTCAATTTGCCCCAAATTCACACCAAGTGATGCCATTTCTGCCTGGATGCTGTGTCTGAAATTGTAGCTCTCTATCTCCTTCCTGGTCCACGATATGTGCTTTTGAAGTTTTCTCTAGTTTCAGATATCGCTGACCAGCGGGTCAACGTTTTTCAAATATTTTCAATATTCCCCAATTTGCCCCAAATTCATACAAATTCATGCCATTTCTGCCTGGATCTGAGTCTGAATTTTTAGCTCTCTATCCCCTTCCTTGTCCAAGATATGTGCTTTTCAAGTTCTCTCTAGTTTCAGAAATCGCTGACCCGCGGGTCAACGTTTTTCGAATATTTTCAATATTCCCGAATTTTCCCCAAATTCACACAAATTGATGCCATTTCTGCCTGGATGCTGCGTCTGAAATGTTCACACTCTAGCTCCTTCCTTGTCCAAGATATTGGCTTTTCAAGTTTTCTCTAGTTTCAGAAATCGCTGACCCGCGGGTCAACGTTTTTGGAATATTTTCAATATTCCCCAATTTGCCCCAAATTCACACCAAGTGATGCCATTTCTGCCTGGATGCTGTGTCTGAAATTTTAGCTCTCTATCTCCTTCCTTGTCCAAGATATGTGCTTTTCAAGTTTTCTCTAGTTTCAGAAATCGGTGACCCGCGGGTCAACGTTTTTCGAATATTTTCAATATTCCCTAATTTGCCCCAAATTCACACCAAGTGATGCCATTTCTGCCTGGATGCTGTATCTGAAATTTTAGCTCTCTATCTCCTTCCCTGTCCAAGATATGTGCTTTACAAGTTTTCTCTAGTTTCAGATATCGCTGACCCGCGGTTCAACGTTTTTCAAATATTTTCAATATTCCCCAATTTGCCCCAAATTCAGACAAATTGATGCCATTTCTGCCTGGATCTGAGTCTGAATTTTTAGCTCTCTATCTCCTTCCTTGTCCAAGATATGGGCTTTTCAAGTTTTCTCTAGTTTCAGAAATCGCTGACCCGCGGGTCAACGTTTTTGGAATATTGTCAATATTCCCCAATTTGCCCCAAATTCACACCAAGTGATGCCATTTCTGCCTGGATGCTGTGTCTGAAATGTTTGCTCTCTATCTCCTTCCTTGTCCAAGATATTGGCTTTTCAAGTTTTCTCTAGTTTCAATAGTCGATGACCGCTGGGTCAACGTTTTCATGATTTTCTCAATATTCTCAGATTTGCCCCAAATTCACACAAATTTATGCCAATGCAGCATGGAGGCTGTGTCTGAAATATTAACAATCTAGCTCCTTCCTTGTCCAAGATATGGGCTTTTAATGTTTTCTCTAGTTTTACAAGTTGATGAACGCGGGGTCAACATTTCATGATTTTCTCAATATTCTCAGATTTGTCCTCGAATTCACACAAATTGTTGCCAATGCAGCCTGGAGGCTTTTCTGAAATGTTAACTTTGTAGCTCCTTTCTTGTCCAAAATATGGGCTTTTTTAAGGTTTTCTCTAGTTTTACAAATCGATGAACGCAGGGTCAACATTTCATGATTTTCACAATATTCTCAGATTTGCCCCAAATTCACACAAATTCATGCCAATGCAGCCTGGAGGCTGTGACTGAAATGTTAACACTCTAGCTCCTTCCTTGTCCAAGATACGGGCTTTTCTGGTTTTCTCTAGTTTTACAAAACAATGACCACGGGGTCAGCTTTTTCCGAATTTTGTCAATATTCCCCAATGTGCCCCATGTTGGATTCATGTTCATGTGTTTTTCAAGACATTTAGATTTGTGGGGAAGAAAATTGTTTTAAATAAAAAAATTAATTAAATTAAAAAAATATAGAACGTTAACATATCAACCACTAATTTCGCGGACCCCCCTTGTTGAAGACCTCTGTTATAGAAGTTTTTTTTTTAAATTTTAAAGGTGTTTCGGATCTGTAAGCATGATTTACTTTTTGTTCTACATCTCTTCTAAGGAATCATACATTGTTAACAGAGGATTTATTGCTCTTCCGTCTTTTGCAGACCGCAACTCAGATCTTAGCATCGCCTGTGATGAACCACGCCCTCCTCTTTGTCAACAAAAGCTCTGCAGACTTTAAAGAGATCTACTATGCTTTTTACACTGCTGCAGAAGCATTCAGGCTGGAGGTACACACACACACATACACACACACTCAAATACACAGTGGGTATGGAGTGAACATGACTAACTTTGTGGTGTGTATGTATGTGGGCGTGTGTGTGTGTGTGTGTGTGTGTGTGTGTGTGTGTGTGTGTGTGTGTGTGTGTGTGTGTGTGTGTATGTGTGTGTGTGTGTGTGCTCAGGTGTTGTTTGTGTTGGTGAACGTGGATGAGCCTCGTAATGGTAGGCTGATGGAATACTTCCGGGTTCGTGACTTTGAGGCTCCTCTCATCCGATTGGTCAACCTGACAAACCATGTGACTTACCACCTTCCATCCGACACTCTGGATCTGGAGACCATAAATGAATTCTGCAAATCCTACCTAGCGGGCGAAGCTAAGGTACTTTCACTCACACCTGTTAGTACATGAAGCAGAAATAGATCTGATGGAAAACACCATGTGTTTGTGTGTGTGTGTCTATGTGTTTGTGTGTGTGTGTGTGTCCATGTACATGTAGCCTAAGATGCAGAGTGAGATGATAACTGAAGGATGGGACACTCAGCCAGTGAAGCAGTTGGTGGGAAGCACCCTGGAGAAAGTGGCCTTCAACCCCAATAAGACCGTCTTTGTCCTCTTCTGTAAGTACACACAGTATTTATTCATCCACACTTACATATGTTACATGTATATTTATATGTTTCAGGTGTGTTTGATTATTTGTTCTAAACAGGAGAACTACTCTACAATGGACTGATTACTTTGTTATGCTATGTTAACACCATATATTTAAATTAAGTTGTCATGATTAGAAGTGTACAAAATCCATTCAATATTTATATCTAACCAATCAGAATGATTGATATGTGTGTGGGGGATGCAGATCAGGATCCAGATGGCAATTCAGATTTCCTTAACATTTTATATTATTAAAATGTGTGTATGTGTGTGTGTGTGTGTGTGTGTGTGTGTGTGTGTGTGTGTGTGTGTGTGTGTATGTGTATACACTTCAAGATCTGCATTACAGTCAAGAGTCCCGTGCTGTGTTCCCATTGTGGGAGGAGCTTGCCGAGGCCTTAAAGCAGAGAGAGGACGTGGTCATCGCTCGCATTGATGCCTCAGCCAATGACATCAACATGTCTATGCAGGGGCCCTACCCGTCGCTCTGTCTCTTTCCTGCTCTATTTGCTGAAAGGGTATGCCACTGCGTGTGTGTGTGTGTGTGTGTGTGTGTGTGTGTGTGTGTGTGTGTGTGTGTGTGTGTGTGTGTGTGTGTGTGTGTGTGTGTGTGTGTGTGTGTGTGCGTGCATATGTGACTGTATGTTAAAGTTCCCACGGCCTGTGTTCTCCTCTCAGGTGGTGGTTTACACTGGTAAGCAGAAGCTGAAGGACCTCGTTAAATTTGTAGACCGAGAGATGGAGAAAGCTAAAAAAGACCGAGTCAAGGTGAATAGTCTCTTTTTTCTGTATGGGTTGCATGTGTTTGCTTACATGTCTGGGTTTGGCAGTGACTTTTAAAAACCGTTCTTCCTCTTTTTCTCTTTTATGTCTCAGGAGGATGAAGATAGAAGGAAATATGTTGAGGCCATAAAAGCGGAAGAGGCAAAGAAGGCCAACAAAACTGACACTAAAGATGAACTCTAATACAAGAAACACATAACTCTCTCTCTCTCTCTCTCTGTGCATGTGTGTGAGTGTGTGTGTGTGTGTCTGCATACAGGTGATACTTTGTCCCAGATCTTTGTTTATCTAGAGAGAACTAGGTGCTCATTAACTAATAGGACAATAACATCCAATAAAGTCGTCATGTGAAGAAAAACAAGATGTCTACCAGTTTATTTGAGGTCAGCTGGCCTCTGCCATTTCTTTGTTACTACTGTATGCCAAAAAAAGATACTGAGCATACATCTGAAGGAAAATGTTTGAAATCTTGTGCATTCTGGATTAATCAATCATGAATTATAAACCCGACTATCATCAGGTCATAACTATTAAACTTACACATTTTACAAACATAGAACTCTGCAACTCCTGATATTTGACAATCTGTGGCATTCAGTAACAAGCCTCCTAAATGAACAACAATAGAGAGGCCTATAGCTCCAAAGGGCTCTAAAGTGAAAATGGAAGTATGACATCACTATTTGGAGCCTCCTGCCCTGGCTGCCCTTCAGGAGCGTCACTCTATCTCTCTGTATGATGCTTCTCATATGACACTGTGTCATTGTTCTCCTGCTTAACTGTTTCTGTGCACAAAACAGTATTGCATCAAAGCCAAACACAACTGAATATAAAATAAAAACAAATATATTTTTAAAAAAAAGAAAAGCTAAATATGTTAACATTGCTGACATTATTATACCTAATATTAGAGAGAGAGAGAGAAACTATGTACTGCAAATAAAAAGCATCTTACTCTTGGAATCTGAGCTTGACCCTCCTTGTCCCTGTTGCACCCGCTGTGTCCATTATTGGCAATTTTGCCAGGAGCATCTCTGTCATTCTGTTCCTGGGTGTTTCAAAAAACGTAATGAGCGCCAGGCCAAAGCGGTGGACACAGAATATGGTGTGAATATTTGTGGACGGATCGGCAGTGTCCCTGAAGTACAGTAGACTATAGTATTCTTTTTAAATAAATCTAATGTGATCTATAGTATCTTGACTGACAGTGGGCAAATCTAAACTTTTCAGGTCTGAGGAAAATCAACAGCAGGAAGCCGATCCTAGAACTCACTTTCAAATGTTTGAAATATGCAAAACTTGGCAAACAATGATTACAATGATGTCAATAAGATAAGTGTCATTCTGGATCCTACAGCAGTTCCTGGCAGGACCCACCCTACGCAAAATTCAAGCTCCTTGATTGGTGCTCGAGGCAATGTGAGAGTGTTGATGGGTGAGCTGGCCAATCGAGGGGCGGGGCTTACCAGGATCTGCTGTGGGATCAGAACACAGAATGCTTCAGTCTGCTCCATAAAGACGGAGTTTCTCTGCTTCCTCACACACAATTTTGGAAAATGAGTACCAAGTCAAAGTCAAGTTGAGTCTTGTATCAATGTAAGTCAAGCAAGTGTCAAGTCCTCAAATTTGCCACTTGAATCTAACTCTACCCAAGTCATGTGACTCGAGTCCCCTTGCAGTAGATCTGTTATTTGGGGTTGCTCAAAGATTTTTCCCAAATGAGATCCAGACAGTAGGAGGTGCTAAAGAGACATGACATCACAACACTCAATTTATAGGATTACAGTAAGGATGTAAGGACGATTTAATCAAATTGTATGAAGTTTTTAAAGTTTCAGATATCGTAGCTTTAAAACACGTGTTATCGAGTGGCATATAGGTTTATGACATCATGAGATTGAAATGATATTTTACACGGACAGAATCAAATCTACCATTGATCATAAATCCAAAGCGACGTAGTCCTGGTTTCTGTGAAACACGTTGAGTTTGAAGCCAAATTGAGCTCTCACGGCTCATACGTGCGGCGCAGCTGGAGCGGCTCACAGTGACGCGGCGTGACTTCACACACGGAGGCTGGAGGACACCGCCGCTGCGCGCTTCTCTCCGCCGCCACCACCGCGTTGTTCTCGGGCAGCGGCAGACGACAGCACACAGCCGGAGGACGGATGGAGCCAGCGGGCGCGTACGGCGCCGGGAAGGCCGGGAGCGTCTCCTTCGATCCGGTGGCCTTCTTCACGCACCCTCGGACCATCCTCAGGCTGCTGTCATGGGTGAGCCTCTGCTGCACCGCGGGGCCTACCTGCTCCCCATCTCTGCCTCTCTCTCTCCCATTCACTCTCTAGGTCTCTCTCCCTCTCTCTCTCTCTCTGATTCTTTGTGTTTTATCAGCGTTTATGTTACTTTTCATGCTCGGTGTTATTCATGTCAGCAGCGTATTAGCCACTCCGTCTAATTAACACACACACACATTCCGGTGATGGAGCTTCTTGTCTGGAGATACAACGATTACCTCATCTGGATCTCTTTGTCTCGAACACACACATGATGTCGGACAAAACTGGTGCTTTGGATATGAAATGTGCGGCTTATAACGGGTATCATCATTATGTGATCATGTGATGGTGATGCCCCTGTGAGCCACCGTGGAGCTCTTACTGTAAAGAGCTCCATATACATTATACATATGTATAATGTATGTATGCATATATGTAACACATTTAACAAAAGCAGACTGACAGAAGAAGGGAGGTACCTCATTGTTATTATTATATAATATGTTATTCAATTTTAAAACCTCACACACAATTTATCCCAGTAAAATGCAGTAATTAAAGACTAATCACGTTTAAGCAGATCCATCAGTTGATCACATTGTTCTGGGGATTACGTTCAGGTCACAAAATGGAGATTGAAGGCTTGTTTGCAGCTTTAATTGAACAGTTGAATATTGTGTTTGAATGTTGTGGTTGTGAGTTCAAATGCATTCCCCCTCCACACACACCTGATGAGCTAAATCAGTGTGTGTGTGTGTGTGTGTGTGTGTGTGTGTGGGTGTGGGTGTGTGTGGGTGTGTGTGTGTGTGCGTGCGTGCGTGTGTGCGTATGTGAGAGTGCTTGATCACTAGGCAGTGTCTCCCAGATCTTAATTGTCTTAACACACTTGTATGTAAAGCAGAGGAATGTGGAAAATACCGCACTAGGTAATCTTATTTTCCTTATTTAAAGTGAAAGTACACATTTGTTCCGCCCACCTTTCTTATTCATATGTGTGATTCAAATCTGTGTGAGTGTGTGTCCTCACGCACCCACCCTGGAATGGCAGGCATTCATACTTAGGTGCAACTTCATTCTCATCTTCTTGTTAGACAGTAACAAGCCTGTGTGTGTTTTCTCTCTCCTCACACACCCCTGCAGGTTTTCTCCATGGTGGTGTTCAGCTGTATTGTGAACGAGGGGTACATCAACATCGGGAGCGAGCGGTTGCTCTGCGTTTTCAACAACAACGCTGATGCCTGTAACTATGGCGTCACCGTGGGTGTGGCCTGTTTCATCGGCAGCATCTGTTTCCTGATCCTGGACATTTACTTCCCTAGCATTAGCAGTGTGAGGGACAGACGACGTGCTGTTCTCGTCGACCTGGTCTTCTCTGGTACACACACACGCACATACAGTACATTGGACACACACTGGTAGCTGTTGCAACCTAACTAAGCCCTCTTTTCTATGCTCTACCTCCAGGTCTGGCCAGCTTCCTGTGGTTTGTTGGCTTCTGTTTTCTGGCCAATCAGTGGCAGGCTACATCTGTAGATGAGCTGCCATTGGCTCAGGGCTCTGATGCTGCCAGAGCAACCATCGCTTTCTGCTTCTTCTCCATCCTCACTTGGGTCTGTATGTTTGTATTACTGTGTGTGTGTGTGTGTGTGTGTGTGTGTATGTGTGTGTGTGTGTGTGTGTGTGTGTGTGTGTGTGTGTGTGCGTGTGCGTGTGTGTGTACACGGCTGTGTGTGTGCCTTCATCATCTCTGTGTGTCTGATCAGTGTGTATGTGTGTATTCCAGGGTTATCAGGGTCTGCTGGCAATGGACAGATTTAAGAGCATTGCCTTCACAGAAGTCAAGCAGAGGCTCCTGCCCAGTACCCCTCAGACTCTTACTCTAATCTAACACATGTTCGTACACACACTACCCCAACCTGTGTGTCACTGGCTGATCACAGAAGTATCTGGACCTCAGTGTGTCATGCAGTGTGGTTCAGTGTTATTTCATGGGATCCGCAGCGACCACAGAACGATAAACACGGTCACTTTCTTGGGTTTGTTTTTGGTTTAGTTGTGATTTGTGTTTGTTATAATAAAGGTAAAATGCCCAAGGACTCCTGAGAGAAACTGATTTATGGCCCATGGGTGCGTCACTGGAGCCTGTTAGCTCACTCTGCTGCTGTTTTCACTGCCGGGGGATGTGGAGAAATCACCATATAATTGTGTCAAGGATGAACATTATGCAGGTGTTCTTACTGAGTTTAATCTCGTTTTTTTCAGTAGTCCCCGTGGTAAATCCCTCAAATCTTTGTGACCAGGGGATTTATTACATTATGGCAGAAAAGGAAAAATAATGAGTTTGATAGATTTTTTTTTTTTTTTTTTTACATAACTTCACCTATTGGTTTTGCCGCTTTTTGAATTTAATGGGAGTTTGCAAACCCAGATGTGAGGAAATGTTTTGATCCAGCTTCTGTTTCAGGCAGTGATGTGGCACAAATGAGTAAAGCTGTACAGGTGATTGATTCATTGATTGATTGATCAGTGACTGTGTTCCTTTTTAATCCACTAAACGTTTATTTGTGTTCCGTTTCTAATCTGTTGAGTTTTTTCTGTCACGTAGCTTTAAACATAATTTTCCTCTTTCTTCTTTCCTGTTTGTATAATTGCACAAATTACCAAAGTGGGCATGTTTGTGTAATGAATCATAATGCTACCCACTGTGCCACTAACAGCCTCTGCTAATGTCTGTGTGTGTGTGTGTGTTACTAACAGGCCGTATTGACGCTGAGCGCATTGCGACGCTTCTTAACGGGCGCCAACATGACCTTGTTCACATGGCAACACCTGGACCACACTCCCAGCAACGTTCGAGCCACGCCGTACCCCATTCCCAACGGTGCCACCATAGTAACCACCAATCCCTATCAAGCTCCACCCTTCACTGAGACCCTGGACCCCCAGAAACTCACACAGCAGAGACCCATGGCCCCCGCCTTCTAGAGCAGGCGCGTAGAGTAAGATGGCGGAGGTGAGAGTTAAAAGACGCTGCGTACTGTACAGAGAGGGAGCAGAGTACTTCCTGGCTTTCATCCTCGTCCGAGATTGGCGGGATATTTGGGTCATGTAATGTGAGATCTACTTTCACCATGGCAACTGCTGGCTCTGCTTAGTTAGTTGTAACCCTCTGTGTCAACAACGCTGTCTTCTCTCCATCCACACACAGAGAGTATTACCCCATGCAAACACAGATAAAGAGTCCATACATCACACACACACAGACACACACACACACACACACTGACTGCATGTTCATTTGGTGAGGTGCAGATTACCATAGATGTAGATCAGTGATGATGCTTCATCTGCCTTATAAAGGGATACAAGGTCTTTTTTTGATGGCATTTAAAGTGATTTTTCAAATTGATTGAATAGATTTTCAGTTGATTTACACCTGAACCAGGTCACTGGCATTGTTATTCTGTCAGTTAGAGCATTCTGAAGATATTTGGTGTTCACATGGAGCCCTATGGATTCCTGTGCTGTTACTGTAGAAGATTTGAGTTATGCACAATAAAAGCTAAACTTATCTTCTGGGTTCTCAAACAGCTCTGTACACTATAATGAAGGTGACACTTAAAATCAGTACTGTGGGTACTTATTTCCCTTCATGTACCGTATATCTCTGCCACTTTCTGTCAGCTATGTAATGTTAAAAATGCAGAGATGTCAGGGTACAATGTCTTGGGAAAACACTCTGTGGGCTCCATGAGGGCCGATTCAGAGGCCTACAGACCTGGTAAGTGAACGCCAGAATGCTCCAAATGATGAAAAAACAATGTCAGTGACCTAGTTCGGAGGTAAATGACCTTAAAAAGGCATCATTTCGCAAAATCACCAGCGTATCGCTTTAAGGATGTGAGAACTACTGAAGCTGTCTATCTCTATTTAACATCAACATGCTTCTGTCTGCCCACACAGTCTGACCAATCACAAGCTTTCTTATTAGACCTGTGGCTTTCATTGGCTCAAACTGAGACTGACAGGTGGTTTGACCAGTAGACTGGGAGTGAGTGAGCGAGGGGGGAGGGAGGGAGGGAGATAGGGGGGGAGGGGGGGAGGGGGGGGCTTAATGCATTCTGAATGCTGTAGTGTTTCTGTGTAAAATATTCATGTGATTAAATATTTTATTGTGATATGCTGAAGTGTTATAATGAAGTATGAAAAATAAAAAAAGTATTCACCACCACCGTCAGAACTGTGGCTCTCTTTGTTCACAGCATCATTTCCTCTTTGCTTCATCTAACTGCAATATGAATCTATTTTCATATAATTATGTACAGAGAGTAAGAGCCAAGGATGTGTTAAGCATATTAATCAGCATCTGTTTGAAGAGCATAATTAGACACCATACTCATATTATGTTTGGATTTAGTAGCAGCAGCTGTGTGTAGCCTTATTTTTAGATGAAATGAATCCCATGTCGAAGAGCTGCAGTCCTTTCTACTGTTTTTTTTCTTCCTCTTTTAGAGGAAATGACAGAATTAGAAGCAGGATTATAGAGTCAGACAGAAAGTGGTTTTATTCCAGCACTGTCCAATCGTGTTACTGCAGGTGAGCAATCATTCCCTTTTTGTTCAGCAATCTGCATTAAGTAAATCATCACAATCACAGTTGGATTATCATCATCATCGTCATCATCATCATCATCATCATCATCATTCTCCAACATTTGACATTACCATCATCCATTCTTCACGTCACCGACACATCATGTGACATTCAAAAATGTAGAAAGTCCCCATTGTAGGCTCATATCATTGATGCTACGTTAATAAAATATAATCTTAGCCATTTTCTACAAAGTTTAACAAGCCATAATGTCACCTGAATAAGCCCTTCTATACATTTGCCTTCATCTAAATCCAGCCCCGCACACACACACGCACACACGCACACACAAAACCATCATCTCCAACAGCTGAAGAGATGAAGTCATCCAGCACCTTCCAGCTGTGGCCTAACAGGGGCAATTAAACTCTGCATACTTCTGCTCGTACATGTTCATACTCACCTGTTTCTGAATTACCTCTACCCTGAGAATACTAAGACAAAGAAAGGGTAAGGGGTTTCAGAGGGACGGGGGGAAGGGGAGAAGTGAGAAAACTAAGCTGACTGGGTTGAGCATTCAGATGGCTGCGATGAGGAGAAGCGAGGTAGAAACTACTAAAGCCTAGGTCACACTACAGGATTTCCTCAAGTCTGAAAGGAAATGCATCACCTTCAAGATGTAAATGTTTGATTGTGCTGGTAAATAGAGATTCCATGTGAGAGTAACCATGACGACGTCCAGTATCACCCATGTCACATGTAACAACCAGAACTCCCACTCAGATGGTAAGACTCAACTTGCTCCACTATAAAAGCAGCTGTACAAATTTATTTATAGGACATCTCCTACAAATGGCAACATGCTTGCATCAATCCATATACTGTAAGTGCACAGTTCCAAATTAAAGTAAAAGTATTAGTATATAAAACTAAATTTTGTAACATTATTACTTGCAAATCAATTTCTAATGTAGCTATGTGGCTGTGGCTCCTGTGCCATGAAGCAACGAAGAGCCGAGCAGTAATTGTACTTGTAGTGGATCATTGTGGAAGATTGAGAAATTGACCCACAAAAGAAGATGAGTGTGTGATCTCCCTCTTATCTGCTCTACCCCTTAGGGGTAAATCTGTGGTTGTACTCTGACCTAGACTTAAGGTGCAAGGGAACGGTTGGAAGCAAGCACAAAAGGAGGCGAGCAAGCAAGGGGAAGGATCGTGTTTGAGTAAATATATCTGGGCAGTGACAACTATGTCTGACCTAAAGCTAGGGCTCGGATTTTCATGTGTGCATCTTCTGTGCAAAATTGCACAAGGAAAAAGTCTTAAAATTCATACACACGCTTACACACACACAGCTGGAAAGAGTTCTGCTCACACACCCTGTGAAAACCTTGTGATTGGATGGATGAGAGGAGGTGAGGGCAGGGCCTAAAACAGCAAACAGGTACACTTCCTGCTTCAGACGGTGATGCCCATGCCTCTAGTGTGCTTTAATGGCACGTTAAGCTCCTCCCATTTCGTGAATAGCCAATCCTGCATCAAGTTAGCTCAGTCATCCACAGAGCTCCCCTCCAGTTGATGGGAAGAGATGGATGTGGCGTCAAACGACAAAGTCCGCCGTCTCAGCTCAACACTGCTGTCCGTCAGTGGGGTTGCCATGGAAAGTGGCTCCTCACCTGGTGGAGGGCTGACCCTCTGCTTCCTGTTCATGCCTGAAACCGGGGACACTGATTGGCTGAGACGGCTCCTGTGCTCTCCCAGACTGGTAGTTAGGTGTCTGCTTTTGTGTGAGGAGCTGCGATGAAGGTTTGTGTGTGAGCTTGTGTGAACAGAACTGTTGATACGGCTGACCTCCTCGTCTGCCTCATCCGGATGGGGGCTGGGGTCCGAGCCCGGCCCGGGACTGGCTGCTCTGGAGCTACACGTCAGAGCTGAGTCAACGCCCAGAACCTTCAAGCTCTGCGGGCTGACAGGCCTCGTCTCGGTGTCTGTCTCTGGCTGTGTGCGACAGACGGCCTGCTCGGGCGTTTGTTCTTGACCAGCAGTTTCACTGTGGCTCCGGCTGTGGCCTCTGCATGAGATGACCCTCTGGGGGTGTGTGTATTTCAGTGTGTGTACACTGGTGGAGCGCTGGCGTGGTGGTGTGTGAGAGACAGACGGCACAGTGAGGTGAGGCTCTGCCAGATCATCAGCTGAGCCGTCACTGAGATCCAATGAGTCACACCGCACAGCCTCCTGCAGCCAGAACACACACGTACACACACGTACACACACGTACACACACACGTACACACACACACAGGGACATACAGAAGAAAAACATTTTAATTCTACACGTAACTTGGGTAGTTTTTGATGAAATACTGCAGTGTTATTGTGGGATAAGTTCTGAACACTTGGTTTGAAAGGTGAAACTAAAAGGTTTGTAGATGCCTCATCAGAGGAGCTCAGCAGCAGGGATCGACTCCATTTCAATCAGTAACAATATATTCTAACTGGGACACATTTTCATGGTGGGAAAAGGTATCGGACTGTTTACAACGTCTGTCCTGTACGTTCTAAACACCCTTAGTTTAGCCAGAATGTAGCTAAACCACTTTTCCCTGGTATGGCCACCATTGGAAATCCATTATAACTGCCTGACAGCGCTACAGCCTGGAAAGTTATTGGGTGGAGCATCACTGGAGGACAACAGGACTAACGTACCTGCCTACGCAACTGTCTGCTGGCAGTGCGGAAGGATCCCGATCTCTGGGGAAACGAGCTCTCAGGAACGTAGGAGGGGCTTAGTTTGTTTCTGTCCACGCTGTCTTCAGGAACGAGCCAATGAGGCGGCGGCCTGCTGGTGCTGTGGGTGGGCGTCGACCTATATGAGGAATAGGAGTGTGTATCTATGCTGTGGGTGTGTGTGAGCTTGGGTCTGTCGGCGTTGTGGTCAGGGTTAAGCCTGTACCCGTCCATGCTGCGGGTGGAGCTGAGTCGATGCCTGTTTATTCTATGGACCGGGCTCAGTCTGTATCCGTCAATACTGTGGGCGGAGTTAAGTCTGTGTCTGTTTATTCTATGGGTGGGACTTAATCTGTGTCCGTCAATGCTGTGGGCCGGACTGAGTCTGTGTGGGGAGTGTCTGTCTGCACTCTGCAGGGTGCTGAGGCAGATGATTGGCCTCGAGCTACGTCCGCACCCCAGAGAGGCGTGGCTGATGATGGGCAGCGCCCCCGGGACCTGCAGCAGGGAGCCGCCGCCGCCGCCGCCACTGGAGGCCAGCGATGTCATGGAGCCTGCTAGAGGTCACACAGGTCAGATTACACACAGACAGGAAACAGAATAAAACCAAAGTAATGTTCAATATGTTTGCAATTCAGCCGGACTCATGAGACAGATAAGACGTTCTGTTCATTGAACTTACAATAAACAGAGATATAAAGTAAATATGTAGGTTTTCAAAAGAACTGTGCTAATAATCAACAAGCACGTAAAAAATAAATAATGGAATTTGTTTTTATGTCCTTTCTTTTGTAGTCCTTCCTTCTGTTTTTATTTTTCTACCCTTCCTTCTCTCTTTACTTCTATTATTCCTTCTTTCCTACCCTCTCATTACACCTCCTTTCTTGCTTCCTTTTCTTTTCATTCAATCTGAAAGCTTGTAAATCTTCAAAATTCCCCCCAATGCCGTCACTAAACTCTGCTGTCCTTCATTTTTATTATCTATACTTCCCATTTGACTCTTAAAGACTTTTGGTCCACTTGCTCCTTTGCATTCCCGCTCTGTTACCTGAGTAGCTGTAGCCGTAAGCCTCCAGGCCGATGGCGGGGTAGGGGGAGCATCTGAGGGGCTGAGTGTAGCTGTCACAGGGCAGAGAGAGCATGCGGCCAATACTGAGCAGGCTGCCACGGGAACGCTCATCTACCTCAACCTGTACCTGTCCGTGAAAACATGACATCACCACTGTCATCATCATTTCCCTTGCACTCCCTTCCTACGCGCACACACAAGATTCCTCCGTACCTGAGCCGGCGTGTCTACATTTGGCCCCACATCTCCTCCCGCAGGCATGTTGCTGAGGCGAAGGGCCTCCTCCCTCTCCTCCTTCTCTCTCTTCTCCTCCATCTCCTCCAGCAGTGCCTCTTTGTTGCTTTCCTCCAGGTGCTTCATCAGAACGGCCACAACCACGTTGACGAGCACAAACTGAGCCGTTAGGACGAAGGTGACAAAGTATACGGGAGAGATCAAGGGCAAGTAGGTCAGGCAGTGGCGATCCTGCGGGCGACAGTCTCGCAGTGTGTCCTGGAGAGTACAAGATGAGACGGGATTATGGATGAGGCCTCACATATCCTGGTCTAATTGGAGAGGGATTTGGGAATTTTTTTTCTGCCAGTCAGTAGCTGGCCACCAGACAGACACAGTGGAGGGCGCTGTTTCCTGGCTCACAAGTGACACACTGCTCTGCCCCGGGGCCAAAACAACCTGGACCACCTCATTCATAACCATACTAAATCTGTCTCACACACTCAGCCTGATGTGTGAGCGGAAGCAACTCCCTGGAACTCCAGAGAGAGAGGAGAACAGATACAGGAAGACGACGAAAAAGAGTGAAAGGGGAAAATGTCAGTTGGGAAAGTATGGTATAGTATTGTTTATCTTAGACGGTTTGCTGTGGATTGTCAGAGCAGTGGCCCACTGGTCCGGTCCTTGTACTGCCCTTGGTTTGACCCAATATGGAGCATAAAATATTACCAAACCCCTCTGTTTTTATGACACATTAAGCTCCAACTCCATCCTTTGCCAACAGGAGGAGCTGTTGAGCTAAGAATAAAATCCTCTCAGGACCAATAACACACTATTCTAACCTTCACAGGTTCACGCTCCATCACAAAATGAGTGATCTTCTTCCTGCCCAAGCAGCATCTGTCTCAGACCTGACATGGACATTAATGCACACACACACACATACAGAAAGAGAGAGAAGTAACCTTCATAATGCCATTCCAGTTGTCCCCAGTAGACACCCTGAAGAGTGTGAGGAAAGCCATGCCAAAGTTGTCGAAGGTAGCGTGGCGACTAAGACCCTCACATGGGTTGTCATCCGAACACTCTGGAAAAAGGAGGAATAGAAAAAAAAGAGTGCTAGATAAAAGAGAGCCAAGCAAGGGGAGACAAACGATGGAACTAGGGAGGGAACATTGATTAGAAAACATAATGAATGCACAGGATAGAACGACAAAATCTATACATGTTACATCGTCTACAACCATCTCACCAGTGTCAGCTGAGGCACACGCAGTACATTCCCAAGAATCAATTTACTGTCACGTGTACACACACACACACACACACATACACACACAAACACCCATATGCAAGCATGTACGCACACACTAACCCAGTTTTCCAAAGAGCTCAACTCCCAGAGCAGCATAGATGAAGAACAGCAACATGAAGAGCAGACCCAGATTCCCCACCTAGACACACACATGACACGGACACACAGGTATATATATACAGCATGTGATACAAAGAAAACACACAGAAAAGACACACACACATGCAAACAGATAAAAGCAACCATAGGCAGCCTGCAGAGCTTTAATGCTTTGAAGTGGTTGAATCATTTAACACCTTGGTATCTGAGTTAATCATATGTTTCATGTTAGATTTTAGTCTGAGGTGCTGCACTTTTATACCCCAGTTCCGGTCTGCACCAATTACAGCCACAATTTACTCAAATTACGCTGGATTTCACAGATTCTTCTTATGAGAGGAGATTCAGATGTGCCTGTAAAAACCCACTGGTGACAGAATCACAAGACGCAATCAGCCGCCTACTAATTGGCGGCGGCGCAGACATCTTGTAATTTCACGAGCAGGGATACGAATTGAGAGATGTTGAGAAAAGTGTAAAAGCACTGAATTTAAATGGTTCACAAGACGCAAAACACACATATTGTACAGGAATAAAGCACATAAATAGAGTACCAGTAGTGAACGCTCCCAATGCGAATGAATGAAATTATTATCAGCACACATCAGAACCCAACAGACTCGATTTTACAAGCAGCAATTAGCCAGCCTAACAACTTTCAATACTGTAAACATAAGGTGTGTTCATGCTCATTTCGGTGATTGGGTGACGTTAGTAAATCTGTCAGACGAGGGTCAGAGCCAGACCTGGACCTGGACCTGGACCAGGTCTGTGGAGTCTCACCTGAGGCAGAGCTTGCATCACCGTGTCCAGCAGGGATCGCATTCCCGTCGCCATCTTCAACAGCTTCAGCACTGCAAAATTCACCGTGTCACCTCCCAGAATTAGACATATTATTTGTGTGTGTGTGTGTGTGTATGCTGTTGAGTGTTTGCGTGTGTGTACCTCGTGTTATTCTAAGCACCCTCATGATCCGTATGATGGTGGGGTTGATGGGCAGCGATGCACTCAGGTCTATCTCCTCCAGTGTGATTCCCATGATGGACATCAACACAATGGCTAAGTCAAGCTGGTTCCACCTTGACACACACACACGCGCGCACGCACACACACACACACAATTTCAGTCTTTCTAAGACAGAACATGCATATAGTGTACTGGTGTAAGTGTGTGTGTGAATACCTCTCTTTAAAAAAACGGCGCAGACCAAAAGCGATGAGTTTGAGAATGGCCTCAATGACAAAAACCACTGTGAAGATGTAGTTGCAGTACTTCAGGATTTCGTCCAGATACTGCAGGGCACACACACACACACACACACACTCAACACAGGCTTGCGCTGAACATAGTAACTGCAGTGCAGTACTTGAAGACTGCAAAAACTACTGCATTTCCACTGCAAATACCACTGCAAGTACCACCGCAGATCGCTTCATTATTATGGTTCTAGGACAGGTAGAAGGGGGTTGCCATGGTTACCCGAGGCTGATTGTAGTGCTCCATACTCATGGTGAGGAGATTTGTGAAGATGATGATGGTGATGAAGAGATCCAGGTAGTGGCTGGTGCACACGGTGTGTATGGAGCGACGCAGTGGGGAGTAGTCTGCATAATATGGTTTCTCCAGGGCCCCTGTGAGACACAGACACACACACACACACACACACACACACACACACACACACTCATAAGGCCATTAAAATGTTTCCGAAGGAAAAATATGACATGGGCTGTGAAGTCACTGATGAAGTAAGTGCCAACTAGTGTGTTACTCTGCGCATAACTGTCCATGTGTGTGTGTGTGTGTGTGTGTTTGTGTGTGTGTGTGTGTGTCTACAGAAAAAGTGCCACATCATGAATTCCATCCTATCCATCACACACACTCGCACACACACGCACACACACACACACACACACACACAGACACACACAGACACACACACACACACACACACACACACACACACACACACACACACACACACACACACACACACACACACACACACACACACACCATGGCACCTCAAGGTGTCTTTGGGCAAAAACCCTTGCTGTCTGCTGCCAGACATTTAACTAAGAGGAAAGCATTACTGGAGATTAAACTGCAGAGAGAGAAACAGTCGGACAGGACGAATGAGACAGAAATTGGAGAGAGACAGAGAGAGACAGAGAGAGAGAGAGAGAGAGAGAGAGAGAGAGAGAGAGAGAGAGAGAGAGAGAGAGAGAGAGAGAGAGAGAGAAAGAGAGAGGTCTGAGCTGGCCAGAAACCTTTGTGTGTGTGTGTGTGTGTGTCTGTGACAGTAATCTATGCAGAAATGATGCATGTATTCATGCAAAATGTATGCAGAAAAAGAGGTTTGTGATGTGAGTGTGTAATATTACATGCGTGTGCCCGAGCTGCATATCAGTGTGCTCACTACTGCTGTTAATACAGTTTGTGATCTTCACCTCTCGTTTACCTCTCTCCCTCCCTCCCTCGCTCGCTCACTGACTGACCCCTTCTCTCCATCACACCTTCCATCCAGCCATCCCACCCCTACCCGTCCCCCGTCCCCCTTACTTCTTCGCCTCTTCTCCCAGCGCTTCTGTCGCTTCTCCTCCCTGATCCGGGCCTCCTCTTCCTCCTGCTGCTGCCGACACTTGTGAAAGTTTTCCACCACCACACCCACAAACATGTTGAGTACAAAGAAGCTGACGATGAGGAGGAAAGAGATGAAGAACAGCAGCATCCACGGGTTGTTGTTCCTTATTGGCTGCAGAGAGAGAGAGAGAGAGAGAGAGAGAGAAGGTGCACAGGAAAAAATGGGAAGTGGGGGTTAGCAGAGAGAGGAGAGATGGGGAAGAAGAAAAGCAGAGAACATAAACAAGAAGACAAAGAAAGTCCTGAGTCAGCAGCACTGTCACCGCACATTTATTTATCTATCTGCCTCTTTTCCTTACACCCTACTCCTCTCCTGAGGCATTTTTACTTTCCCCTGTGAGACAAAAGGCACAAATGGTGTCTGAGACTCACACAAACACACCACAGGGCAGAGAATTACCGAGAATACACACCGGCTGAGATGGTCGTGCATCTCTTGCCTCACACTCCTCTCCCTCTCCCTCTGTGTGTGTGTGTGTGTCTTTCCTCACCTGCTGGTCCACTCCAACAGCGTCCAGGCCGTCATACATGATGCTGACCCAACCGTCTTTACACGACAGCACAAACAGTGACATCAGCGCCTGTAACGGGTGACAGACAGTGACACGGCTCGTCATGGCAGCAGAGGGTTTCTCCCTACGTCACCGCGTCGCGTGGCAGCGTGTTTATGTTGGCATGCTGGCAGGTGGAGCTCCTTCTTTAAAGTCTGCTGTCACAACTTGTCAACTGTGGGATTCATCATTGATGTCCCTCCTTTTATTCATTGTGTTACTTGTTCTGGTGCGCTAAATGATTTGTGCTTTGGATTCCACAACTGTCAAATCACGAGGGAGGAGACGACAGGCAATGATAGGGTTCAAAGTCAAATCAGGAAACTTCACATTGGTAATCCAAATGATTTATTTTACTTATCCATATCATTTGTGTGCGTGTGTGTGTGTGTGTGTGTGTGTGTGTGTGTGTGTGCGCGTGCGCGTGTGTGTGCGTGTGCGTGTGCGTGTGCGTGTGTGTGTGTGTGTCTGTGTGTGTGCGCGCGCGTGAAAACAAACCTGTCCCAGATTGTCAAAGTTGTACTTGCGTCGAACCCAGCGATGGCCTGCCTCCAGGCACATTGTTTTATTGGTAATGTTAGCAACATCGAACCCCTCACAGTGGAAGAACTTCCCCTTAAACAGCTACACACACACACACAAACAAACACACACACACAAAAACACACACACACACACACACACACACACACACACATTACATATCAGATCGCTAACTGTAACATTATGTGAACAGAGCGAGCAAGGAGATGGGACTGATATAAGTGATGTAATAGTGTTTGTGGCAGCAAAGGTATTCAGAAATCCATTTTGTTTAGAAGCCCAGCAGGAAGGCTTTTTCAGGACAATGTGCTCCTGCATTAATACTATTAAAGTATTTGTTTCCACATAATGTCCTGTGCATGCATTAAATTTGTGGAGCGGCAGAGCTGCAACAGAAAGAGAGAGAGGACACAGAGGAGCCATTCCACTGGATGTTACCGCTCTGGAACACTGAGGCTTTTTCAAATACAATAGACGGCAAATGAAACATGTGCTGTGTACTGTATATGCATACATTGTAAAAGCATTTTTACCTGGACTCCTAATATTCCAAACACTATGAAAAATGCACAGCAGATGAGGACGATATTCCCAATCGGTCTGAGAGACGTGATCAGCGTCTCTACCACCAGTTTCAGACCTGGAGCTCGACTTATCACCCTGCAACACACACCGACACATCACACAGGTAGAACCGAAAAACACTTAAATGAATCAATATCAGCATCTCCCACGCGTCTACCTCAGTGGCCGCAGTGTCCGGAGCAGACGGAGGACACGAAGGATGCCTAAGATGCGGTTTCCACCTGCTGACGCAATGGAGACCAAGATGTCCACCATTGACACAAACACCAGCAGGCCGTCTAAGACATTCCAACTGCTTTGTAGATACACACCGTTCCCAAAGTACAGGCCCATAGCAACCACCTTGACCATACACACACACACACACACACACACACACACACACACACACAGAGACACCCAGCAAAATTACTAAACTAATATGAGGCAGGAAGATGAGACAGAAAGTAATTCATCCCTGCACTATGGAGGAAAATTGTTTTAGTCTTTATGTGAAAGGAGAAAGTGACATTGGAGTGAGGAGCTCTTTGGAAAAGCTGGATTGTACCTTGATCATCATTTCCCCTACAAAGATCACAGTGAAGATGTAATTGGACACGCTGAGGAAGATCCGCTCCTGTGACACACAGAAACACATGCATCAACGTAACAGCTTCATGTCGCCGCGGCCCCGGACTCTTATTACCACCTGGAAACTAATTACGCAGCGAGCCGGCAATATATCCAGGACGCTACGACCCCGATCCATTATGAGTATGATAGAAAAACAAAAACAGAGCAGGGACAGAACATAATCACGCTTCTTATAGTAACTGCAAGCAGCATTGTGTGTGTGCACGTGTGTGTGTGTGTGTGTGTGTGTGTGTGTGTGTGTGTGTGTGTGTGTGTGTGTGTGTGTGTGTAGATACCATGCTGTTAGACTGTATGTCGGGTCTCTCCAGCGCTATGGTTATACAGTTGAGGAAGATGAACAGGAGGACGACATGATCGAACATCTTGTGACCTATGACCTTCTGACACCACACCCTGAACCTGAGACAGCGAGAGACAGAGACAGAGAGAGGGGGGCCGAGGGGGAGAGAGAGAGAGAGCGAGAGAGAGAAAGAGAGAGGGGAAGAGAGACACCAATTCATTAAGCGACGTCACGTCTCTCTTGTAATCCTTAACAATCAAATTGATCAATCAGCTTTTTTCTTGGTGTCCTATCCTCCTCTTCCTCATGTTCACTCTGCTGGTGTTGCTTTCTTTATCCGTCACAAAGCACCTCCAGCTTTTCCCTGTTCACACTTTTCCAGCTTGTTGTTTGCTGCTCACTTATCAGCGCTGTGTAGTGCAGCAGTGGTGTGAGGGATCAAACCCTGCTCAGCTGCTCTTTCTAAGGGCCACCGCCTCGCTGTTGTGTTTGTAATACTTTCCATTTGACAATTCCCAAATAAAAACAAACACAAACAGTGGGAAATTTGTGACAAAAGACAAATTCAAGGGGAAATAAAACGATAAAGGGCTGATGACTGATGACTGATGACTGATGACTGATGACTGATGCCCCCTCCCCCCTCTGGCGCGAGCCTAACACAGCAGCCAGGCGTGAGGTGACAGAGCCGCGTGAAAAAAAAAGCCTGGTTGGGACTAAAATAAGAGCGAAGCTGAGAGAAACATTCACTCTGCCATGTTGAAGGACATGAAACAGGCAGAGAGTCCATCCATTTTGCTCCTGTGTTTTATTTTTTATTTTTTATTTTGCTTTCGAGGTTTGCCACAGTAAATGAAATGTTATGGTGCAGGGGATCGAAAAATGACATCAGGCCTATACTTACATGTTAACAAACACACAACATACGGTATATATGTGTGTCACGTCTTTGCATTGAATGCGTTCTCCTGTCATTCCCCATCAAATTCCAATTCATGAATTCTGAACTTTGCACAACCCTGCTGCACACACTGAACCGTAAACTGCATCCTTCACACATGTCGCTGTGCGGACTATGAATCTTCACACGGCCACTCATGACAATTTCATGAAGGTTTCAGTGCCTGCGTGTGTGTATGCGCGCGTGTGTGTGTGAGTGTGTGTGTGTGCATGTGTGTGTGTGTGTGTGTGTATTTACCGGTTGTGTGGAGAGAACACATAGAGGGCCCACTCTTCATGCTCCAGGCACCACTGAGGCTCATATGGCTCCAGTATCTTCTTCAGCTTTTTACATAAACTCTGAAGGGAGCACACACACACACACACACATACACACAAACACACACATCACATATGTACACTTCACAAGCTCATATACACAACAGAATGAGGGATACGACTTTGTTTCAATCAAGGTCTTTTGAATAGTGAAATAAAAATAATTGATTATCATATTAGTCGCTTTTATCTTTTTGCTGCTCTGTCTCACTGTAAAATGAATAAATTTGCATTTTTAACAGACAAATCAAACACACTTCAGATGTCACTCAGTCTGGAATAGTTCCTAACACCATAAGTTGGATCCCTTGTGATTTTACTTTGGTGGATATTCACTCATATTCCTTTTAGTGCTTTTTACATAGCAGCCTGTGCACATCGACATTACAGCCAAGATCTCAGCAAGGATTTTTGAACCGTGCTCTACCTTGTTTGTGACACAAATCCGGCAAGTTCTAAATTTAACTCCGTTAGGTGAGTGACAACGCGCCGCATTCCTTTGGCTTTTTCTAGGACACAATCTGTGACTCCTCCAGATGATGAGCAGAGTGAACACTCCCTCACAAACACAACACGCCATCAACACACTTTCCTCCCGACATCACACACAGAAGCCTGACCTGCACCTGTGTTTGTTCATCTGTAAAAAAATGACTGAATACATTAAAAAATAAAACAAACAAACACACGCATCCTGACTCACCTCCTCATTCTCTTCGTCGTCCTGATCGGCGTCGTAATGAGCTGTCAGGGGAGTGTCGTCGTGGTGATGCTCAGAGAGGTGAAAGGTGGTCCCGTTGCAGTCGGTAGGGTAGAGGGCCGGCACCTGCAGGAACTCGGACTGGTCCAGAGACTGCTCTCTGCTGCTGGGGTAGGAGCTGGTGTGGGTGTCAGACAGCAGAGACTCCATCTCGCCCGACTGGCTCCTCCTGTGCAGACTGGGGGCTCGACCGTTGCCGGTCCAGCTGGAGCGCCGGCTCTCCGGCACGCTGTCCCACGGAGACTTTCAGGACAACAAAAACACGGCAAAGCGCACTGTTTAGACCAACAGCTGCACACAGTCATGTCACAGTGAAAGGCCACAGTAGCATTTCCTATGGAATCATGGGAGTTATTACCCCCTACTGCCGTTTAATGAAACAAGAAGGAAACAAAAACGCAGACCTAAGGATTATCACTTTAAATATATCTTCCTCTTCACCATCTCAGTGCTTCTGTGAAGTACTTTCTTTAGCTGTAAGTGCAAATTATATGGAGTTGGTTTGTTGTGTAAGACTCACCGGAGACCTCTGCTCCAGGCCATTGATATCCATAGAGATGCCACTGGCGCGACGTGATTGGCTGGAGTTTATAGTGGGTGTGGCTGCAGTGTGTGTGATAACAGGCAACGAAGGAGGGCAGGGCATGGAGGCTTTTGGGTTCAGGAGACCATTGGGGCTCAGTATCATGGATTGTATCTTGAGCTCTACACACAAACACACACACACACATAAATCTCTGCCGAGGGATTGTGGGATTGTCTGTATTTCCTCAGATGATGTAAGAGCTTCTACCTGCAGCGTACAGCTCTCTCAGCTTCTCCTCTTCGTCATAAGAGAGAGACAGCCTCTCGTCATCTCCCTCAGATCTGCTGGCGTCACCCTTAGCACGCGCACACACACACACACACACACACACACAGCATGAGTGTCATCACCAACCCGAGCAGCACCAACACCTTCCTGTCATATAAGTGAAAAATCTGAGGTCGGCAAGACTTAAGAGAGAGCGACAGAGGCCGAGAGACACAGAGCGAGAAAGGAACCGGCGCAGAGGATCTCTAGCGTTCTGTAGTTGAGTTATGTGCATGGCTTTGGCGGCGATCTCCTGTAGTCACGCCAATAAAGCTTTACAGAATTTAATTAAAATACACACTAGAAAGATGGAGGCTGGCGGGTTTGGAACAGGGTCTGTGTGTGCACTGATATGTATGTGTATATGTATGTGTGTATGTGTGTGTGTGTGTGTGTGTTTGTGTGTGTGTGTGTGTGTGTGTGTGTGTGTGTGTGTGTGTGTGTGTGAGCGAGTACTCTCTCTGATGCTAGAGATAAAGGGTGCAAACTAAACAACAAAAGCTCACCAGCTGTGAATGGCAGGCGATATCAAACACATCCCTACACTGGAGAGTTTGGCGTGTGTGTCAGAGAGCGAACAAGAGAGAGACAGAGAGAGAGAGATGGCGAGATGAGAGCGGGAGAACAATCGAGTAAGAAAGAGAAACAGAGAGATGGAACGAGCGAGATAGAGGGAGGCACAGAGACGAGGAAGGATGGTGGAGATTTTTCTCAAACAGGCAGCTTTGCTATCAGCACAATGCGCCGCAATTATTCTCTCTCTCTGTGTGTGTGTGTGTCAGCCTCGGGCCTCTGGGCAGCACGGGGGGAAAAAAAGCAACTTTGCCCTTACTTCAGCTTGAAACCCCTCCACCAAAATGGCCACGAGCAGATTGAAGAGGACATAGTTGCCAAAAGTCATGAGGGCCACAAAATACAGAGCGGCGAGGGGCGAGGTGGATGCCATTCCATTATAGAGAACCGCATTCCAGTCCTCCTGCGTCAGGATCTGCAGGCGGGGTGGGAGACGTGTCAGAAATATGCAGCCAAATCACAAAATGAACCAGACATACAGTACGACACAAAGCGCGTCGGCAGCAGCTGTTCTAAGCATTTAGCCACAGATTCTTCTATTTTTTTTTTTTTTTCTCATTGACAATTGACGAGTAATGGCGCTCATCACCACTAAATGAGCTCCTGTGAAGTGCAAGTGTCATTCCTCTTCCTCCCCTCATCTTGTGAAGTGTACATCACCTGCCTACTGGGAGCTTTGTCAAATTTTGCAATAAAATTGAGAGGGAGCGCGACCAAATTGGAGCAAATGAAATAATGGGGGGGAAGAGCAGCGGAGCAACGGCTTTGCTAGGAACGGCAGCTGCAGTTTGAATGTCATCCCAATTAATTCAACAGTATTTCATCAGCGGGAAGATTGTTGTAAATTAAGTCGTCGCAAAACAAAGCACTGGTGTGTGCAGACACAGGGGGGGGAGTGTGTTTGTCTAACCTGGAACACAGTAACTGTCGCCCAAAGGAGAGAGTCAAAGTTCTTTCTGTCAGGTAAAGTGTCTCCGCTGTCGTGTCGCAGGCCGAATTTACAGCCAAACAGGTGCATCCCCAAGATACTGCAACACACAAAACACACACAAACTATAGGAACATGTCATCTTTGGTGCTCAGTTTATTAAGATAGATACTGTCCAAGGTCAGTGGGAGTGTTTGTTGTTTGTTTGTTAGACAGTGAAGTAGAGAATACCTGAATATGAATATGAACAACATCAGCAACATGGAGAAGGTGGCCACATTGTCCATAGTCTTCATCAGCACCACCAGCTGCCTCCTCAAGGCGGGAAGAAACCGGACCAGCTTCAAAACTCTCAGCAGACGGAAGGTACGCAGCACAGACAGACCTCCCTCTGCCTCGCCCGCAATCTCCCACACACTAACACACACACACACAAACACACACACACACACACAACAGGCAGATTATACACATAACGTCAAAGCAGCTTTTCAGCAGCAAACAAATCATAATCTACTTATATTCAGATGTAGCTCTTTTGAATCTACGGGCATTTCTATTTTGAATCTACGTCCCAGTCGAGGAAACGCTCAAACGTTTTTCTCATGTGATGTGGCAACCGAAAGGCAGGAATTGGGCCAAATCAACAGAGAATACAGAAAGTAGAAGTGGTGCAGACTGGCCGAGCGCTCAAGCAGAGCTGTATTAATTCATCTTGTAGTGAATAATGGAGTAAATACGGAGTTGCTGGACATAGAGTGCAGCCGTTTGGCCACAAAACACAAAACACACTGCCAGACTTCATTCAGTCCCACGATTGAGAAGAAACCTGGAATGAACTGCTGAGCCAACATGCTGCGTCAGGACCATACAGACTTTCCTTTTCCTTTATACAAATGATCTCTGACCATTTATAAGTCTTGTCAAGTCCTGCACAGGGTTTGAGCTAGAAAGACGGCAGATAAGAAATCCGACCGCATTTTCCTAAGAGCTGTTTGCCATCCAACTGGAAACAAACGGCAGACGGAGCTGAGTGGCTTTCTCTCTCATTAGCTAAATCAGTTCTGTTCACTTGATGAAGAGTCGCTGCCTCTCAGCTCTTAATTCGCTAAACACACCTAAGAGCAGGGAGAGATAGGAATATGTGCTGCTTTGATACTTCAGGACCAGGATTGAGAACCACTGGCACAGATAATAGACTCATTTGAGATTAATTTCACTTCAGAGCAGCTGGCTGTCGGGGGACTTGACAAATAACTGAAGTCATTTTCAGGACACTACAAACCGACAAAGATCCCTTGGGAGGAGTAAAGATTGCGTGTGCGCCTCGGAGGAAGAGGGGCATTAACAAATCTGGCTGGGATGCGATTCAAAACACCTCGCGATGACGTTTGAGAGATTGGAAAGCAATTTATGTTCTCATTTCAATGGCAGCTCTCGCTCTGACCCTCGTGTGTGTGAAACGCTGTAAACGGTCCCCACCTGATGATGACTATGACACTGTCGAAACCGTTATAAGGGTTCTTGATGTAGCCGAAGAGCCCGAGAGTCAGGAGCTTCAACAGCATCTCCAGGCCGAAGAGGCTGGTAAACACCATGTTACTGATCTCCAGAATATCTGTCAGCTCCTGTGGCTGAGGGAAAAGGGGAGGAGGAGGAGGTGGAGAGGAAGATAGCACAGAGAGAAAATGATGGACTGTCATTGTCGAGTGCTGCCGACTCCTCGTGTCAGGACCTTCTAAACTGTTTGGAGGCTGCGGCGCCGGCAGCTTTGCACGCGTAGCGGAGGCGGCCGAGCCAGCAGCAGAACAAAGAGGGGATAGAACCCTCAACAACACGGGGAGGAGAGGGTTAACATTTCTGCACAAATCAGGCCTCGCTCATTCATACAAGGGTTGACTGATAGGTGCTGGACATTAATATTACACAGTACACACCTCATTTATCTGTTTGTGTGTGAAAAGCATTTGTTATTTGCTATTTTCTGACATTTCTCGGACATAATCGTTCAAAAGTAAAGGATTAATTAATTGAAACTAAAAGGTCACCAGTTCCTCTGAGGCAGGGAATTCTATAAACTCATCTTTACATTTTCCATATCCTTTTTTTCCCCTGCAGACAAATTAAAAGTAGATAAATGTGTTGGGAGTTTATTCTGATATGTTATTCTTGTGTGTGTGTGTGTGTGTGTGTAATGTATTCTATGTATTCTGTGTGCAGAATGAAATGAAATTAATCATTTAACTGAACAATGAGCAATTTCAATACATCAACCTGGACTTTGAGAAATTAATAAAACAGCAATTCCGTTTAGTAAATGGGACAAATTGGTTTGCAGGAAATTCAAATAAGTATTGAAGCTTTACAGACTGTTCACATCCGTCTGTTATTGTTCAGTACATGGCCACACGCATTCTTCCTGTCTCACACAGTTCCTTCTATTGACCAGTCACAATACTTGTCCTCTTCCTCCTCCTCCTCCTCCTCCTCCTCCTCAGTTTCTTTCACGCACGCTCACCCTGCTTCACCATGCCTCTCTCTCTCTCTCTCTCTCTCTCTCTCTCTCTCTCTCTCTCTCTCTCTCTCTCTCTCTCTCTCTCTCTCTCTCTCTCTCTCTCTCTCTCTCTCTCTCTCTCTCTCTCTCTCTCTCTCTCTCTCTCTCTCTCTCTCTCTCTCACCCTCTCTCTCTCTCTCTCTCTCTCTCTCTTTCTGCCGTCCCAGGGTCACACTTTAATTAACACTTCACGTCTTATGAGTTTCTCCGTCTCTCTCTGATACACACACACACACACACACACACACACACAGAGAAGAGACACACAGATGCACTCATGAGCGCACACACATTGTGATCCCATATGCTCAGCGCTGTAAGTGTTGATTGGAGGGTAAGGTTATTGACTCCACCACACACAGTCATTAACACAACCAATTTCAATCAGCAGCCACATCCAATCTGCAGCCAGCACACATAGTTTAACACATGCCAAAGTACGCATACACACACACACACACACACAGAACAAAACACAACAAAACACAACAAAACACACAGCTACCCCACTTACCTGTTCGTGGTACTCTATCCCCATTGACAGCGTGTTAATAAGGATGGCAATCATAATTCCTCTGTTGAAGTATCTGCTCCCAACAATTAGTTCCAGTTTGGCTCTGAGTCCTGCCCAGCAACGCACGCACAGCCTCCTCTTTGGCTCAGACACTTGTCCATCAGCGCGGCAGGGACTGTTACAGCGGCATGGACTATGACAGGGGCTGTTGCCATGGCAAGGGTTGAGGTGCCCACGCTGCTGGTCTTCATGTTGCTCATCACCATTTTCATTGTCATTGATTTGGTTGTAGTAGATGCAGTAGGGGCACCCGGAGGAATCCCCTGGGACTTCTCCTGGCAGTGGTAACGCAGGTTGTCCACCGCTCCCACCTGCATGAAGGGAGAGGGGAGGGGAGAACACAGACACCCTTAACTCACACACACGCTTGCACAAAGGTTTAGCAAATAGCTGCTGTGTGGTACTTAGTGTAGACACGCTGTCGTTCAATGTATCGTCTGTTTGTCAGAGCACAGACGCCTCCTTTTAAGCAGGAAAAAATCAATAACTTGGAAGCTAGTGTGCTTCTGGGATTCTTTGAGGAGAGCGAGTTCTTTTATTAGAATAGGGACGCGTGTGTGTGTGTGTGTGTGTGTGTGTGTGTGTGCGTGTGTGTGTGTGTGTTCGGGGGAAGGGGCGTGTCGCGAAGCGGGACTAAAAATTTCCCCAGCATTTATCAGCAGGCAGCTCTGGAGGCTCCAATGACAAAAGAGAAAACAGTACTTGGTGATTTGTCATCACAATTACAAGAAATTCATGTTTCATGGGAGAGACCAATATAGTAAATCCATTCAACTTCTCTGCTGTGCGTCTAAAGATAGTTTGAACATTTTCAGCCAGAAGATTCACTGCAAGTGATTTTGAACCTTAATGGCTTTTTGCTCACAGTGCTGATTGTGTCTGTGTGTCTCAAAGCTGCAATTAGTGATTCGAATTTTAAGTATTAGTATATTAGTATAAGACATGGAGATAATATTAAGATATTCTCTTACTGCCTCCTACATAAAACCTCTGTTGCTCCACGTTATAATCAAACTGTGGACCTTTCATACCTCTGGAATCACAACTTTGAATAAAAGCTTTACTGATCATTATTATGAATGACTCGTCTTTCATATGACAGCCTGCCATTAATGCAGCGTCTGACCTTTAAAACGAAACGTAAGTCCTTATACAGAGTAAAAACCAGAGCTATGAGTTTGATTTCTTTGTGGAAGTAAGTGTGGGTGTGAATAGTTTAATAATTTCAAATGTATTTCGATCACTGACAAACAACATAACATAAGAAAGTGCAGAATGCAAACGTTGACCTCTATTTATCAGGCATAAGTGTAGAACCTCAACCAAAATAAAGCTGGATTTATGTTACTATGATTAAACAAAGGCCAAAGTTGCAAAGTATAATCAATACCTACAGCAACACCACCGTCATCTAACTGAAGGCTAAACTAAATGACTCGGCATTTAATTATGACACAATCAAAAAAAGTATCAAATAAGAGATCCTCTATTTAAATCCTATGGCTTAAACTTTATTACAAGAGCATATTGAGGAGAGAAGTCAATATTAGAGCTTCACGGTGTTTGTGTCCAGCTCAGGATCTGATTTGCTCCCTAAAGTAACAATCATTACCAAACGTTATTTGCTGTGTTTTATCGCATCGCAGAAGCTGCTGACTAAACAATTTTGGGAAAGTTAGGAGGAGTTAATGTGCCGTTAGCACCTAATTACAATTTTTGGCAACTGTTAAGTTACATTGGCCCACTGTAAGCATTGTTTCTTGCCACTGCATTAAATGATGCGAGTGCAGCAAAAAGCTTTTTTATTTTACAGGATTCCAGATTTGCTGATAAATCTCTCACCAACAAACACAAAGTAACTGGACTACAGTACATACTAAAATATGTATGCTCTGTGCAAACACACACACACACACTTTTCTGACCGTGTTCCAGCACAAGCTGCGGTAGTCTGTTGACGGTCTCCACGGCAACCTTGCTCTTCTGGCCCTTGCCCTTTGCATCCAGGTGAGTGAGGAGCGGAGATATGATGGGGTAATTAAAGCCGTTTCCCACATTGCGTGCAGGAGGCTCAGCCGGAGGTTGATGATGCCGGTGGTGGTGATGATGATGATGATGATGATGATGATGCTGTTGATGACGATGATGATAAAGCTCCTGGAGGTGTGAGAGGTCGTTGGGGACGTGGCCCGAGTGTCGGTGCGCTAGGCCGTTCATCTCGCCGACTCTGCCTGCTCTGACAGACCTGCTGACTCTGTCTCTCTGGCAGACACACACACAGTGGCAGTGTGTGCGTGTCCGTGCATAGTAGCGGGAGAGCCTTCGCCACACCTTGCGGCCCAGGTGTGCCAGGTAGCGAATGATCTCCTCGTAGCAGCTCCCTGGCTGGCTGTCGCTGGCCAGTGTGGAAGTCGATTGGTGAAGCTGGCGGGCACGCTGCTCTGATTTCATTAAGGCGTGTTCCCTCTGCTTGGTTTCTGAAAACTGGGTTGCTATGACAACCAGGCACAGGTTGATCATGAAGAAGGAGCCCACCTAGTCATGTCAACACACATATTACACAGCGCTGTAACACGTAGTACACACGCCTTGATTTTATTGGTGCAGCTCATTCACTTTGTCTGTGTATGTGTGTGTGTGCGTGCGTGCGTGCGTGCGTGCGTGCATGCGTGTGTGTGTGTGTGTGTGTGTGTGTGTGTGTGTGTGTGTGTGTGTGTCTGTGTGTGTGTGTGTGTGTGTGTGAATACTTACTATGATGAGAAAAATGAAGTAGATAAAGTTGTAGAAGGAGTGTGCATCCATGACGTAATACATGATGTCCACCCAGCCTTCTAGAGTAATTACCTGGATACAGAACACACACACACACACACACACACACACACACACACACACACACACACACACACACACACACAGAGCCATAACAGTGATGACAGATGTGTGCATTATTATGATGTAATCTATTAGATATATCATTCTCTTGACTGTATTGCATATTTAATACGTACCTGGAAGATAGCAATCCATGCATATCCAATGTTATCAAAGTTGATGGCTCCTTTGTGTGGGTTCACTTCCCCGGCTCGACATTCATTGTAATACTGGTACCAGTTCACACACGACGCCGACTCAGTCGCTGTGACCTCCACCTCCGGTCGGGGCTCCTCGGCGGCCAGGAAGCAGGAGGTCCCGCCCACGCGGCGGCGAGGCACATCAGAGCAATGCAGCATCCCGTTTTCTCTCTCCGTGGAGCAGATGAAGGGGTGATCTTCAGAGCCGTCCGGCCGATAGTATCCACTCAGGAAGGAAACGTTGTATCTTCTGCAGAGGGAAGAAAGGTGAAGACGATTAAGCACCAGCAGGGTTATCCTGTCAAAGGTGGACGTGGTTAAAGAGTACAAGTTAACTCAAGTTTCGGCTCTTACACTTCCTTCAAGTGGTTTAGGTTGAATTTGTAATGTTCAGGCGTAATTGTTTGATATCTGGGCGTATTTATAATGCAGTTGTTTAGATTTCTGTGCTTGCCCTCTAATGTGACCTGGAGACAGCTGAAGAGTTCTGCGGTGAGGAAAACAGAAGCAGCATAACAGCTCTTTGCCCCTCGGTTTCAAAGTATATTTTGTATTTTGCAGAGTAATATTTTGTTTATTATCAGAGGAGAGATGAGCAGCTGCTGCAGGAAGCTTTGGACAGGAGTCTGACAGGCCCTGGTGATCACCCACAGGGGCAAAACACTGAAGTTCAGACACACTTTTCAACAACACAGCAACACTTTAGAGGCATATTTCGCTTGGGAAATGTCACTGAAATAGACAAATAAACAGACAAGACAGCGTTGCGTACAAAACACTGTGGTCTGTGGTTACAATAAACAAAGAATCAGACGTACAAAAGTGATACAGATCAAATAAAAGAGCTTGATTTTCCCTCTGATTGTGATGTCGTACATGAACTCTAAGAGGGAAACAAATCATAGTAAAACAATAATTACTTTCATTACTTTGACTGAACAAATAATGAGCCCGAAGAATGTGTTTGTGTACAATTTAACATCAGGTCCCGCCCACACCAGCGAGGAAGAACAGAGAGAAATTGCGATTTACAAACAAACCAGCGCCAAAGAATGAAACCTGAATCGAGGGAGACAGACAGCGGTGCAGCGGAGATAATCAGGCTTTATTATCTGAGCAGATGTGAGGTCAGCAGGTGAAGATGATGCTATCTGATATGATGTGTGTGTGTGTGTGTGTGTAGGCGTGTGAGTAGAACGACAGGAGGGATTAAGCGAGAGAGAGCAGGAGTGACAGTGAGACCCTGAAGGTTTTTGTTGAAACAAGCGCCGAGGCCTGAACCAACCCCCTCCCCTACTCTCACGCACGCACGCACGCACGCACGCACGCACGCACGCACGCACGCACGCACGCACGCACGCACGCACGCACGCACGCACGCACGCACGCACAAACCCAAGCTTAAACACAGATTAATCACTTAGCCTACTTAATCCTTTGATTTGTGCGCTCTCCTAACACTGATTGTGTCTCTGATGCCTGGAAATGCATTTACACTTTTACTGCCTCCCAGACGGATCTGAGTGGAGAACAAACGAGCTCAGATACTCCATCGTATTGATCATCTATTAGGAATAATCGCTTGGTGAGCGACGGGCAAACTTTGACACGGGGCTCAGACGGAACTAAGCCCGGGCGTTGCTCTCAAAGGGAGACCTTTGTTGTGACATTTGACGGTTACCATAGCAACTTACATCTTGACATCCTCTCCCAGGAAACAGCGGTTCCTCAGGAGCCCCGCCCACAGCTGCACGCCGACGATGCCAAAGATGAAGAAGACAAAGAAACACAGCGCCAGCACGTTGCCCAGCATGGGGAGCGTATCTAGGAGGAGTGTCACCAGGATACGCATACCTATCAACACACACACACACACACACACACACACACACAATTAAACAAACACTGAAACACAATAAGCAACTCCACAGTAATGATT